>NC_133615.1:8072161-8373213 GCF_964106895.1 Numenius arquata
AATGACCCTGCCACTGTACATCTCATTTCTATAACTGCTATTGGTTGTACTATAGTAAGAATCACCCAAACTAATGACAGATGGACTCTGATGAAAAACCGAGTAAAGTGCAGCAGCGAAGGGATCAGAACTGACCTCAGCAGCTGGCGTCCAGCAACTTAATTGAGATCAACATCTTCAACCCATGGACCATGGACATGAGCCGCACCAGATACATCAGCCACAAGCCCCAGAAATACAGCATGCGACAGTCCAGCCCCACACACACCATCTTGCCTGCCCTGAGGGACTGTTCCAACAGATGGAGCCCGAAGTCATGGACTAAATGAACTCAACGGACATTTTAGAGTGATGGCCCACAGACTAAGGACATTATGCCTGTATGGAGATACACATATGTGTATATATATATATGTATGTCAGGGGAAACTGATAGTATTTAATTGGAAACTGTAAGATCTGGGCATGGCATGAAATGGTATGGAATAAGGGGTGGATGATGTCCTGGGTCTGGCGGGGATAGGGTTAATTCTTCCCAGGACCTAGCAGGGACACAGGTATTCCATCCCATGTGAGCCATGCCGGGGGGCGTCCCGGGTGCGGTCGGCAAGCGGTGGTATCGTACTCGTGGCTGTGTATTCCCCTGTCGGTGTTATTATTGTTGTTGTTTCTTGCTCCCCTTGCTGTTCTGTTAAATTGCCTTTGTCTCAACCCACGAGTTTTTTGCCTTTTTCCTCTGATTCTCCCCTCCCGGCCGCGCTGGCGGGGGGGGCCCGATCTGAGCAAGTGGCTGCCACGTGGTCCTTTATTGCCGTCTGAGGCTAAACCACGACAATGCCGCTGGGGATTTACGAATCTGAGTCACTCTTTCCTGAGAGTGGACATGACACTTGTCCTTAGTATCTTATACTGGTGTCTGATTTTCCTAACAAAAGTCTGTATTTACTTTATTGCTGCCTGACTACTTGTACCACTTTCTAGCATTCAAACTGGTTTAAGGTTTCTCTAAACTATTGTACAAGTAATCTGTGTTTAAAATACTAGGGTAGTGCACATGCACATGTACAGTCATAGTGGTACATAGCAATAACAGTGCTCCATATGTAAATCACTTTACAGCAGAAACTAATGAACTCACTTTTATTAAATCGGATTACCACAATTGTTAAGTTACAAAAATCACTTCATTGATAATGATGTTAAATATTAAATACAAGGGTAAAACAGTTGTGCAGTGCTCTTAAAATAGAATAAAACTTTTTATATATTTGAGAGGGGCAAAGTAGCTGACCCAGAAGTTATTGTTGAAGACCATTGGTCTGTGTTTACCAACTATATTTAGTTCTTGTTGACTTGAAGACATATGGAAAGCAAACTACATATTAAGGAATTGAATTTCATCTAGGCAAGACTGAAAGCAATGTGAGTGTCTGTGCTGCTTAAGACAACCAATGCAATCCTCCATCCATTTTAAGTAGAATAATGACTATTTTTTTAAAAATGCAACCCAACACCAGCAACTGTTTGGAAGTGCACAGCAGCTGAGAAATTTTGTTTGCTTGTCTTCCACATCTGCTACCATAGCCTCAATTGCATTCCAGTCAAGTTTGCTGAGGATACTTCCCGTGCTTTCAGAAACACCATCTGTGTTGATAATGTTGAAAGGAGAGAAACTAACAGTATGCAGTGTAGAGGCCTATTGGAGGAAAAGAAGATGAACTGAATCATTGCATATCATTCATGAACAAGACCTCTATGTAGCCAGTAGAAATGATCCTGCTCTTTTCAGACATATCCTAATCAAGTTATATATCTGATCATTCTGCAACAAATGCAATTTATGTTCCTGTTCATGCACTATCAGTAGTGTCTATACAGTTGTTAAAAAGAACATTGATTGGCAAGGCCCACAAGAATTACTTTGCTTGTAAAGACAAAATGTAGCTCTGTTGAATCACCATCATTTCCCTCTACTTCTATCCCACCCACATATTCATCCCAGAGTACTGAAGGGGCTAGCAGATGTTACAGCAGGACCCCTCTTGATCAGGTCTTGGGAGTCTGGAGAGGTCCCTGCTGACTGGAAGCTAGCCAACGTTAGCTTTTTTACAAGAAAGGTGTGAGGGAAAGCCCAGGAACCAACAGACCTGTTAGTCTAACCTCAGTTCCTGGAAAAAATATGGGGAAGATCATACTGGGTACTACTGAAAGGCATTTAAAGGACAATGCAATCATCAGGCACAATCAACATGGATTCACAAAGGGAAAGTCCTGTTTAACTACTCCTTCTATGATAAGGTCACCTGCCTAGTGGATGAAGGGAAGGTGGCGGATGTAGTTTCTCTGGATTTTAGCAAGGCATTTGGTACTGTCCCTCACAGCATCCTTATGGACAAGTTGTCCAACTGTGAGATGAGCAGGTACATGGTGCGCCAGGTGAAGAACTGGCTGAATGGCAGGGTTCAAAGGGTTGTAGTGAATGGGGCTACATCTGGCTGGTGACCAGCAGTGTTCCTCAGGGTTCAATCCTAGGCCCAGTTCTCTTCAATGTTTTTATCAATGATCTGGATGCAGGAGTCGAGTGCACCATTAGCAAGTTTGCTGATGATACCAAACTGGGAGGCGCTGTTGACTCTCTCAAGGGATAAGACGCCTTGCAGAGGACTCTAGATAGATTGGAGCACTGGGCAAGCAATTAATGGGATGAAATTTAACAAGACCAAATGCCAGATTCTGCACCTGGGATGGAGTGACGCTAGGCACAAGTATAAATTTGGAGAGGAGTGTGGAGAGTAGCCCTGCAGAAAGGGCTCTGGAGATGCTGGTTGACAGCAGGCTCAATATGAGTTAGCGCTGTGCCCTGGCAGCCAAGAGGGCAAACACAGCATAACCAGCTGGTCGAGGTGACTATCCCACTGTATTTAGCATTGGTGAAGCCTCACCTTGAATACTGTGTGCAGTTCTGGGCCTCACAATTTAAGAAGGATGTTAAGGTCCTTGAATGCCGGTGAAAGGGCTGGAAGGCATGTCCTATGAGGAGTGGCTAAGGACTCTGGGTTTGTCTAGTTTAGAGAAAAGGAGGCTGAGGGGCAACCTCATTGGTCTCTACAGCTTCCTGAGAAAGGGAAGTGGAGAGGGAGGTGCTGATCTCTCCTCCCTGATATCCAGTGACGGGACGCATGGAAATGGTTCAAAGCTGCGCCAGGGAGGTTTAGACAGGACATTAGGAAGCATTTCTTTACCGAGAGGGTGGTCAAACACTGGACCAGGCTTCCTAGAGAGATAGTCCCCATGCTCATCAGCGTTTAAGAGGCTTTCGGACAATAACCTAATAATATGCTTTAACTTTTGGTCAGCCCTGAAGTGGTCAGGCAGTTGGACTAGACGATCGTTGTAGGGACCTAACAGTCCCTTCCAACTGAAATATTCTATTCTATTCTGCTCACATTTTATTTAAACAGTCACGATGATACTTTCTCCGATCCTCTTCAGAGCAAAGATCACTTGCCTTTTAAAGCTGATGCACCGAAGTCCCACTGGTGGTCACATTCTTTGTTGTGAACCACATGGTTAAAACCCAACTATTAAGGTTACCAGGAACTTCGGACTCACATATTTTAAAGAATTTTAAGGAAGTATTAGCTTTCCACTTGTACAACAACAACAACTCCAAAAAGGTCACTCAAAATATTCCTTTAAATCCCTTGCATATAAAGGTTCCCAGATGTTGGAAAAAAAGTCTTTCACCCATCCTAAATGTTGTTTTGCCAGAAGTATTGTGCCCTATGCATGAAAGCCGGAAAAAAACTACTAGTGAACAAATGAAGACTGATGGCTAATAGTTGGTTCGTAGCATACTGGAGAGAAACATCAGGAACATTCAAGTGCTAGGCCTTTTTAAACCACAGCAAAGTGATCCTCATGATTCCAGGAATATTATTTAAGTGGGTACCAAATTGTTGTTCGTCAAACCTGGACACAACATTCCAGACTTTTTACTGAAAAAGTCTTTTGAAAGAGAGGCTTTAATGAATGCATATTTTCTTCATGTGGATTATTAGACTTCACATCTGAGTAATTATTCTGTAAATAAGGTCTTGAAGGCAGAAGCTGGAGAAGAAGACTAGAGTATCCATATTGCACTCATACTGATGTTTGTCTGTTGGAAAAAGCTGAGAACCTGGTGATGACAGATCCTGAGGAAAATTCACACACTACTGCCAAATGTTTTAAGAGACTGCAAGTTACAATGTGTAAATGGAAAAGTCTCTTTTTTTTTTAATTTAATATGATCCTATTTACCACCTTCACATAAATTGAGTGTTTTCATGAAAATGAGATCAGATGAATTCACCCTGAAATCCTGGCTAAACCAATCTCAGAATTGGTAATAATTATCTTGAGAATTTGTGCCTACAGCAGATTCAAAAAGGGAAAAACAGTCCCTTGAAAGGGATGGTAAAGGACTGCCCGGAGTATTATATAACAAGTACATACTAGAAGAACAATTTCTCTATGAGGATTAAGATGATAACAAAGAGGTAGAATTCCAAAGTAAATTTGTTAAGAATAAGTGTAATCAAAGCAAAATAATTTTATTTGGTAAATCAATAGGTCTTGTAGGTTAAAGAGAACCGAGTGTAATGCCCGGACTTTAGCATGGCTTTCTATATAGCTTCTGATAACAATTTCACTAACGAGCTGAGGATGTATGGTCCAAATGAAATACTGCAAGATTGCAGTATACCCTATTGCAAAACTGTGTTCAGAGTATCAGTTGTTCTTGGTAAAAATGGATGAACGGAATATAGGTGAACAAGTGCAGCTTTCCAGAGGACTGTCTTTCTTAAGAACAGTAGTATAAAATATTTGGCATTAATAATTGTTCATGTAACAGAAAGTATTTTATTACTCTAAAGATCATAATGAGCTTTTGGTGTCGAGTGTTTGGGAGAGAGGCCCACAACTGCTTTAAAAAAAAAAATAATCAAAATTTACAGTTTTCTTGACTAATTGGAATAACCTTTTGAAACAAAAGAAATTCGGTAAGAAGCAGCACAAACTTTTTATTCATCTGAGAACGAGCAATTATAACAACATGAGAGGAAGACAGATAAGCTCTACAGAAAGACAGCAATATGTTTATGACAGCTTAGAAGACAAATCTAAGTTAGCACCGAAGAGAAACCACACTGTTCAGTCTGTAGAATATTAGATTAGTGCAAGACACGGTAACATTCTTTGATACGTAAACGATTGCTAGAAATAAAATAAAAAAAAAAAAACACAACACGTGAAGTGTCATGCCTAACTGCAACAAAAATAATTCATACTAAGCATTAGGAGAAAAGCTTTCTAGTTCTAAGAATGTGAAGAGGTTGCATGGCAAGAGTAAGGAAACTATTACTGGCATTTTAACAAAAAAAACAGATGGAAGTTATTGGGAGTGATACTGGTACAGCTAATCCAACACAAGGGTAAGAAGACAGGAAGCCCCCCAAGCCTGCTGTATTTTCTAAAATCACAGAATCTTCCTGTGGAAATCCTCCCCAGTTTTGTACTAGATATAAAGAAACTATTACTTATTTTGATTAACAGACTATTGACATTCAAAGAGCATAACTTAATTTAAAATTCAAACTTAAAGGGATAGCATATGAAACAAAGAACAACATACATTTGAGAGGTTTTTCAGGACAGATAGTATTCACTTTCCACATCCTCTTTCAATAATTTTCAGGGAAGAGTCCCACTACTTTTTCCAGAGCTTCAAATGCCTCATGAAAAACCTCAGCTTTGGCTGTTCTAGCTTAGAACTTCTGTATTCAGAAGCATCCTTGCGTAAAAAGTTAAGACTTGAAGAAAGAAACAAGAATGAATGTTTATTTTGGCACTGTCAGAAAATATCTTTGAATACAGTTCTTCCACCTTTTTCTTTGAAGGACAGAGGGTAAGATGATAATTTTTCTTAACAAGGACCTTTGAGAGCACTGAAGTCTGTACGATAGATTTGAGAAGACTGCAAATTCTTCTTGCCACCCACTATACATTCACGGAATCATGGAATTGTCAGAGTTGGAAGGGACCTCTTCTAGAGATCATCTAGTCCAACTCCCCTGCTAAAGCAGGATTGCCTAGAAAACCTTACTCGGAACTGCATCCAGGCGGGTCTTGAAAATCTCCAGAGAAGGGGACTCCACGACCTCCCTGGGCAGCCTGTTCCAGGGCTCTGGCACCCTCACCGTAAAGAAGTTCTTCCTCATATTTGAATGGAGCTTCCTATGTTCCAGCTTGTGCCCGTTGCCCCTCGTCCTGTCACTGGGAACCACTGAAAAGAGTCTGGCTCCCTCCTCCTTCAACCCACCCTTTAGATACTTATAAGCATTAATAAGGTCTCCCCTCAGCCTTCTCTTCTCCAGGCTAAGGAGTCCCAGCTCTTTGAGCCTTTCCTCATAAGGGAGGTGCTCCAATCCCTCAATCATCTTAGTTGCCCTACGTTGGACTCTCTCCAGTAGTTCCCTGTCTCTCTCGAACTGGGGAGCCCAGAACTGGATGCAGTATTCCAGTTGTGGCCTCACCAGTGCAGAGTAGAGGGGGAGAATGACCTCCCTCGACCTACTGGCCACACTCTTCCCTATGCAGCCCATATGATTGTTGTAGGTCCCTTCCAACTGAAATAATAGTCTATTCTATTCTACTCATGAACTGTAAACTAACTCTGCTCTGTGGGTTTTAGCTGAAAGAAAGAATCAAGTCCTCTGTCTCTCATGACTTCATAACGCATGCTTCAGGAAATCACTGAAATCGAGCACGTTTGCTTCAGTAATCTTGGAACTGCCATCTGGCTAAAACCTTTCAGGAGGTAAACAGAGGTGATGATTGATTAAAATATTTCACAAGTTTCTAATGAAAAGGGTTTTTATGTGGGGGAAAAAAAATTATTTTTATTCTTTTAAGCTAATGCTGTAGCCTTTGTTGCATAAATTCTATCCAGGATGTATTCTGAAATGTGTTCTCTGTGTCTTATTTTTCCCCTGTATTATGTAGCTGAACAGCACTGTGTCATTGCTCTTTGTAACTTACAGTGTCTAGAATTAACAGGATAGTTTGCAGCATTTCTCATTTTTCCTCTGGCAGTACTTTTCTGTAGGAGCAGAGAGGCATTTCCTGGAAAGACAAAGAAAGCATTTCCAGCATTAGGTGCAGTAGATCAAATCTACTCAAAAGATGCTTCAAAATTTTCATCTGTGAGCTTACTTCCTGGATTACAAAGTACTCTTGCTATGGCAAATTAAGCTACTTTAGATTTAGAAAGAGATGATTAGGAAAGGTAACTCTCATCATTTAACAGGACAATAATAGCACAGTTGCAAAATCATAAGGACAGGAAACCTTCAGGACTGTGAGTCTGACTCCTCCCTCCCAAAATCCAGTAGTAACTTGAACAAGATCTTCAGTATGTGCCTTCATTAAGAAAGTAAGTTCTGTTCTTATCCCTGTACTGTGTTAGACCTGTTAGGTTTAGTAAGGGTGAAACACTGTCCTTTTTGACAAAAGCTGGGTTTGGCAGAAATTCTGTTCTTTTCTGATAGAATGCAACTATTCGGATGCCCTGTACAACAAGAAAAAAACCCAAACCCCAAGTTTCTTCTAAACTCGTAAATCTCTTTATCTCTCCTCCTCTTCTCCTTGGAGTGAGAGGTGGAGGGAGAGCATCTGTCATCTCATAGAATCATAGAATGGTTAGAGTTGGAAGGGACCTTAGAGATCATCAAGTTCCAACACATCCCTGCCCTGGGCAGGGACACCTCCCACTAGAGCAGGTTGCTCAAAGCCCCATCCAGCCTGGCCTTGAACACCTCCAGGGATGGGGCAGCCACAACTTCTCTGGGCAACCTGTTCCAGTGCCTCACCACCCTCACAGGAAAGAATTTCTTTCTGGTATCTAATCTAAATCTCCCCTCTTCCAATTTAAAACCATTCCCCCTTGTCCTGTCACTACATCTCCTGACAAAGAATCCTTCGTCAGCTCTCCTGTAGGCCCCCTTCAGCTATTGGAAGGGACTTCTACTTGGCCAATTTGGCCTAAACCACAACAAAGCCCCAAATACTTACCACTGTCTACCACATACCATTCCTCCACACAACTTACATGTAACAGGGTTTATTCAGACAAGGCAGAAAAGCCACAGAAATCACCTGCAGCCCACTTAGCTGAGGATCAACATCATATACTACTTGTGGGGCCAATAAGCCTCATCAGAATTGGAAGTGCTGGGAATCACAGTGAAGACATATCAAACTGGCTTACAAAGAATCAGTTTAGGTCCAACAAAAATTAATAGTTAGAAGTTACTGCTCCTCCTAAGGTGGCTTGCTGCATGACATTCCTTAGTGCTTCTAATTCTAGCAGGGATGATGTAATTAAACTTCCCTTGGGACACCACCAGCAGACTCTGTACATTACTGGCTACATTCAGTTTAATGATCAACCTTGGAACTTTACCTATTAAAAAGACACACAGAAATATTTATATGTCTGGAAGTTACAGAATTATCTATCATCTGAAGTACCCAGTTCCTCCTATTATTCTGCAAAACATAAAATTGTATGTAGAATAAGAAAAAGTATACTGCAATATACACCTGGCTTATATATACATGTGAAATTTATGCCATCAAAATTTACCATGTTGTAATATTCAAATACCATCATCTCCTCAAAAGGCAATAAGCACTAAAGTGCAAAAGAAATAACAAGTAAAATCCTATGTAATGAAAAAAATTAGAAAGGAAGAATGTAAATCTAGAGTTTGCTGAACACTACGTTATCTAGGCTATGCACAGTAGTATTTTTATTTGCTTCTTGCTTGTTACTAGATGCTCTTGGGACTAACTGTCTTATTTGCTATAGTCCAGGTACCCAATTGCTGCTGAGTGGAATGGGTTATGACATTAATTACAGCTCTGACTCTGGAGTTGGCTCATTCTGTGCTCCGAAAGCCATTTTTAAGGCTGCTGCTGAGATTTGCACTAGTGATTGTAGGATGACTGGAACAAGAACTCAAGACTCCTCTTATCCAGAGGAAGTATATCATCTTTGATTCTGTCAGAATATAAAGCTAATTGTATACCAACTAGTGCTACAAATTGCAGACAAACGTGAAGTGTGGTAGAGACACCAATACATGAGAGCAGGGTTAATGCTTAAAGTTCTTACCCTTTAGTAGATGCAATATGCTGTTTTCTATACTCTTGGGGTGATCTTGCCTATGACTATGTTCATGTATTGACTTTGCATGACAAGGTTTTGGTAGCGGGGTGGGGGGGTGGGAGGTGCTACGCAGATGGCTTCTGAGATGCTGCTAGATGCTTTCCCCATATCTGATAGAGTCAATGACAGACAGCTCCAAGACAGACTCGCTGCTGGTCAAGGCTGAGCCAATCAGCAACAGTGGTAGCGCCTCTGTGATAACATAGTTGGGGGGGGTGGGGAGGAAGACCTTCGCAATGACAATTAGAGCTGAAAGAGAGGAGTGTGAATATATGAGAGAAACGACTCTGCAGACAGCAAGGTCAGTGAAGAAGCAGGGGGAGGAGATGCTCCAGGTGCCCGAGCAGAGATTCCCCTGCAGCCTGCGGTGAAGACCATGGTGAGGCAGGCTGTCCCCCTGCAGTCCATAGAGGTTAACGGTGGAGCAGATATCCACCTGCAGCCCATGGAGAACTCCCACATCAGAGTAGGTGGATGCACCCAAAGGAGCCAGTGACCCTGAAAGGAAGCTGCTGAATCTTATACATTGTAGCTAAGCATGCTTTGAGTTTGCCTTGAAGAAATGTTGCCCAAGGCTTTATGACCACGCTGAGCAGATATATTGTTTAGAAAGAGATGGTGCCCAAGACTTTGTAGCCCTACTCAGCAGATACATTGTCTAAGAAACAGAAACTATAGATTAGACTCAGCAGATGCATCGCATGGAAATAGGAACTGTAGATTAGCACTAGCACATGTTCAAGATACGTTAATTGAGTTAATGAAGTAAATCAGGACCTTTACGAAACACGTAGTAATGGATCACTTATAGCGTCTGAGGCTGCCAACACAGAAAGTCCATCCGGAGGACAACTGATGAAGAGGAAGATACGACCACCAGAGTGACTGTGATTCCTGAAAATGGACACTAGGTGGCAGCAAAGACCATGGAAAAACTTGTTTTATGACTATGCAATTAGTTATGGGAATAGGTGTGTTTATCATAGAATCATAGAATCATCCAGGTTGGAAGAGACCCTTGGGATCATCGAGTCCAACCATCTACCCTACACTACAAAGTTCTCCCCTATATCATATCCCCCAACACCACATCTAAACGGCTCTTAAACACATCCAGGGATGGTGACTCAACCACCTCCCTGGGCAGCCTATTCCAATGCCCGACCACTCTTTCTGTGAAAAATTCTTTCCTAATGTTCAGTCTAAACCTACCCTGTTGGAGCTTGAAGCCATTCCCTCTTGTTCTGTCATTAATTACCTGTGCGAAGAGACCAGCACCAACCTCTCTACAGTGTCCTTTCAAGTAGTTGAAGAGAGTGATGAGGTCTCCCCTCAGCCTCCTCTTCCTCATACTAAACAGTCCCAGCTCCTTCAACTGCTCTTCATAGGATTTGTTTTCCAGGCCCTTCACCAGCTTCGTTGCCCTCCTCTGCACTCGCTCCAGCACCTCGATATCTCTCTTGTATTGAGGTGCCCAAAACTGGACACAATACTCGAGGTGTGGCCTCACCAGTGCTGAGTACAGGGGCACAATCACCTCCCTACTTCTGCTGGTCACGCTATTTCTAATACAAGCCAGGATGCCGTTGGCATCACTCTTGGCCACCTGGGCAACCCAACTCAGGGGTCAGTACTGGGTCCGGTCCTCTTCAATATATTCATCAATGACCTGGATGAAGGGATGGAATGTACCCCCAGCAAGTTTGCTGATGATACCAAACTGGGAGGGGTGGCTGACACACCAGAAGGCTGTGCCGCCATACAGCGAGACCTGGACAGGCTGGAGAGTTGGGCAGAGAGGAACCTGATGAAATTCAACAAGGGCAAGTGTAGGGTGCTGCACCTGGGGAGGAATAACCCCGTGCACCAGTACAGGTTGGGGGCTGACCTGCTGGAGAGCAGCTCTGAGGAAAAAGACCTGGGAGTCCTGGTGGACAACAGGATGACCATGAGCCAGCAATGTGCCCCTGTGGCCAGGAAGGCCAATGGCATCCTGGGGTGCATCAGGAAGAGTGTGGCCAGCAGGTGGAGGGAGGTTATCCTGCCCCTCTACCCTGCCCTGGTGAGGCCCCATCTGGAGTACTGTGTCTGATTCTGGGCTCCCCAGTTCAAGAAGGACAGGCAACTGCTGGAGAGGGTACAGCAGAGGGCTACAAAGATGATTAGGGGCCTGGAGCATCTCTCTTACGATAAGAGGCTGAGGGACTTGGGTCTTTTTAGTCTGGGGAAGACTGAGGGGGGATCTGATCAACACCTATAAATATTTAAAGGATGGGTGTCAAGAGGATGGGGCCAGTCTTTTTTCAGTGGTGCCCAGGGATAGGACAAGATGAAATGGGCACAAACTTGAATATAAGAAGTTCCACCTAAACATGAGGAGGAACTTCTTTACTTTGAGGGTGGCAGAGCACTGGAACAGGCTACCCAGAGAGGTGGTGGGTTTTGAATGTCTCCAGAGATGGAGACTCCACCTGGACAAGTTCCTGTGCAACCTGTTCTAGGTGGGGGGTTGGACTAGATCATCTCCAGAGGTCCCTTCCAACCCCCTATAATTCTGTGATTCTGTGATTTGCTGTTGAGTTCATTTCTTTGTTTCAAGCCCATGGAGAGCCCATGCTGGAGCAGGCTCCTGGAAGTACCTGTGACCCTGTGGAATGAGACACTAACGCTGGAGCAGGTTTTCTGGCAGGACTTGTGACCCCATGGGGGACCCATGCTGGAGCATTCTCTTCCTGCAGGACTGCACCCCTTGGAAAGGACATGTGGAATAGACCCACGCTGGAGCAGTTTGTGAAGAACTGCAGCCTGTGGGAAGGACCCACACTGGAGAAGTTCGTGGAGGACTGTATCCCATGGGTGAGACCCCCAACCTGGAGCACGAGAAGAGGGAGAAGCTGCAGAGACAGTGTGATGAACTGACCGCAACCCCTGTTCCCCACCCCGCCTCCCCATGCTGCTCAGGGGGGATGAGATAAAGAAATCAGGAGTGAAGTTGAGCCCAGGAAGAAGAGAGGGGCGGGGCAGGGGGAAGTTGTTTTACAGTTTAATTTTATTTCTCATATATCTCTGCCAGTCCCTCTTTCCAATGTGAAACCTCTTTGACCCTTCCTAGTCCCTCTTGCTGGAATTTATTAACTTGTCCTTGCCTTCCTCCCCCCGACCTGCACTGACCCCCCCTTGGTGGGTAATACATTAAATTAATTTCCCCAAGTCGAGTCTGTTTGGCCTGTGATGATAACTGGTGAGTGATCTCCCTATCCTTATCTCGAACCACAAGCCTTTCATTGTATTTTCTCTCCCCTGGCCAGTTCAGGAGGGGGAGTGAGAGAGCGGCTTAGTGAGCACCTGGTGTCTAGCCAAGGTCAACCCACAACAGTTCATTTGCAGGTAACACCCATTTCAGATAACATTTCATTCATCAGATAAAGTGCTTGTGATGTTCAGATAACAGGGCTCTATGGAGAAAAGAAACATAATATTACATATTAACTCATGATACCACTCCTTTAATTGCAGCTGGCTTGTGAGGCTTGTAAGGCTACATGGTAACCAGAGCAGAACACCATATTTTTTTGCAATTTCAGAGAACATACGCTAGCTCTTTTAAAACCATTAGCAAAAAGTTAAAACTTTTATTAACAATAGGTTTGACAGAATGAGTCAATGTTGAAAAAAAAAAAAGAAAAAAGATATTTGGAAAGTGAAAAAATACAGAAAAAAGATGAAAAGATGTTCAGAGTTTTCCTAAACAGTAAAGCAAACATGAATTATTTATGCTTTTTGTTGAAATGCCATTTATATCTGAAATTTCATAGGCAAGATAGCTAAAACTACCTCTTCCTTAAGACTGGAAGATTAATATATAAGAATACCATAACTTACTTGTCTTTTTCTTCTTTCTTCTTCTGGAATAATATAATATCCTTTGAAGTAAGAATATAATGCTGTTCAAGAAAGTATAACAATCATTAATTTATTCTGTATTGTGGTCTCATTCCAATCTCACTCTCAAAATGTAGATCTATTTGACTTGAAAGTTACTGTTTAAGACACTCTCCAGAATGAAAAACAATATGAAAGCATACAGCCCTGCCAGGAGATGCAGTTAACATTGTCTCTATAAACTTCCAAGCTCTAAAAATATACCGAAAGCATGCAGTCACATCTTCCATAGAAATGTTAATATTTTAAGCATATGAGCTAAGGAGATGTCATCACTGTCAAGCTCAGAGTTTCAAATGGCCTCACACTCAGCTTCCTAAAAATCAGCGTCTTTCCTAACAAAACTAATTTAAAAAAAACAGGACAAGGTTGCACTTTGAGCTGTGCTTGCTAGAGTACAATTTGAATTTTGTAATGCTTTTTTTTTTTAAATAAACCTCAAAAGCTGAGAATCTCTCCATCTAATGCTTTCAGGAGAAAAGCCTATAACAAAAGCATCAAGTATATATTTGTGGGTTGGCAACACAGGAGAGGGAGAGAAGCAGGGCTAAGCAGATAAACATTTTTCCTGAATCACTTCTCTCTACATATGTACAAAAGAGCAGCCTGGGACAACTCTGAAACACTGATTAAAACCAGGAGAAGGGAAATACTGTATTTCATAGATGAGATCTGCTACTTTCTAAAAGTGAATACCTTGGAATTATTAGTAACAGGAAACATTTGTGTGTTACGTTTGCTGCTTGGGAGTTGAAACCAGTACAGCTTCAGCATGAAAGAATTTACAGCAAAACCCACGTTCAGTTGATCAGTAAAAAGTATAGGGATACATTTGCTGTTGCTAGGTCTCATCTCCTGTAACCCTGGAGTTTCCCCTGACTCAGCAATGCCTTTTCAGGTCCTGAAGGTATCCAGGTGACAAACACATATTTTAATTTCCCAACCAGTATTATATCTTATTTCTCAACTACTTTTGTACCTTTTTTTTCCTTCAGTTATTTCCAGTACAGTGCAGATCAGAAGAGACGTATCAGGCCATAAATGCATTTTTACTAATTAAACTTAAAATTGAAAAAATTCTGGAAGGGAAGGAATTGTTTGCTGAGCCTGTATTGAAACCAGCCTTCAAAAAAAAAAATCATCAGAAGATTGAGATATATGCCATATTCCGCCATTTCTGCTGACCGTCTGTAATTGCATACACTTCTGTGTGTGTGAATGACAAGAATGACAAGTATCATGTCTCCTGGATATGACGGCAAAGGATGTTGGCATCCTTTGCTTTTTAAATTCATTGGGGTTTTGGGGGGATGGGGGAAAAAAAATGAAACAAGATGTAAACACATCTTTACAACTCCTGCAGTTACCACTCCCTGACAAAATAAGTCTTTCATCAGTGAATGCTACAGCTATATCCATTGTAGTCAGGAGACTATACTTCCTGAAGCTAGAGCTGGGGGACAGGTTGTAATTGCCACCTGCAGCCAATTGTCATTACTGCAGCCTGTGAAGAACTCTGTGGTATATTTGCTTACTGATCACTTCTGACACAACTATGGCCAGTTCCAATAAAATAAAATTATTTATATATAAACCTCAACGTTAAAATAGGAAAAAAAATCACCAGCCGCCTTCATCTTATCTAACCTGAACAATCAAAACAATGTTACAATACATAACAAGTTTCTCTTCAAGATACCCATTATTCTTACCACATTCTTTCTTAAATTGAACGGATTATGCTTTCTTTGTTCATCCAGTTTCTTCACATATTCTTTTACTTTCTTTTCATCCATGCTTGTATCTCTCTCTTCTCTTTTTCTGTTTTTTTGAGAATGTCCAGCAGCAGAATCATGAATCCTGAGAGCTGATGCAAATGGAAAATAATCTAGGACATCCTTTAAATTGCAAACAATGGTAGCTACACATGATACAATAAAAATACTACAATCCCTTTAAAATTCTGACTCAGCTAAAAGTATAAGTAACAAACAACTGGGAAATTTTCTTCTGCAAAATTTTACTTCATAAAAATCCTGGCACACAAATAATTTCTAAGATGTTCCCTAAAACTTTTCTTCTATTTG
This sequence comes from Numenius arquata, assembly GCF_964106895.1. Classification (NCBI taxonomy): domain Eukaryota; kingdom Metazoa; phylum Chordata; class Aves; order Charadriiformes; family Scolopacidae; genus Numenius; species Numenius arquata. Next base: position 8,087,465 of record NC_133615.1, read on the forward strand.
TCATTTACATTCAGGTAATGGAACAAAATCCTTAAATAGTCTTTATAGGAGAATTGGCACAGTAAAAACAGGAAGTCATTCTGCTATGATCTTTCATTTTTAAGTGTATATGGTATAAGTATATAAAAAGACCAATGAGATTCTATCATCCTTTTTGTTCCCTCCCTCAACCTATGAGCTCCTTCACAAGTCTATTTGTACAAAGTAATTTTAAAAGCACTAACAACAGAAAACCACAGCCAATAAGAAATGCTAATATAACTTCATCCTCAGAGTTCTTCAGAAATATTTACTAATTCACCTTGGAATAGTCTTTAAAGTAAGCAGCGGGGTAATAAATATTTTATTCATTGTATAACTAAAAGAACTGACCTAAAAATTGAATATTAGGCTTTCCAAGAGAAATGCTTCAATTTTAAATGCCTCATTTTTTGCATCCCATTTTGAAAACTTCTCTCATTTTCAAGACTGGCAGGCACTAATAATTCCAAAATCAACAGAAGATATGAGTGTAGCAAAACAAGATATCTCTAATAGCTGCAGTTCAACTGAATGCTTACAGATTGAAGCATTAAAGCCCTTGAGACCCCCTTTGACACATCTGAAAGTAATTTACTTTGTGAATACTTCTGATGATGACACTTTCCTTTGCCATATGCTTATGTGAAAATAAGTATGTGAAGTAAGCTTCACATTAGGAGCTGAGGTGTCTTTAGGTCTTCAGTCAGGTTTGATTAAATACTACTTAAATACACTTCTGAAATTTTACAGTCATTTTGAAAGTATTCACATAATTGCACAAAACAGACCAGCTAGCAACATTTATATGTTGATGTAGTAATTATCAATGTGTTTGGAATTCTCAAAAGATCTCAAGGATGTTATGATCAGTGCAAAGATTTAGATTTGAGGCTCTTGAGCTCCTTTTACAATTTGAAAAAATGTTAGAACAAGTAAAACCAGAGCACTACATTCTACTTAAATGAGTCACTATAACATCTTGAAACAGGTGTCTTAAACTGGTGTAAACTGTTGCACCAACACAACAGATTGTTTGGCATCCTGAACAGTTGTAATTTTGCCTTGGAAGCAACTGATATCACAAACAGGAGTAGGAAACAGCTGCAATTTCAACCTATGTCAGGAAAGAACACAGCTAATTTTATAACTGACAGTCAGGAAGGTGAAGAAATCCCTAGCAGGGAGGAGAGCATGACAAGCTGGAGTCTAGGGCTGGAAGCTACTCTGCCACTAACAGGAAATTTCTATTCTGTCTGTCAGAACTGCTTTAGAAGGCTCCAGTCTCCTTGGTTGATCTGAATCTGCTGTATATACAGAGTTGCGCTCCAGCCTATGCCTGGTAGAAAAAGGAACAAGCAAGTAAGAAGGAAATAATTTTAAAAGCAAAATAATGAAAAAAAATTAGCACTTTTGATGATAATGGCCAGTAGAACAGTGGCCATCAAACAGTTTAATACTAGTCCCATTCACATCAACTCAAATCACATGCTTGCTTCCACTGTTTACAGGGTGTCAACTATGAGAAAAATAACCAGGGTTAAAATGATTTAACCAAAACATAATAAAAAAATACCCATGGTATTGCCTAGAGATTTTTCTTAGCTTGCGACTTGAGGGTGTTGGTGGATGAGAATCTTGACATGAGCTGGCAATGTGTGCTGTCAGCCCAGAAAGCCAACCGCATCCTGGGCTGCATCAAAAGAAGCGTGGCCAGCAGGTTGAGGGAGGTGATTTTGCCCCTCTGCTCTCGTGAGACCCCACCAGGAGTACTGTGTCTAGCTTTGGAATCCTCAACACAGGAAGGACATGGACCTGTTGGAGCAGGGCCAGAGGAGGCCATGAAGATGATCAGAGGGATGGAGCCCCTCTCCTATGAAGACAAGCTGAGAGAGCTGGGGTTGTTCAGCCTGGAGAAGAGAAGGCTCCGGGGAGACCTTATAGCAGCCTTCCAGTACTTGAAGGGGGCCTACAGGAGAGATGGGGAGGGACTCCTGATCAGGGAGGGGAGCCATAGGATGAGGGGTAATGGTTTTAAACTGAAAGAGGGGAGATTTAGATTAGATACTAGAAAGAAATTCTTTACTGTGAGGGTGCTGAGGCACTGGAACAGGTTGCCCAGAGAAGTTGTGGATGCCCATCCCTGGAGGTGTTCAAGACCAGGCTGGATGGGGCTTTGAGCAACCTGGTCTAGTGGGAGGTGTCCCTGCCCATGGCAGGGGGGTTGGAACTCAATGATCTTTAAGGTCCCTTCCAACTCAACCCACCCTATGATTTTCATAAAGCTCAGCTCCAATGGAGAGACATCATCTTCTACTACAAGATCACTAATGATGTCAGACCAGTAATTTTCAGGGGATCATTTAAAAAGCTTAAAGTTAGGCAGGGGAAAAAATGTTACCAAAGTAGAATATGCCTGTAATAACAACAAACTAAAGTCCTTCCCTTTATGATCAAAATGAGAATATTCAGGTTGTTTTACCACAAACCTGTAGACTGAGTTTCCTTTCTTTCTCCTACATCTCACTGTGTTAGTGCACACAAGCAATACCTGGATAATGCATGTAGATGCACTTTCTTTAAGAAGTTAGCAGCTATCACCTTAGCTTCACTGTCATCACATACACTGGTGAGCTACAAAGTTGGCCAAAGTGTGACTGGGACAGAATGAGTGAGAACTGACTAACATCAGGGGTATGACAGCAAAGAGGGGTCTGAATAAACCCTCTAGAAATATGGCCCTAGTCAGAGCTGGACTGCCTGAGCTCCACTGGGGTGTGTGGACATGGCTGTCCCAGAGGAGGCTGAGCCCGGCAGCCCAGAAGGCCAGGAGCACCCACAGGGTTTGTATTGCTGTTCATGCAGAGATGAGGCTGTGGGATGCTATCTGTTTCAGGAACCCCAACTCTCAATAGCCTTCTGAGCAGGAATCAGTGTGAGCGAGAGAATAGTTTTACCTAAATTCTACCAATTTCTTTCCTGTCTTTTAATCAGTTGCTCTCAAAAACCAAGTCTCATGTAGTTTATGATTACAAGCTACAGTTGCTTCAAGTTACTCCTTTGCTACACCAAAGTTACACCTTTGCTTTATACCACTTGCTAAAGTTTATTGCCTCACACCCATCCTCAAGGTTATGTAATCATTCTCTAATCTGCTTCAGTCACAACAAGCAGTTTCACTTAAAATATTTTAAAAATAAACTAAACCATTTAGTTGACTGCTATATTTCAGGGAAAACTTAAAGGTGGGTAACTGAACAGAATGACCAGGAAGAAAGGAAAGCCAGCTACTGTTTTCTGTTGCAAAAGTGGATCCAGAAGACTAACAGCAGTTAATAATAAAAAAATATCTATGTCAGACCATTTTATTTAATGCATACAAGCATTCCAGTTTTGAAGTCTTCAGTCTGTTGCTTTACATTGTTCACATGGTAACTCTTCAAAAACTTTCTAGTGACAGACTATTAGCAGCAGTAGATGACTATTAGCAACAGTTACATGTTCAAAAACAGTATTTTACAAATAGGAGAAATAACAAATGCACATAAACATTAGCAGCATCTACATTAACAGCTCTGTTACTTGTAACTAGAAAGCAACTTTGAACACTTCTGCAGCTTTTGCATAAAGCAAATCTAACAGGCACTACCAAAGTCAGAGTAAATGCCTGAAATTAACTAATAAAAAGGTTTTAATTCAGTTTGAAAACAAATGCCTAGATTTTTATGTAAGTTCCAACTCAACAGTGCCCTTTTCGGTATGAGTTTAAAGTAAACAAGTTTTGAACAAAACCAGTATCAAAATACGTACCTATCACATAGATCTCCACACATGTGAGAGCTTGAAACAGCCTTTGTTAATATAAAACCTTGCACTTGTACACAAGCTAATAACACATATGTTAAATAGTCTATGGGAAATACAGAAATATATCAACCCGAATATGTTGACATTAAAAACAAATGAATATTGTACATAGACATAACATCCTGCGTGAGAGCATGTCATTTGACTGCCAGGTTAATGCTAACCATGACTAACATGGATAGTTTTGCTAGGAAGGCAAGGTCACTGTTGTCAGTTTTCTGCCATGATCAAACTAAGCTAATTAGTTCCCACTAATAGGAACTGATCTGTTCCAATTACCTATACAGTTTTTTTATGGAAAATTAACAACATCCACTTACTTGAAAAAGTCAGGCTATGAACTCCTGGAATTCAGGAAATGTGGCTGAAGAACAGCATGGATGTCTTGGAGGCAAGAACACTGTTATCCTTCTTAAGATGAAGTGTACTCTCAAAAAATTATAGTTGCAACTCAGTATCACCTACAGTTTTCTTAGCTTGCAAGTAAGAAGTTTATACTTAAAGAGAAAACCGTAAGTGTATTACTGTTTATAAACTTTATTTGGCTGTGCATGCCATTTGAGATTCACTTCTGCTGTATGCAGATATAGGAACTATGTTTTAACACCTTTTAGGATAGATTGCTGTAAATGTGACTGTCAAATGCATGTTCACCTGTACAAAGTATATATCATTTATAAAAGTTTGAAAGCAAGCAATGTGGGCAATATGCAGACACCCTACATTTTTAAACATAAGCAATAAGTTGCTTGCATAGTGATTTTTCCTCCTCCTTTTAATGCTACTGTAGTCTTCATAGTTTCAAAAATAAATGTACTGTCAGTTTGTAAAATGAGAAAGTATTACACCAGGAAGAAAAGGATTACTCATTTTTAGAAGGAGAAAAAGGGGGAAAAAACCATTAAAAATTATACCAGAAGATGACTTTATGCCACTGGGAAAGTTAGAAGCAGAGGCTACAGAGGCAGAAGAGGGCACTTCCTCTGTATTGTAACTGGGTACAGGATATTCCAGTTTTAAGCCCTCCTTTTCATCATCTATAACATCTTAAAAAACCATGCCCCTCAAATAATGTTCTGATCCCCTGAAAAAATACAGTAATTAATATAGACCAATGAAAAACCCCACAGTATAAAACCTCTCTTACATATTTATGTTAATGGCATATTTAGTTTATCTGTCCAATCTAGAACAATCTGAACCTGGATCAGTTGTGTCTCCCTATGAAAGTGCATTACCAGAGCTGTGATACATGTACCAGTCCTGTACATGTGAACAAAAAGACTAAATTACGAGTTGCTCTGTGTAAGGCTAATGGACTTCTTAAATATTGTCTTATGTATGACTACAGATGTAGACTTGATTTGGTTCTACCACTTGTCTTTGTATTAACTTCATAAGTAGTTTAGACTATATTTTGATATGAACATAAAAGGGACCTGAAGTACATACCTCTAACATGCTCCTTCTAGGCACAGTACAGTAGCTATAAGTAAATAGGTACTATATTGTCATTTGTTATATAAACAATAAATTATTCAATATATCAGCTCTACCAATCAGTTAAGCTGATATTGCAACTATATAGCCACCAAAGATGCATAAAAAAGTTTCTTTATATACACAGGGAAAACTGAGGACAAATTTCATATCCTTTTAGGTTAGCAAGCAAAGCACTCATAAGCACCATTTTTGATTTTATGATACAACAGAAATATATACCATCTTTAAAATCTTATGCCCAGCTCCTGCATTATGGTTTTGGAAAATATCAAAGTATACAAACATTTTCAAATGTGTTTTTGTTGAAGCAGTACCCATAACATTCAAGTTTTCTACCTTTGATTTTATTTCTCTCATATTTTTAACTTTTGGTGCATATTTCAATAACACCTTTTGGAATTGCATTAAACTTCAGTGGAACATTATTACTTAGCATATAGCTATTACACAACTTAGCAGATGCATGTAACAACTGTATAATCAGCTCAGCTACTACAGCTCAATTTCATGTGGAGCTGTGATCTGTCTTAACATCCCATTGGTCAATTCATTTGTTCTACATATCCCCAAGTCCACAAGATTAAGCAGCACTAAAACCAATCTAAAAATCCACAAAAGTACCTCCTCATACAGGAATATAAAAGCATGGGTACACTGCACAATAAAAAAAACAGCCAAACTTTTTATAAACAGTATTATTATAATTTCACATTTGGTTTCAAGAAGTAGGATAAATTAGCATTTTATCTATATTCTGCATTAAGCTACCTCATGTACAAAACACATTAAAATGGTAATATTTTTTGAAGATTATTTCTTGGTACAGATACTAAAGGAGTCAACTAGGAAAGGTGCCCTTCTAGATTTGTTGTTTGTAAACAGGACTTGTGGGTGAAGTGGTGATTGGTGGCTGTCTTGGTCACAATGACCATGAAGTAGTTGAGCTTAAAATCATAGGTGATCAACGAAAAAATGCCAGCAAAACTTTGACCCTGGATATGGGGAGAGCAGACTTCAGGCTAGTTAGTAAGATTCCCCTGGGAATCTGCTTTTGAAAGTATTGGGGTCCAGGAATGCTGGTCACTTTTAAAGAGCCATCTCTTAATAGTGCAGGAGCAGGCAATTCCAAAGTGTCAGAAGTCAAGCAAGCGGGACAGAAGGCCAGCTTAGCTGAGCAGGGATCTTCTAGAACTTAAGCAGAAAAGGAAAGTGTACGGACTTTGGAAGCAAGGACAGGCAACACGGGAGGACTACAGAGATGCTGTTCACCACTGTAGGGAGAAAATCCATGTGGCCAAAGCTCAATTAGAGTTCAGGCTGGACAGCACTGTGAAAGACAACAAAAAGGGCTTTTAAAAATGTTAACAGCAAGTCTGTTATTTGTGAGGTGACCAACCTCATCAAGTAGGGATGTAGAAAAAGCAGAGACATTTAATGCCTTCTTTGCCTCCATCTTCAACACCAATGATGGGCCCTGGGACCCCCGGAGCCCTGTGTTGGAAGACTATGACTGGGGGGGATGATAAATTCCCAGTCGACTCTGATGTTGTTCGAGACTCACTGCTCCAGCTGGATGCGCTTAAATCTCTGGGGCCCGATGGGGTTCATCCCAGGGTAGTGAAAGAGCTGGCTGATGTCATCACGGGACTTCTCTCTATTATTTTTCAAAGGTCTTGGGAGTCCTGAGAGGTCCCAAGTTGACCAGAAGCTGGCAAATGTTGTCCCAATCTTCAAGAAGGGTAAGAAGGAAGCCCCTGGTAATTACAGGCCTGTCAGTCTCACTTCAGTTCCTGGTAAAATTATGGAGAATTCTGGAACTTATCAGAAAACACTTGAGACAATGCAGTCATTGGTCATAGCCAGCATGGGTTCACAAGGGGAAAGTCCTGCTTAACTAGCTTAATTTCCTTTTATGACAAGGTCACCCATCTAGTTGGCCAAGGGAAGCCAGTAGATGTGGTAATTTATTTTTTTTTTAGAAATTAGTGCTTGTTTATATATTTACTTTAAATATACACAGAGACAGATATCATATCAAAATAGATAAGTTCATGTCCCAGGAAAAACAAAAGCAACCTTGTAAACAAGATTTACTTATAAAGTATTCCATGAAATGGAAGTATATGAAAGAAAGATGTATACTGTTTTCTAGGGTAGAGCCTGGAAGAGATTTACATGATTGTTTTGGTTTACAGTTTGCTGCTTTTCTTTCCTGTCAATATTTGAATGGAAAAAGGCAAAAAACCCCCACATTTTTCTATACCTCAGTCTCTGATTCAACCACCATCACTGTATTGCTAATACTGATGGAGTCATCTGGGCAGGACACACTTGGTTTCTTCTTTTCCTCCTTCTCTTTCATTTGTTTCTTATCACACCTCTTTTGTCTGCCAACATATTAATTACAAATAAAAAATAAGAACTGCACTGAAATAATAAAAATATCTCATTGCTTTCTACAAAATATTACTACTGTTGTGGTTTAGGCTGAATTGGCCTATGATGGCAACAAATGCCCTTCCCCCCACTTCTCGCTCACAGGAGAAAACAAGGAAAGAAAGATTTATGAGTTTAGAATGAACTCAACTAATGAAATGTTAATTAAAAAAATTAAAAAGAAATAATGAAATAGATACAATATATACAAAACTGTATCAAGCTCCCAGGATGATGTCACCAACAGGCACTGAGGAAATCCCAGACTGGACTCAGTGACAGATGGGAACTGGATTCCAGCTCTGGAGTCAGGAACACACAGATCACAATCAAAGGCAGATGAACAGACAGGGTCCTCTTTGGACGTCGGCCATTGAAGAAAGAGGGCTGACCCTTTGATCCCTCAGCTTTTATACTGAGCATGGGGCAGATGGGATGCAGTGCCCTGTTGGTCAGGTTTGGGTCACCTGTCCTGTCCACTCCTCCCTGCAGGTGGGACCCCCCCTATGCTTTTCCATTTCCGACCCTCCAATGGGGCAAATAACAGCCAAGGTCAGCCAATTTTATAACAATAACTATAAGCAAGAGCCTCTCTGTATACCATTCCTTGGCATGAAGTACAAACACTGGTCTTATCACTCTGAGAACAAGCCGTTTCCTCCACAATATGCTGTTAATTTCAGAGAGTTAGAAGAGGCCTAGCTAAGATGTAAGATTACTGAACAGAAAGTTGGTTCTGTTTTACCTCAAACCAGGACAACTATTAAGAAATATACACTGAATTAAAGAAGTGGAAAAGACAAACTCAACTATTGCATACAGCTAAGTTCAAAGCATTACTTTTGCCTACCCAGAAATGCACCTAAAATTTTTGCAGAACATCAGAAATATTCAACAATTACACCAAAGTCTGTTAATAGTCTAATAAGCTATTTATATTGAAAATTACAAACTGCATAATATTCCATATCTATATTTTGTGTCTAACCATTCTATGATTACTGCACAAGATGCCCGTAAAGAACCTATAAGAAATACTCCAGCAAGAAAGAAACCTGTTATCACTGAAACTTTCTAATTAACTATTTTACTAAAGAAGTTACAATTTTTTCTTTAATATCTGGTAACTAGATTATAGGACAACAATTGTAGCTTCAGTTGTTTCAACTGATAATATCAAACAGGCATTCTAAACTCCATCTGCAGTTACTTATGTATCAAATGCTTTTTACCTTCGAGTGGAAAAAAATCTTAGAGTCTGTTTCCAACTGCCAGAGTTAAAAGCACCATAATCAGAAGCAAGTGGTGTGTTCTAGATGCAGTGATGCCATAAATTCTTCCCTGGAAAACACAGCTCTCTGAAACACTGGGAATCTATTGACATTGTCTAAGAACTGAACAAAGATATACATGCAGTTTAAGCAAACTGGTTTAACTGCTTGTGCAATCAACAGAGTATAAGTCAAATTTCAGAAGTCATAAATAACATACCTAGCAAAACAAAATAAAATATCCCTTTAGCAGAAATTTTGCTGATCGCCGTCTGGATTCAGAATCTTGAATTATATTAGAAGAGGGTAACCTTTTCCTTCTTGAAGATTACTACTAACAGTGATGATCTGCAGTGTGGACAGTAGCCTATTAAGATTCATTGTGTAACCAGCAAAGCATTTCACAAACAGTATATAGCAAAAAGCCAGATGGCAGCAGCATTTTAAACCACAGATAGAATCATCTAGGTTGGAAGGGACCTTCAAGATCATCTAGTCCAACCGTCAACCTAACTCTGATAAAAAAAACCATCACTAAACCATGTCCCCCAGCACCATGTCAACCCATCTTTTGAACACCTCCAGGGATGGTGCCCCAACCACTTCCCTGGGCAGCCCATTCCAATGCTTGATAACCCTTTCAGTGTAAAAATTTTTCCTAATATCCAATCTGAACCTCCCCTGGCGCAACTTGAAGCTATTTCCTCTTGTCCTATTGCCTGTGAGAAGAAACCAATCCCCACCTCTCTACAACCTCCTTTCAGGTAGTTGTAGAGAGCAATAAGGTCTCCCCTCAACCTCCTTTTCTCTAGGCTGAAAAACCCCAGCTCCCTCAGCCTCTCCTCATAAGGCTTACTCTCCAGACCCCTCAACAGTTTTGTTGCCCTTCTCTAGACCTGCTCCAGCACCTCAATGTCTTTTTTGTGGTAAGGGGCCCAAAACTGGACACAGTAGTCAAGGTGGGGCCTCACCAGTGCCGAGTACAGGGGGTCAATCACCTCCCGAGTCCTACTCACCATGCTGTTCCTGATAGAGGCCAGGATGCTGTTGGCCTTCTTGGCCACCTGGGCACACTGCTGGCTCATGTTCAGCTGACAGTCAACCAACACCCCCAGGTCCTTTTCCATCAGGCAGCTCTCCAGCCACTCTTCCCCAAGCCTGTAGCGCTGCATGGGGTTGGTGTGACCCAAGTGCAGGACCCGGCACTTGGCCTTGTTGAACCTCATCCCATTGGCCTCGGCCCATCGATCCAGCCTGTCCAGGTCCCTCTGCAAAGCCTTTCTACCCTCCAGCAGGTCGACACTCCCACCCAACTTGGTGTCATCTGCAAACTTACTGAGGGTGCACTCAATCCCCTCATCCAGATCATTGATAAAAGATGTTAAAGAGAACTCTGTCAACCAGGCTCCTGAAAAGACCAAAGTCTGCCCTTCGCAAGTCCATGGTGGCAGTCCTGCTGGCTCCCCTCCTTGCTTCCCTGAGAATCGAGAACTCTATCATTTCATGGTCACTGTGCCCAAGACGGACTCCAATCATCACATCTCCCACAAGTCCTTGTCTATTCACAAACAGCAGATCCAGCAGGGCTCCCTCACTAGTTGTGTAAGGAAGCTATCCCCGACACACTCCAGGAACCTCCTAGACTGTTCCCTCTCAGCTGTATTGTGTGCCCAGCTGATATCTGGTAGGTTGAAGTCTCCCACCAGGACAAGGGCAAGCGAGCTTGAGACCTCTCCCAGCTGCTTATAGAATATTTCATCTACCTCTACATCCTGGTTGGGCAGTCTGTAACAGACTCCCACCTGTAACAGACTCCCACCACAATATCAGCCTTGCTGGCCCTTCCCCTGATTCTTACCCATAAACACTCAACCCTACTATTACCCTCAATCAGTTCTTGACATTCATAACCCTCCCTAACATACAGGGCCACCCCTCCTCCTCTCCTTCCTTGCCTGTCCCTTCTGAAGAGTTTGTAGCCATCCATTGCAGCACTCACGTCATGCAAGTCATCCCACCACGTTTCCATGATGGTGACTACATCATTGCTTTCCTGCTGCACAATGGCTTCCAGCTCCTCCTGTTTGTTGCCCATGCTGCATGCATTAGTGTAAGAGCACTTCAGCTGGGCTATCAGTCCCACCACCTTTTTGGTATAGGAGACCTTTTGATGAGACCTGCCAACTCCTATGCAACTTCTTACTTCAACTACCTCAGGAGCTGCTGGCTCTTCTCCATAAGACTTTGACTGCAGTGCAGGGTCATCAGCAAGGCTCAGGGAGCCAGGCTGAAGGCCCTTACTAGCACCCCATCCCCCTAACCCTGATGTGTTACCCCACAGCTTGTCACAGACAAGCCTGATATTATTACCCCCCTCCCCCCTCACATCTAGTTTAAAGCCCTGTCAATCAGCCCTGCAATCTCTTGGGCTAGAACCCCCTTCCCCCTTTGAGAGAGGTGCCTCCCATTTGATGTCAACAGACCTGGTGCTGTATAGGCCAATCCATTGTCAAAGAACCCAAAGTTATGGCAGTGACACCAGCCACAGAGCCACGTATTAATTGACTGTATCCATCTATTCCTCCCAGCATCAATGTCTGCAACTAGAAGGAGTGATGGAAAGATAACCTGTGCCCCAGACTCCCTTACTGGCCCTCCCAACTTCCTGAAGTCTCTTTATGGATCTTAGGCTGCAAGTCAGAGATTCCTCTGTGCCTACATGGAAAACCAGTAACAGATAATAGTCTGAAGGACATACTAACCCAGGAAGTTTCCTGGTGAAGTCCTTAACCTGGGCTTCAGGAAGAACGCAGACTTTCCTCTGAGGAGGGTCCACACAGCATACTGGTCCCTCCATCCCCCTTGAAGGAGTCACCAACAACTATAACCCTTCATTTTCTCCTTGTGGTGGTGATCCAAGCTGTATTTTTTTTTGGCTGAGTAGGCATCTCTGATGTAGATTGCCCATCATCTACATTCTCACTTAACTGACCTTCCTCAACCAGTACTTTGTATCTGTTCTTCAGAGGTACCAAGGTACCAAATGGGGCAAGGGGGGGAGTTCGTCTGCTGCCCCAACCATGAACCTGCCTCCATTCACTCTTTTCATTTAGGCTTCTGCCTTCAGCCTGACCGGGGCTGGATAGAGGGACTCCTAGACCCTAGCTGTTTTCTTCCCTAATACACCTCAACCTTTCGACTTCCTCTCTCAGCTCTGCCACCGGACTGAGCAGATCATTCACCTGTTCACATCTCACACAGCAGTTCTCATAGCTGCTACCCAATACCAGTAAAAGGTCCTGGCACTCCCTGCACCCTATGACCTGGACAGCTGCATGCTTCTGTAGGATCTCTGTCTGGGTTCCCACATCCATTCTGGTTGAGGATGAGAGCATAACCATCCTCTGGGTGGAGACCATGGCTAAACTCTTTCTAAGGGGGTGATACCAGTAGCAGGACTCACCTGTCAAGCTGACAAAGCTTCAGTTCCTCCCTACATGCCCTTTCCCTGCACCTTGTGGTAGTACTCCCAAGTAGCACTCTAGGCTACACCCACTCGCTGCTTGCTTGCTTGCTTGCTCAGTGCACACCAACCTGGTCGCTACCTTACCGAGAGGCCTCTTTTATGGGGGAAGGGGGGGAGTGACCCCGGCACCTTTACGCCTCATTTGAATCTGCCGCTGGGGGTGCTGGCTCCGCCCACGCCACCTCAGCAGTCCGCTCATAAGCTGCCGGCTTCCGGCACAGACTAGCCGCTTTGCCCAGCTTCAAAAGCCCTCAAAAAGAGCTCCTTGCCGGTCCTTTTTGCCATGATTCCTTCCCCCAGTACGGACTTACCTGCTCTGGAGGCTGGTCTCCTCGGCGAATGACCGTTAGTGCGTTTACATCTCGTTTAAATCTTCGTATATTAAAGCCAGGCAAAGCGGCTAGTCTGTGCCGGAAAGCCGGTAGCTGGTGGACGGGCTGCTGAGGCGGCGTAGGCGGAGCCAGCACCCCCGGCGGCAGATGTAAACGCGCCGCGACCACTCCCACACTCTTCCCCCCCATAAAAGAGGCTTTTCAGGCGCTTACTTAGAATGGTTGGTTACTTGGAATATTCTTATCGGTCTTCAGTGCAAGACGCAATCTTCTAGCTTGATGCTGAGCTGATGGATATAACCAAGGTGGTTAGGAATTTCTCTGTATTAAATATCAATTCATGGGGGGGGGATGCTTTGCAAAGAATGATCTTATGTTGACTAGGAGAAGTAATTGATAGACAATTTAGCATTCCTAATTTCAGAATGTCTGTATTACCCTAGACTCTTTTTCTGTACTTTGATATTCCTTTGATATTTAGTACTCTAATTTCTTTCATGTGTTTATTTTTTTATTAACCTTCTTAAATTTTTTGATTTATTGGGAGTGTCACATTAGGAAACTAAAGGTATTAATTATAACTTCATATATAATTGGGGATTGTATTTAAGAGGTAAAACTAAATGTAGTAAATAATAACAATTTCCATTTAGTGCTTGACAATAGCTACTTAAATTATACCTTTACTAGTGTAATGTCTACCATACAGATTAAAGAAAAGCTGATTTTAAAACTTTCTTTTTTTTATCCTATTTGAATTGTAAAACTTGGTCATTTTTCTTTCAGCTATATAGACAATTTGCTGACCCTTTTAAGCTTTTGGAGTGTAAGCTTGCAATTATACATTGTGCGGGTCATTCTGATCCTATCTTGGTGCAAACTGGCAAGAAATCATTGAGAAAAGTAGGTCTTAATGGACTAGGAATGGTACAAGCTAGAACTATAGGAAAATGTTACAATTAAAGCTTTTAAGATTATGTGCTGCAACTGATATGCTGTCTAGGTGAGATGCAGCTTTTCTGGAATATTCTGTAATATATTTGCTCAGTGTAGTTTACTCATAATTCATTAATGTTATTACCTTTGGTTTGTGTGCATAAAGGACAGAAAAGTAATGGGTTTTTTATATATGTTGGAGCATATTGCATGTATGGTTTGAATAATCATGTTCCAGATAACGTTTAAGAAGTTATTTCATCCCTTCTTGTTCTTAAATGCTATTTTATGTTGTCTTCAGAATGCTTGTGAAACTTTGTCTGAAGGCTTCAGTATTAGGAAATTCTAATAAATATGTGAAATCTATTGTGAAAAAGATTAGAGAATCTTCAGGCAGTTCAGCATTTTTATAATGTTGACAGGAGTGGAAGCTTAAGGTTTTTTGTCCGTTTATAGAGAAGCAGAGTAGTGGGTGCAGCTCTGCAAGCCTAGCCACTCAGCTGTGATAATCTGTCTCAACCTTTACCATAAGTGGGTAATTCACTTCCTGTTTGGTTTTTGTTTTTCTTTCCCTTGGATTTTGTGCTTGAGGTTGTCATTGTGCAAACAACATTGACAGTGATTTGAGGGAAAAGCTATGTGGAAGTGGGTTTTGTGTGGGTTTTGGTGATTCCTTGTTTTAAGTGATTTGCATGAAAATTCAAGGAAACAAAAATCTGTGAATATATGAACAGAAAGAGCTCTTTTCACTTCCATGTGCTGACTTTGCACTGACAATAGTGTAAGATTTTAATGAGTTAGTAGTAAATTTAAGTACCTCAGTGTAGTTGTGAATAAGTGTAGAACTTTTTTTTTTTCCTGAAGTTCTCTAAAGTGTTTTTCTCTTTCAGAGTTGAGCAATAGTGTGTCTCTGAGCCCTGCTGACAGAATGCAAGCACTTAGTCTGAAGATGGTATTGCTTGGAAAGATATATGCTGACACACATCGTTACTTTCCTTTAAGCAAGTGGTTTAGCCTGCATAGTGAATAAACATATGCATTATATGAATGGGTGTCAGCTTTCTTTTTAGTCTCTTAAAAATTCTAACCTAGGAAATATCTCTCTCTTTAAACTCTGAAAGAAAAGAATATTGATAATTTTATTTCCTACAATGCTTGTGATACATAATTACCGTAGCTATTTGTGAAATTTTTACTGTAGCTGAAGCAACAAATTATTTCAACCATCAGTAGTGATGGAGTTATCTTGAGGATACCTGGGTGGTGCTTTTCAGTTTTGTCTATGAAATTAAGAATAAAAGCATTGTGATATTTGCTCATTATTACAGTGATTTTGACAAGGGACCAAGGAGGGGGGATTAGACAAAAAGTAGAAATAGAGTTCCTATTGCCTCTAATCTTGTAAACACAGTATAATTATATGTTTACAAAACTATTATGGTCTTTACAGATGCAGTTTTTTCTAGAATTTATCTAGGGATTTAACCAGAATTTTCAGATTTTCACCCTGAAGCTTAGAAGGCAGCAACAGCTACTTCTGGATGGCTGTACAGATTGCATTTTAGAAAGCAGTAAAGTTTGTATCAAAGTACAAAGTGAAAATGTGTATTTATACATATAATAAGATTTTAGGCAACCACATTTATTTGTTGTCTTTTGAAGTATCTACTGCTATCTGCAGGGGCAGATTCTAAAACCAATTCAGGAGATTTCTGGATCCTTTTGGAGCTTCTGCTTTTGAGATGCTCGAATGTTCTGATGACTTGGTATTATATAAAAACCTGGAAAATATCTTGTTATACCGCTAAATGTTCTTTTACAATACTAAAATATTGTTACTGACACTTAAACATGATAAAGATGCAGTAGTGTTTCAGATAGAGCTGGCTATTCTGGCAAATGAATGTTCTTTTGTGATGAAACAGAAGTTAATGAACTTTTAACTGCATAGCTCCATGGCAGAACTGTAATAAAGTGCTTAGTGTAAGTAATCCCTGTCATGCATTGCTGATAGCTTAATACTATCTTTGGAGGTAGTTACATTTTGTACAGCCTTTCCTCTGTGCAGATTGGGGGAAACTTAAATCTGCTTCACAGGTGAAAGGTACCAACTGTGTGGAAGCCTCACTACAGGAAGGACATTGAGCTGCTGGAGCGTGTCCAGAGGAGAGCCACCAAGCTGGTGAGGGGTCTGGAGAACAAGTCATATGAGGAGAGGCTGAGGGAACTGGGCATGTTTAGTTTGGAGAAGAGGAGGCTGAGGGGGGACCTCATTGCCCTCTACAACTACCTGAAAGGAGGTTGTAGAGAGGTGGGTGTTGGCCTCTTCTCCCAAGGGAATAATGGCAGGACCAGAGGAAATGGTCTGAAGTTGGGGCAGGGGAGGTTTAGATTAGATATTAGGAAGAATTACTTTACTGAGAGAGTGGTCAGGCACTGGAACAGCCTGCCCAGGGAGGTGGTGGAGTCACCATCCCTGGAGGTATTTAAGAAATGTGTAGACATGGCACTTCAGGGCATGCTCTAGTGCCCGAGATTGTTGGGTTGTGTCTGTTTGTGGGTGGGGTGTGGTTGTGGGTGTTTGGTTTGGTTTTGGTGTTGGTGTTCTGGGATTTTTGGGGTGTTTTTTTTTGTTGTTGTTTGGTGGTGTTTTTTTTCTTGTTGGTTGGACTCAATGATCTCAAAGGTTCCATCCAACCAAAAATATTCTGTGATTCTGTGACAAAATCGAACTTGGAGCTAGTAAATCAGTTTCAAATGCTTTTCTTTGCTAGACTACCATTAACAAGTTGGAATCTAAACATCCCATTGTATTTTTCCTTAGTTTTTTAGTGCAGTTTCCAGAGCAACAGGTCTGCAGTTTGAACTGGGATGTAGGTTTTGTAACATATACCATGCAAGAAATTGGAGTGCCATTGCCAAGGCTGCTTGAAGTATATGACCAGCTGTTTAAAGTACAGGTAAGGAAAATAGCCACAAAACAATTTTGTTTTCAACTACTATCAAGGTCTGTCTTTGGCAGGAAACATAAAAATAATGTAAGGTGCGATATATCAAAATATCAACTTCATAGCTCTTGTTCCTTTTTACTCAAAGGTTTTTAATGTTGCTTTTTCCCCCCCCTGTTGATTTTATTAACTTCAGTCCTAAAGTATGAGGAAAATTGTTTTGATTTCGTTAATCCTTTTACATCACCTAAAGTTGATTTAGGTTTAAGTAGGATTAGAATTGTTATGCTGTAGAAGGACAGCATATCTTCAATAGATTAACTGTATTCAGAACTTCCTGAAAACTATTACTTTACAGACTGTTAGGCAATGGAAAACAGTTAAATTAATGTATGTTTTAGTACTCAAAAGTCAAAATAGTACTCAAAACATAGATTTAATATAGATAGAATTCCAATTTCTCTTACATTTTTTACAATTAATAAGCAATTACCACAGCTGGCAATTTGCATACTCATACAAATGGTATGGAATATTGATACAATTTTTATACATATATGTATTTCTTGTCCTTAATATGTTGGAATATTTTTTTAGGACCCATATTGGATTAAAACGAAAAAGCCTTTACACCTTTTAGAGTGTGTTTATATGTTACTATCAGGATATGTATGTGATCCAAGCAGAGTACTTCTGAGGTAAGAGAGGCAACTATATTTTAATAAATAGTAAAACATATAAAATATCCTAAAGCAGTGCACTTCTGCAGTCCCCAAAGCTTTGCTTTTCTTTTGGGTGAATTTATTATTTCTTTCCAAGTGGTTCCAGTTGGTAGAAACTTGTAGGGTCCTCCCTATAAACTACTTCAATAAAGATAATTTTCTCCATTTCACTGAAGATTCATGAGGAACTGAGAGGATTACTTTGTAAATTTTGGCAATGTACTTTAAGGAGCAGTACAGACAAAGTTGCCCCACCGGCTCTGGCCCAAGCCGTGCCCCGGTCACTCCGCAGCCGGCGGTAAAAGTGGCTCCGCCGCCCGCACCCCCCGCATCTCCGTCGCCAGCCCCTCCCCCGCCCGCAGCTGCACCGGCCGCTCCGGCCCCGACAGCCAGCGCTGTCACTGCTCCAGCTCCCAACCCGAGCCCTGCCGCTCCCCCAGCGCCAGCAGAACCGGCACAAGTTGCTCCGGTGACCAGGAAGCAGAAAAAGAGGTCGGCTCGGTCCCCTGCCCCTTACGACAAGGACATGCCCAAGCCAGAGAGCAAGGGAGAGGGTTCCTCTGATGAAGATGCAGGACAGGGTCCGTCTGGTGTAGATAAAGGAAAGCACCCTCTTAAAGCTGATTCAGCAGATCCTTCTTGGCTAGATAGGGGAGAGGGTCCTTCTCAGCCAGCCTCGATACAGGATGATGCCTCAGATGTAGATGTAATTATTAACTCTTTGTCCTTAAAGGATTTGTGAAATCTGAGGAAGGATTTTACTCGTCATGATGGGGAGCCACTTCTCTCTTGGTTGCTCCGATGCTGGGACAGTGGAGCTAATTCCATAGACTTAGATGGTAGAGAAGCCAGCCAGCTGGGAAATCTGGCCAAAGAGGGAGGTATTGATAAAGCGATTGGGAATAAGGCAGAGGTTCTCAGTCTCTGGAGGCGACTGTTATCAGCTGTAAAGAGCAGATATCCCTTTAAGGATGATATCCAATGCATTCCAAGCAAATGGACCAGCATGGAGAAAGGTATTAATTACCTGAGAGAACTGGCTGTTCGAGAGGTGATTTATCACAATTAGCGAGTGATTATAGATCCTGATGAGATGCCGTGTCAACGACCTTTGTTGAGAAAGATTGTGCAGAGTGCACCATCGGTGTATTCCCACACTTTGTCAACAATGGTCTGGGGAGGATCTGATACTGATACCCCAACTGTAAGTGAGGTTGATGACAGGGTACGACAGTATGAAGATAGTCTCTCTCGTCCCGTCGGTGTAGCAGCGATAGAAAACCTGACTAAGAAAGTGGCTGAACAAAATAAGACAATGACTGAGGCAATAGAGAACATAGCTAAGACACAGAATGAGACAATGGAGAAAATGACCAAGGCAGTAGTTGAACAAAACGAGACAATTTTTCACAAACTTGTTGAGAAACTCTGAGATTGGGAAAGAATCCTACTCTTCCCCAGCTCAGACCCATTAAAGTAGTTTAGTTCATTCTAAAAAAAAAAAAAAATAATACAGTATATACAAAACTGTATCAAGCTCCCAGGATGACAATCATGTCATCCTGAAGGCACTGGGGAAGTCCCAGACTGGACTCAGCGATGTATTTCACTGAATTTTTAGAGTTGGAAGGGACCATAAAGATCATCTAGTCCAACTCCCCTGCCAAAGCAGGATTGCCCAGAGCATGTCAGAGCATGTTACTCAGGACTGCATCCAGGTGGGTCTTGAAAATCTCCAGAGAAGGGGACTCCACACCCTCCCTGGGCAGCCTGTTCCAGGGCTCTGGCACCCTCACTGTGAAGAAGTTTCTTCTCATATTTGAGTGGAACCTCCTATGTTCCAGCTTGTGCCTGTTTGCCCCTCATCCTGTCACTGGGAACCACTGAAAAGAGTCCGGCTCCCTCCTCCTTCAACCCACCCTTCAGATACTTATAAGCATTGATAAGGTCTCCCCTCAGCCTTCTCTCCAGGCTAAAGAGTCCCAGCTCTCTCAGCCTTTCTTCATAAGGGAGATGCTCCAATCCTTGAATCATCTTCGTTGCCCTTCGCTGGACTCTCTCCAGTAGTTCCCTGTCCCTCTTGAATTGGGGAGCCCAGAACTGGATGCAGTATTCCAGTTGTGGCCTCACCAGTGCAGAGTAGAGGGGGAGAATGACTTCCCTCGACCTACTAGCCACACTCTTCCCTATGCAGCCCAGGATTCCGTTGGCCTTCCTGGCCACAAGAGCACACTGCTTGCTCATTGTCATTTTGCTGTCTACCAGGACCCCCAGATCTTTCTCTTCAGAACTTGTCTCCAGCAGGTCCACACCTAACCTGTATTGGTGCCTGACATTCTTCTTCCCCAGGTGCAGGACCCTACACTTTTCCCTGTTGAACCTCATGAGGTTCTTCCTTGCCCAGCTCTCCAGCCTGTCCAGGTCTCGCTGGATGGCAGCACGGCCCTCCGGGGTGTCAGCCACCCCACCCAGTTTGGTATCATCAGCAAACTTGCTGAGGATACACTCTGTCCCCTCATCCAGATCACTGATGAATATGTTGAACAGGACTGGACCAAGTATTGACCCCTGGGGGACACCACTGGTTACAGGCCTCCAGCTTGAACCTGCTCCATTAATCATTACCCTTTGGGTCCTGTCACACAGCCAGTTCTCAATCCACCTCACTGTCCCCTCATCCAGCCCACACTTCCTTAGTTTCCCAATGAGGATGCTATGGGAGACAGTGTCAAAAGCCTTGCTGAAGTCAAGGTAGATGACATCTGCTGCCCTCCCCTCATCCAACCAACCAGTTATAGCATCATAGAAAGCTATGAGATTGGTCAAGCATGATTCACCCTTGGTAAACCCATGTTGCCCACTTCCAATAACCCCCTGCTCTTCAACTTGTTTGGAGATGACATCTAGAATGAGTCGCTCCATTACCTTCCCAGGGACGGAGGTGAGACTAACTGGTCTGTAGTTCCCAGGGTCCTCCTTCTTGCCCTTTTTGAAGACTGGAGTGATGTTGGCCTTCCTCCAGACTTCAGGCACCTCTCCTGTTCTCCATGACCTTTCAAAGATGATAGAGAGTGGCCCAGCAATAACATCTGCCAGCTCTCTCAGCACTCGCGGGTGCATCCCATCAGGGCCCATGGACTTATGAATGTCCAGTTTGGCCAAGTGGTCCCAAACCTGGTCCTCCTCTACTGGAGGAAAGTCTTCCTCTCTCCATACCCTCCCCCTTGCCTCCAAGGCCAGAGATTCATGAGGGACAGCCTTAGCAGTGAAGACTGAAGAAAAGAAGGCATTCGGCAACTCTGCCTTCTCCGTGTCTTCCACCACTAGGGTGCCCATCTCGTTCATCAGTGGGCCCACATTATCCCTAATCTTCCTTTTACTGTTTTACATACCGAAAAAACCCTTTTTGTTATTCTTAACTGTAGTGGCCAAGATGAGTTCAGCTTGAGCCTTGGCCCTTCTAATTTTCCCCCTGCATATCTTCACCGCTTCCTGGTATTTCTCCTTGCCTGCCAGGCCCCTTTTCCAAAGATCATAAACCTCCTTGTTGTTCCTGAGCTCCAGCCAAAGCTCTCTATTTAGCCAGGCTGGTCTTCTTCCCTTCCTGCTTGTTTTTTGGGATTTGGATATGGCTCTTTCCTGGGCTTTTAAGAGTGCCTCCTTGAAGTACGACCAGCCTTCCTGGGCACCTTTGCCCCTCAGGACTGTCTCCCAAGGGACACTTTCAACCATGCTCCTGAAGAGGCCAAAGTCTGCCCTTCGGCAGTCCAAGGTGGCAGTTTTGCTGGCCCCCCGCCTTGCTTCAGCAAGAATTGAAAATTGTATCATTTCGTGATCACTCTGTCCAAGACTACCTCCAACGTTTACATCCCCCACAAGACCTTCTGAGTTAACTATCAGCAGGTCCAGTAGGGCACTTTCCCTAGTCGGTTCCCTCACCAGCTGCGTTAGGAAGTTGTCTTCCATGCACTCCAAGAATCTCCAGGACTGTTGCCTCTCTGCTGTGTTATATTTCCAGCAGATATCTGGGAAGTTGGAGTCCCCCATGAGTACAAGGGGGAGTGATCGTGAGGCCTCTGCCAGCTGCTTATAGAATATTTCATCTGCCTTTATATCCTGGTTTGGGGGTCTATAACAAACTCCCACCACGATGTCTGCCTTATTGGTCTTCCCCTTGATTCTTATCCATAGACACTCAACACTGTCATTGCGCATATTGCTAAGTTCGAGGCATACAATACTGCTCTTAACATAAAGGGCCACCCCACCACCTCTCTTTCCTTGCCTGTCCCTTCTGAGAAGTTGGTAGCCATCAATCACAGCACTCCAGTTATGCGACTCCTCCCACCACGTTTCTGTGATGGCAACCAGATCATAGTTTTCTTGCTGTACAATGGCCTCCAGCTCCTCCTGTTGCCCATGCTGCGTGCATTCATGTAGATGCACTTCAGCTGGGCTAATCGTCCCACTGTTTTGCTGGGAGGGCAAGCACTAATTCCCACCTGTCCATGTGCAGACATTTCTGCAGTTACCATCTTATCACTACTCTTCATGTCTTCACTGCCACATGTGTCCTTCTCTCCCTCATCAACTGCCACAACAGGCTGCAAGGCCTTGCTGGCACCTTTACCTACTAGCACTGGCACGCTACTCCCGGGCACCACTTCAGTAACCCTGGTTCCAACCCCGTCCCCCTTCAAATCTAGTTTAAAGCTCTGTCAATGAGCCCTGCTAATTCTTGTCCCAATATCCTTTTTCCCCTTTGGGTTAGGCTTCCCCCACCTGCTGCCAGCATGCCTGGTGACCTGTAGATCAGCCCATGATCAAAGAATCCAAAGTCCTGCTGTTTACACCAGTCTTTCAGCCATGAGTTGATCTTTTGATTCTTCCTATTTATCCCCTCATCCATCCCTGTGACTGGTGGGATAGAAGAGAACACCACTTGTGCTCCTGATCCCTTGACCAGTCATCCCAGCACTCTGAAGCCCCTTTTCATTGCCTTTAGGCTTCTGGTAGTTACCTCATCATTGCCCACTTGAAATATCAGTAGTGGGTAATAATCTGAGGGCTGAACCAGGGAGTGAATTTCCCTCTGTATATCCTTAATCCTGGCCCCAGGGAGGCAGGTGACTTCCCTGTGGGACGGGTCTGGTCTACAGATTGGGCCCTCTGTTCCACTCAGAAGGGAGTCACCTATTACAATCACCTTTCTTTTTTTCTTGGTTGGTGAGGTCCTGAGGCAAGGGGGTGGGTGACTATTCCTGGGTGCCTCACTGGGTAGATCGTCCTCTCCGTTCTCATTTACCTCATCCCCAAAATCCAGAACTCCAAACCTATTATGCAGATGCAACTGGGAAGGTGAGGGAGGCTGTTGGGGGTTCCGCTTGCCTCTCCAAGGAAGGACCAGCTTCCATTCCCCCCTTTCTATTAAGTCCCCTCTCTCTGCCCGGTGACAGGGTGGGAGGGGATCATCTACTTTTATTAGAGCCTCTCCTTGCTGCCTTTGCCTCAGGGTACGGCTCCACCAGTCTATTTCACTTTCGCATTCTCTAATGCTCCTTAACCTTTCCACCTCTTCTCTCAGTTCCACCACCTGCCTGAGCAGGTCGTTTATCTGCTCCCATCGCACACAATGGGTGTCTCTGGGTCCCTGTGGCACCACAGCCAGGCTCAGGCATTCGGTGCAGCCGGGGCCCTGCACGGCCGCGTCTTGGCGCGGGAGCTCGGTCTGAGTTCCCACATTCTTCTTCACAGGGGCTTTGGGGCGTTTCGTTGCCGTTTCCTCTCCTGAGCCCGAACGGACCGTTCGCCCTCAGACTCTCCCTCTTTGTCCTGCGCACGAGCCCCACACGCTCTGCGCACGTGCGCCTGCGCGCTAATGTACCCGCCCTTCCGCTCACGTGCGCCCTGCACGCGCTCTGAACCTGCTGTGACTGGAGCCGCTTTTAAATTTGCCGCGGCTCGCCTGGCCCGCCCCCAGCCCCGTCAGCCTCGCGGCTCCCTCGCGAGATTCCCGACTCGTTTCCGGTCTCTCCGCTCTCCTTCGGCTTCCCGTCTCGATCTACATCAAATTTAAAGCCGCAGCACTCGCCGCTGTCGCTCTCCGCGTGAATGGGAACTGGATTCCAGCTCTGGAGTCAGGAACACACGGATCGGGATCAAAGGCAGATGAACAGACAGAGTCCTCTCTGGACGTCGGCCATCGCAGGAAGGGCTGACCCTTTGATCCCTCAGCCTTTATACTGAGCATGGGGCAGATGGGATGGAATACCCCAGTTGGTCAGGTTTGGGTCACCTGTCCTGTCCACTCCTCCCCACCAATGTGACCCCTCTACGTTTTTTCCATTTCCGACCCTCTAAGGGGGCAAATAACGAAATTGGCTGCCCTTGGTTGTTATAGCAATAAGTATAAGCAAGGGCCTCTCTGCATACCATTCCTTGGCATGGAGCACAAACATTGGGCTGATCACTCTGAGAACGAGCAGTTTTCTCCACAATATGCCGTTAATTTCAGAGAGTTAGAGGAGGCCGAGCTAGGGTGTAAAGTTACAGAACAGAAAGTTGTTTCTGTTTTACTTCAAACTGGGACACAGATGAATTCTAATATATAGAAAAAAAAACAACTTGTTTTTCTGCTTTCTTTACAGACAACGATTCACAAATGTCTGCTTGGATGCTGTTAGTTGCTACTTGGTTGAACTTCAGTCTATGAGTCCGACACTAATGGTGCAGATTACAGAATCACAGAATCACAGAATCTTAGTGGTTGGAAGGGACCTTTGAGATCATCGAGTCCAACCACATTAAAAAAAAAAAAAAAAAAAAACACACAAACAAACAAAAAAACACAACACAAAACCAAACAAACAACAACACCCCCCCCAAAAAAAAAAAAAAAAAAAAAAAGCAGCATCCATCAACTAAACCCCACACACAACACCCCACCACAAACCAACAATCTCGGGCACTAGAGCATGCCCTGAAGAGCCACGTCTACACGTTTCTTAAATACCTCCAGGGATGGTGACTCCACCACCTCCCTGGGCAGGCTGTTCCAGTGCCTGACCACTCTCTCAGTAAAGTAATTCTTCCTAATATCTAATCTAAACCTCCCTTGCCGCAGCTTCATACCATTTCCTCTGGTCCTGTCGTTATTCCCTTGGGAGAAGAGGCCAACACCCACCTCTCTACACCCTCCTTTCAGGTAGTTGTAGAGGGCAATGAGGTCCCCCCTCAGCCTCCTCTTCTCCAAACTAAACATGCCCAGCTCCCTCAGCCTCTCCTCATATGACTTGTTCTCCAGACCCCTCACCAGCTTGGTGGCTCTCCTCGGACACGCTCCAGCACTTCAATGTCTTTCCTGTAGTGAGGGGCCCAGAACTGAACACAGCACTCGAGGTGAGGCCTCACCAGGGCCGAGTACAGAGGCACGATGACTTCCCTGCTCCTGCTGGCCACGCTATTCCTGATACAGGCCAGGATGCCGTTGGCCTTCTTGGCCACCTGGGCACACTGCTGGCTCATGTTAAGCCGGCTGTCCACCAATACCCCCAGGTCCTTTTCTGCCGGGCAGCTTTCCAGCCACTCTTCCCCAAGCCTGTAGCGTTGCTTGGGGTTGTTGTGGCCGAAATGCAGAACCCGGCACTTGGCCTTATTAAACCTCATCCCATTGGCCTTGGCCCATTGGTCCAACCTGTCCAGGTCCCTCTGTAGAGCCTTCCGACCCTCAAGCAGATCAACACTCCCACCTAGCTTGGTGTCATCCGCAAACTTACTGAGGGTGCACTCAATCCCCTTATCTAGATCATCAATGAAGATATTGAACAAGACTGGCCCCAAAACTGAGCCCTGAGGGACACCACTGATGACCGGCCGCCAACCAGATTTTGCTCCATTAATCACAACTCGCTGAGCACGGCCATCCAGCCAGTTTTTTATCCAGCGGAGGGTACACTTGTCTATGCCATGATTCTCCAGTTTCTCCAGGAGAATGCCATGAGGGACGGTGTCAAAGGCCTTACCAAAGTCCAGGTAGACAACATCCACAGCCTTCCCCTCATCGAGAAAGCGGGTCACATGGTCATAGAAAGAGATCAAGTTGGTCAGGCAGGACCTCCCTCTCATAAACCCATGCTGGCTGGCCCTGATCCCTCGGCTGCCCTGCACGTGCCTTGAGAGCTCACTCAGGATGATCCTCTCCATGATCTTTCCCGGTACCGAGGTCAGGCTGACAGGCCTGTAGTTTCCAGGATCCTCCTTCCGGCCCTTCTTGTAGATGGGCGTCACATTGGCCACCCTCCAGTCATCTGGCACCTCTCCTGTTGACCAGGATTGTTGATAAATAATGGAGAGAGGCTTGGTGAGCTCTCCCGCCAGCTCCCTGAGAACCTTTGGGTGAATGCCATCCGGCCCCATAGACTTATGCGTGTCCAGGTGCATAAGCAGATCATTAACTACTTCCTCCTGGATTACAGGGGAGTTGTTCTGTTCTCCATTCTTATCTTCCAGCCCAAGAAGCTGAACACCCTGGGGGTAGCTGGTCTGACTATTAAAGACAGAGGTAAAGAAGGCATTAAGTATCTCAGCCTTCTCCTCATCCTTGGTTGCAAGGTTTCCCCCCGCATCCAGTAAGGGATGGACATTCTCTGTCACTCTCTTTTTGTTGATGTATTTATAGAAACTTTTTTTGTTGTCCCTTATATTAATGGCCAGGTTGAGTTCTAGCTGGGCTTTTGCCTTCCTGATTTTTTCTCTGTATGACCTAACACAATCTCTGTACTCCTCCCGAGTTGCCTGTCCCCTCTTCCAAAGGTGGTAAACCTTCCTTTTTTCCTTAAGTCCCATCAAGAGCTCTTTGTTCATCCAGGCCGGCCATTTTCCCCGCCCTTTAATTTTGCGCCTCATGGGGACAGCCTGCTCCCGGGCCTTTAGGATTTCCCTCTTGAAGAGCGTCCAGCCTTCCTGGGCTCCTTTGTCTCTCAGGACTACCTCCCACGGGACTCTCCCAACCAGGGTTCTGAACAAGTTAAAGTCTGCCCACCGGAAGTCCAAGATGGAGGTTTTGTTAATCCCCTTCCTTACCTCACTATGAATGGAAAACTTAACCATTTCATGATCACTAAGCCCAAGACTGTCTCCGACCTCCACGTCCCCAACTAGCCCTTCTTTATTTGTGAACAGTAGGTCTAGCAAGGCACCTCCCCTGGTAGGCTTACCTACCATTTGTGTCAGGAAGTTATCCTCCATACACTCGAGGAACCTCCTAGCCTGCCTGCTCTCTGCTGTGTTATATTTCCAGCAGATGTCTGGTAAGTTGAAGTCCCCAACTAGAACAAGGGCTGGCGTTTGCGAGACTGCAGCCAGCCGCTTATAGAATACCTCATCAACCTGCTCATCCTGGTTGGGTGGTCTATAGCAGACTCCCAGCACAAAATCACCTTTGTTAGCCTTCCCTTTCACCCTTACCCATAAACACTCCACTTCTTCATCACTGGAGTCTATCTCTATGGAGTCAAACAACTCCCTAATGTACAGAGCCACACCACCACCACCCCCCCTCCTTCCTTGCCTATTCCTTCTGAAGAGCTTATAGCCACTTATTGCAGCATTCCAGTCATGACCATCGTCCCACCACGTTTCCGTGATGGCACGTTTCCGTGATTACTGTTGGGAATTTTAAATCGCTACAGGCTAAATTAGAACGGCTTCACTGATTGACTAATATAATAAAAGAATCATTAGCTCAGATAAAATGAAACTATGAAATAAAAGTTCAGATGTCTGCACTGAATCTCTGGAAGAAGAAATGCTCAGGAACAGCTTTCTCAGAATTTCTATCTCCTGCTGCAGTTATTGATTGTGTTGACGTGCAGAAAATAGACTCCACAACTTATAAAGTTGTAAAGTAGGTATGTTTATTCAGCGCCGGGCAGCACAGGGGGGTGATCCCACCAAACTGTGCACGCCCTCAAAACCCAAAAGCCCCATCTTTATGCTACTAACTTATACATATTCAATATATGTTGCAAGACGCCTATACATGTGTATGTCCTGTCCCGCTTCATATTAAAATCAGTCTCTCAAGTCCATTTCCATACTCTCCGCCCCTTTGCGTCTGCGCAGTGCCTCCTGGTGGTGGTCGCCGGGGGTCCCAGTGATGAAGTAAGGAGACTCCTCTTCGTCACCGCTAGTAACCTTTCTTGTTCGCGCAGGCTTAGATCTTCATTGGGATTCAGCCAAACCGCAAACTAGTTTTAGTCGGTTTGGCTGTTCTTGACTTGCAGCACTTACCTCTTGTTTCTTCTCTTGCCCAACATCCTCTTTGTTTCCCTTTTGATATATTGCCATAAGCATTAACCTATTGACCTAACATCCTATTAATATATCTAACTGCTATTGCTGACCTACTAGCCTGTTTCCTTGGCTCAATCCCCCCTTTTCTACAAACTAGTAAATTCCTTTACTACCTAAATCCCTAAAATACTTATTAGATTCCAACTTCTGCCTCAACCGATTTCTCTTCCATTCACTATAAGAATCCCCTGTATTTAAACAACATTTAAATGCACACTTAATCATTAAACAAAGAATCAAAAACAGAATCACGAGCATTATAACCATTACAAACAGCTGCTTAAGCCATGCTAGATTTGGTAGCCATGAAGTCAATTTTTCCCATATCTCGGAAAATCCCCATGAAGTGTCATCCTGGGTCACACCATGTAAAATTTGCATATGGCCTCAGATGCCTTTTATATCAGTGGCAACCCTTCCACTCTGATCTATATATGTACAACAGCTGGTGTTAATTACAGTGCGAACCCCTCCCTGTGAAGCCAGTAATAGATCTAAAGCCATGCGGTTCTGTAAAACTACTTGCGACAGGCTAGAGGTTTCTTCCTGAAGGGTTATGATAGCATCCAAGGTTTTATTCTCGATTCCCTCAATCACTGCTGATATGTTTACTATTGCTTTTTCAAGCTCACTGACTCCAAGCCAAGGAAAAAACCAACGCATAAAGCTTTGATAACCGGTTGAGCGTTCCACAAGGGGATTAGCAGGTGGGGAAGCGCTTCGTCTTTTTCGCACCCTCCCTTTCTTTCGCTGGTCTCCTTCAATAAAAGTAAAGTTAGGGACTAGAGCTCCCAGTGTACACGCTCCCTGCCACCCCAAGGGTAGGACTTTCCAGGCCGCGTTCCCACATATCCAATACCACCCTGAACCCAAGGGTACCGGTAAACCAGTAAAATGATGCCTTCAGAATTGACGGTCTACCTGTGTCATATTCAGCGAGGCCTTTAGATCACAGTTCATGTAATTTCCAACAGGTGAGCTGTCTCCCACCGTTTACTAAACACCTATCTTTTACATCGGATCTTGCTATAGGGCTAACATCTAGCTTCCGTCCCCACCTAGTGGGAGAGTCTTTCCTTAGTGTGGTGTTTTGCCAATACTCAGGGCTTGTCCATGAGACATTAAGGGGTAGTGGTACCCTATCAAGGGAGTTCCCTGCTTGGAATCTCTTGGCAATTGTGTGCAGACCCAACAACTTGTTTTGTTTGCAATTCGTATAACACTCTGGGTCAACTGTACGTAAGAATTTCCCTGCCACCCCACTACCTGATCCATCTGGAACAGGCATAGCACCAGACAATCCACCGACGGTGAGGGTGACAGAGCCCTGGAACAGGCTGCCCAGGGAGGGTGTGGAGTCCCCTTCTTTGGAGATTTTCAAGACCTGCCTGGATGCAGTCCTGAGTAGCATTCTCTAAGCAATCCTGCTTCAGCAGGGGAGTTGGACTAGATGATCTATATGGTCCCTTCCAACTCTAAAAAAATTCAGTGAAATTCAGTGAAATATTACCGCCGTAATCTGAGCCTTAACGGTCCACTAACTTCAGATGTCCAAACCCCGCGGGGGGCTTTCTTCACTCACGTGTGATGTATCCAGGCGCTCTGTTCTTTGATACGGACGGTGGTGAATGTGGTCAGGAGGACTTGGTACGGTCCTTCCCACTGTGGCTCCAGGGTCTTTTCTGTGAGGGATTTTACATAAACATAGTCTCCAGGTTGTATGTTATGAACAGGCCCATCTAGGCCTCTACCGCGGGTTCCAGTTACATACTTCCCAATCTTACTGAGTTATTTGCTTAATGCCACCATATAGGAGGTCATGACTTCCTCTCCAACCTGTGTGGACATTCCTCTCTGTACCCCATAAGGCTGCCCGCATTGCACAACTTGTTTACTTTACTGCTTGTCCCCCTAAAACTAGCCAGACAGAAAGGGGGGACTCGGGGTTTGGTTCCACCGGGCATCTGCAGATTTTGTGGACACAATCTGTTACTACCGGTCGGCCGGTGATGAAATGCAAGCTGTCGTTGCAGCAAAAAGGCTACATCTGTTTAGATGGGATTTTAGATACTGGGGCTGATGTCACAGTCATTTCAAGGGATCGATGGCCTACAGACTGGCCATTAACTCAAATGGGTAAAATGTTAATGGGCATAGGTGGACATGCCATACCCTTTCAGAGCAAACATTTAATTCAAATTGAAGGTCTTGAAGGCCATGTGGCCCCGGTTCACCCCTTTGTGCTCACCACACCTATTACCTTATGGGGTCGTGATTGTATGAGTCAGTGGGGACTAAATATTGGGTCAAATTTTTCTTAGGGGCCGCTGCAGCGCAACCCACCTTAAAACTTACATGGAAAACTAACAATCCTGTCTGGGTGGAGCAGTGGCCCCTGGCTAGTGAAAAGTTGCGCCACCTTAATGAATTAGTGGAAGAACAATTAAAGGAGGGACATATTGTCCCAACTACTAGTCCGTGGAATTCACCTGTTTTTGTTATTCAGAAAAAGAGCGGGAAATGGCGTTTATTGCATGATCTGCGCAGAATAAATGATGCGATGGAAGACATGGGCACATTACAACCCGGTATGCCGTCACCCACCATGATCCCCCAAAATTGGTGCCTCACCATTATTGATTTGAAAGATTGTTTTTTTACTATTCCCCTACACCCAGACGATGCACCAAAATTTGCATTCTCGGTGCCGTCACTTAACGTAAGTGAACCTTACAGGTGCTATCATTGGACAGTCCTCCCTCAAGGAATGAAAAATAGTCCCACCATATGCTAATGGTTTGTAGCTAAAGCCCTGTCTCCTGTTAGGAAAGCCTTTCCTGATGTTGTACTTTATCATTATATGGATGATATCCTTGTTGTGGCGCAAGCTCAACAGACTATGCAGGACGTGCTTAAGATGTTATATCAGCAAGTGCAAACTGCAGGGTTACAGACAGCCCCCGAAAAAATACAACAAACAACACCTTGGAATTACTTAGGGTGGCGAATTATGGAACAAAAGATTGTTCCGCAACAGGTAAAGTTGCAAGTAACTGTGAAAACTTTAAATGATCTGCAGAAGCTCCTGGGGGCAATAAATTGGATCCGTCCACTGTTAGGTATACCCAATCATGAACTGAGCCCCCTGTTCTCCCTTCTTAAGGGAGACCCGGTGCTTTTCATAGAATCATAGAATCGTCCAGGTTGGAAGAGACCCTTGGGATCATCGAGTCCAACCATCTACCCTACACTACAAAGTTCTCCCCTACACTATATCCCCCAACACCACATCTAAACGGCTCTTAAACACATCCAGGGATGGTGACTCAACCACCTCCCTGGGCAGCCTATTCCAATGCCCGACCACTCTTTCTGTGAAAAATTCTTTCCTAATGTTCAGTCTAAACCTACCCTGTTGGAGCTTGAAGCCATTCCCTCTTGTTCTGTCATTAGTTACCTGTGCGAAGAGACCAGCACCAACCTCTCTACAGTGTCCTTTCAAGTAGTTGAAGAGAGTGATGAGGTCTCCCCTCAGCCTCCTCTTCCTCATACTAAACAGTCCCAGCTCCTTCAACCGCTCTTCATATGATTTGTTTTCCAGGCCCTTTTGTCACCAAGAAGCCTGATTTTGGAGGCTCAAGCCGCCTTAGAAAAGGTCTCCCAGGCTATAGAGAATCGCCAGGCAAATAGAATATACCCAGAGGTGTCCTTTCAACTGCTCATAAAAAATCCCACTTCACAGCCATATGCCTTAATTTTTCAATGGGATGAGAATTGACCGGACCCTCTGGCCATTATTGAATGGGTTTTCCTCCCACACCAACTGCAGAAAACAGTTGTAACCCGACCGGAGTGTTTTGCCGTGCTAATAATAAAGGCCAGACAGCATCTGTTGGCACTAGTGGGACAAGAGTTCTCTCGCATTATTTTGCCAACGGATACTCAGGTACTGCAATGGCTTCTTCAAACTTCAGTTCTTTTCCAGACAGCAACAATGGAATTTCCAGGAGAATTAAGCATACATAGCCCAAGCCATAAACTGCTCCAACAAGACTTTATGCTATATGAACTCCCAAAAGTTAGTCATGTGCCTCTGCAGGCTATAACCGTCTTTACAGATGGCTCCGGCAAAACTGGCCGATCTGTTATAGTATGGCAAAACCCTGAGATGAAAACTTGGGTTTCAGATGTCTGTCGGGTTGAGGGCTCTCTGCAGATCGTTGAGCTTGCCGCTGTAGTTCAAGTTTTTCAAAAATGGAAAACCCCTGTAAATATAATTACTGACTCTGCCTATGTGGCCAGGCTAGTGCCACGCTTAGAAAATGCTTGCTTGAAAGAAACTTCTAACCCATTGTTGTATTCACTGTTATGGCAACTGTTATGCTTACTAAATGATAGAAAACATCCTTATTTTATTATGCACATCCACGCGCATACCACACTTCCAGGACCGTTGATAGAAGGAAATCGCCGTGCGGACACTTTGACTCTTGTGGCGCAAATAACACCGCAAGCAGTCGAACAGGCGCGTGTTTCGCATGCCTTCTTCCATCAAAATGCAAGGGCGCTACAGAAGACATTCTCCCTCACCTCGTCACAGGCAAAAAACATTGTTACTGCTTGCCCGGATTGTCAGCGCTTCCATCCCTCTCCACCAGCTGCGGGCGTTAACCCGAGGGGTCTTACCGCCCCAGAGCTGTGGCAGACAGATGTGACTCATTTCCCTGAGTTCGGTCGTCTGAAATATATCCATGTCTCTGTGGATACGTTTTCTAGGGCCATACATGCCACTTGTCATACTGGGGAAAAGGTCCGAGATGTTATTAAACACTTTTTGCTTGCCTTTGCAGCCCTTGGCGTCCCGCACGCAGTACAGACAGATAATGGCCCTGCGTATATATCTCAAAGACTGAAATTATTTTTCCAAGACTGGGGCATCAAACATACCACTGGTATTCCTCGCTCCCCGACCGGTCAAGCCATTGTCGAACAATCTCATGGCACCTTGAAATGCTTGCTAACTAAACAAAAAGGGGGAATTGCGGACATGGTAATGTCTCCACAGGAACGCCTGGCTAAAGCCCTATATGTATTTAATTTTTTAAATTTATCTGTTAATATGGAATCTGCAATCAGTCGCCATTACGTGTCCTTACGGGCAGACAAGGACCCTGTAGAAGGCAAAGCGCAGGTGTTAATTTGTAGTCTTGAGTCTGGGGCTGTAGAAGGTCCATTTCCGTTGATAACCTGGGGGAGAGGGTACGCTTGTGTTTCCACAGGTAAAGGACCACGGTGGGTTCCAGCAGGGTGTGTTCGTCCGTACCGACAACATTCACATCAGAGGGATTGAATGAGCCTGCTCTTCTGGTGCATCTGCCCGTGCATTAACATCCTTGTGAAAACTGGGGTGTTGGCTCACAAAGCAGAGCAATGCTACTTTGGTAGCGCTTTCTGGGCTATTGTTAGAGGTAGACTCGGTACGGCATGCAACTCTACAAAATAGAGCTGCCATAGATTTTTTGCTTCTTGCGCATGGTCATGGGTGTAAAGATTTCGATGGTATGTGTTGTATGAATCTGACCGTTCTGAATCAATACATAAGAGCATACAGCAGGTCATGTCAAATGTGCAGCGTTTAAGAGTATCTGAAGGGTGGGGATGGTTAAACGATCTTTTTAATGATTAGGGTCTGATGTGATCAGCCTTACAAATTGTGCTTTTCTGTATCATCATCATCTTTTTGTGTATTATGATTTGTACTCCTTGCTTGTTACAATGTGTACAGTGTTTGATTAACAAAACACTAGCTGCTGCTTTTGTTGTAAATAAAGAAGGGGGAGTTGTGGAGGAAGAAGCAGCTGTGGATGTGGACCTGGGGAACAGCACTGATGACATCCTCACACTGGTGGGCAGAAAACCATGGGAAGAATAAACAGAGCAGCCAGTACACAGCTCCTGAGGAGGACGAGCAGGCGACGTCCGCATGCTGTCTTTGTGTATACCATCCATGGAACATGTTGTGAAAACTATGATAAGGTAGTAGCAGTGGGAAAGTACCAATGTGTTTTGTGAGACTAGGGAATGGAATAATACTAGCTGGGTGTTGAAAGATATATAAAGAGCTTTGTGATGCTAATAAAGGTCTTCACTCTCCGGCGGAGTCCGTGTCACTAATTGCCACAGACAGGAGGGCAGTCTTTACATCATAAATGCTACTCATGTTCTACATGGCACTTTAGGAACTTCTTTTAGGCTACCCAAGCACCTGAGTTTTCCTTCCATTAACCAAACCATTGCAATTACAAATACCCTTGCTTACGGCAAGCAGATATCCAGGTGATAACTCTATTCATTTTTACCCCAGGAACTGCCTCATTGTAACATTTTCCGAGTTGTTAATCGCTTCAGGGGAAAAAGCGATCCAGTACTTTCACTGCAGACAATAATTCAAGATAGTAGGAAAAAAAATTATTTCCTTTGGGAAGTATGCATGCTGGCAAAAGTAATCCAACTATTTTAAGTATACTTTATCACAATGTTAAAAAAATAATAGACATTAATTTGCCTGTATTAGCAATAGCAGCTATATCTGCCAACTATCATTAGGATCCAATTGTTAAGATATTCTTATCTTGTGATAATGTGAGCATAGCCAGAGATGCTTCTGTTCTAAGAGATGGAAAGATACTTTCAGTCAGAATACAAATAATAGAGGAAACAAAAAGGGAGCTGTAGGTCTCAGGTAAGGGATGGCAAATGGAAAGCAGCGGAAACAGCAGAGCTCTGTGAGGCCATTTCACATTGAGACAGCTAGCAAAATGCTTCAGAGATTACATAAAATTAATACTGCAAGCAGACTGCAAAGTTTTATTGCTTATATACAACTTAAGTTCCTATTTTAACTAGTTAATTGTTAGGGTTGCCTCAATCTCAAGTTTGTTCTTAATATATGCAGTGTCATTCGTCCCTCCCTCAGATATATTGTCATGATATTTTAGTGACTAGAACAACTTATTTCATTCCTAAAATGAAACAGACTATTTTCAACAGCTTGAAAATTATTCTGATGCATTAGCCTATTAGTGAAAGCAGAAAACATTTAAATTCTTGAGGTGTGAAACAGTTCTTTAGATAGCTAGTCTCTATGCAACACAAGTAACAAATGGCAAGATTTTTACATAACCCTCTTTACTTCAGCAGGTTTTACCTCGTTAACTTCTGCCCAAGTGAACTGATACCTAACAGTCTACTACGCATGCTG
Organism: Numenius arquata; assembly: GCF_964106895.1. Taxonomy (NCBI): domain Eukaryota; kingdom Metazoa; phylum Chordata; class Aves; order Charadriiformes; family Scolopacidae; genus Numenius; species Numenius arquata. The sequence continues at coordinate 8,122,638 of NC_133615.1, forward strand.
GCCAAGGAGGCATAAAATGTTTTTCTTATTTAACCTTATCAAATACACCTAGACATTTCCAAGAACATAGCCTGTGCATTGCACTAACTTTCACAGATTTACAGCAAACTATTCACCTTTATGATTATGGAGAGCCCACTTCCTTCCAAAGGACAATAATGTTTTTAAAAGTTTGATTCCTCAACCCAACTTCGGTTCCTATCTCATTTGCCATCCCATCAATGACGAGCATGTGGATGCATGCAAAAGAAAAAGTACATTGAAAATCAAATTAAGCAGATCTTACAAAAAATTATAAACTTTTTTTGTTCAATGAAGCACCATACCAAGGGAACAGCTGTGTCACCAAGTTCTCAGCCTTTAAATTATCCCCATGAATAATGGCATATCCCTCTGCTCACAAGACAGCACAATTTAAGCTTCCCTGATAAACCATCACTGAGCCAAGGAACATTTATTTCAGTTCTTCAGCAGGTGTCTTCATGCTTTTACAATAACAATATTAAGTTGAGACCAGGGGACAATAACCTTGATTTACAACAGGAAAAGCATTGCCTATCAGATTGCTCTTCCATATGTAGTCACCAGAGCTACAGTCAAAGACAAATTCTACCAATAAGCGGATGGCAGTAAATGGGAAACAGGTAGGACACTATGACCCTCCATCAACCCCAAACTGCATTTCTTCCATTTGAGCCAAGGTCATTTCTGATTCTGTGGCTATAAATTGCTAAACTAATCAAAATTACTTGAAGAAAAATCCGTTTGGTTCAAGGCTACAATCAGTTAATCCACTCCCTACAGATCAGTCACAGCAAGCATGTGAAAAACAAATATCCTTCCTAAAGAAGCCTACACTAATCTAATTATGACCAATGATAAATAAATGGGTAAGAAACTTTTTTCTATCTAATTTGTGGTTACACTTATTGTCAGATTAAAAAGAAACTCCGCTCAAAAGATAATCAGCCATTTTCTTAACAATAACAACTTATCAGGCGCTTTCCTTCTGTCTGGTGTTTGAAAGTGTGTTTATATCTACTGCTTCCATATTTACATAACACTTGTTTTTCTATCATAACGAAAAACTCCTATCCCTCTGGGCTAATACAAGCAACCACCCACCCACAAACATGGACCAAGTATAAGATAATTAAGTTTTCAAATTTCCAAATTACAACAGTTGCAAAAAACAAGTTGTTATGAAAACAGCTATTTAAGAAAAAATAAGTTTTAGTGCAGCTAAATTTCTATTAAAAATAACACTATGTAAACATAAGTCTTCATTTATTTCCAAGTGTTCAAATTGTTATTACAAATATGCCATTTAACTACTTTTTATTTGAACATTAAGATAATTACAGTTGGAGGGCGCATATTTCTAATGGCCTCTCTGCAGTAGATACCATCAGAATGAAATATGAAGCATTACACATGGTTAACAATATGATATTTAACTTACCAGAATTATAATCATCAGCTTTTTTGCTAACAGATCACAGTAGTAGTACATAACTGGGGCATTTCCTTTAACAGAAATATCAAACTTAGTACTGCAGTTGTTTAACTTCAATATGAACATCTCTACATAAGAGCAACATTGTACATGACAGTTTGATTTAGCACACGTACAGTACCTTGGCAGCTCTAACTGTGATGTATTTTTCCTCCTAAGCGCCATAGTAGGTTTAATTTATAAAACATATTGCTAATATGCCCAGCATAAATATAAAGAATCAAATGCATCTTTCTTTTGCCACTTCAATGGGAAAGGAAGCAGCGTTTCTCTCTCACATTACACAGTCTTTTCATGCATGCACAATTTTCTTCCATGGACACTTCTACATGTACCCTAACTACCATTTTGTCTGCAAGAAAATAATCTGAATTCAAAAAAATCTGAATTTTCTTCTCAAATTAGAAAGACTACGGCCATAGACAATTACATGACAAATCACTACCAACTATTTATTCCAAAATAACACTGAACGTGTGAAATTTTTATCAAGTAACCAGCACATCAGTCATCTGAGGTACAATGAATTCCCTCACAATTAAACAGGTCCCATTTTGAGTTCATTTGTGAAACTGACTAGTTTATTAGTTATCTTTTTTGTAGGACAGTTATGCAGACATTAAGATTGGCTCAGGTAAAAAATATATTTTATCATTATTACAGGCAGAAATATAACTGGCAGATGGAAAACTATTTTTAAACACACAAGCTAAGTAAAAATCAAACTGCCCCAAGTTTTCTCAAGTAAAATGGGACAAACAGCTCCAGTAATTATCATTGCAAATTCAGCAAGGGTGTTACATATAAGAGGAACTAACGGTTCCTGGTTAACAAGTACCAATTTATTTGAACATTTCTACCATCAGTTTCCACAACAGAACTAATCACTACATTAAAACTTTTTCACTTACTCCCCCAAAATGAATGAATTTAATTCTCCACCTTCCTGAACACAATTATATTTGTACTCCAATACACAACTGCCATCCAAAGACCTACTACCACAGTAGTCTGAGGACAATGTTCCCTCTATTATGGTAATCACAGACTTTAGAGTAGCCACATTTAAAGTTTTGAGGTAAAATGGGTGAAGTCTGATTGCAAAATTTCAGATTTAAAGAAAAAATATATATACACATAGTGGAAATAAAAAAAACACCTAGAATCTGTTGATAGTGATCTGAAGCAATTTCTTTCATTCACACATCCGTGAAAATTTTAGCAGATATTTCATAATTATTCTATTTGGTCCAAATAGAAACACAGAATCACAGAGGTTGGAAGGGACCTTTTAAGATCATCTAGTCCAACCAATGAAAAAAAAAAAAACCCACAACACAAAAAAACAAAAACAAAACCACCACACACGCAACCCACACACACACCACCACACCACCCAACACTAATCCATATTCCCAAGCACTATGTCAACTCCTCTCTTGAATACCTCCAGGGATGGTGCCTCAACCACCTCCCTGGGCAGCCCATTCCAATGCCTGACAACCCTTTCAGTAAAGAAATATTTCCTAATATCTAACCTGAACTTCCCCTGGCGTAACTTGAAGCCATTGCCTCTTGTCCTATCATCTGTAACTTGGGAGAAGAGACCGACCCCCGCCTCTCTACAGCCTCCTTTCAGGGAGTTGTAGAGAGCAATAAGGTCTCCCCTCAGTCTCCTCTTCCCCAGACTGAACACCCCCAGCTCCCTCAGCCTCTCCTCGTAAGACTTGTGCTCCAGACCCCTCACCAGCTTCGTTGCCCTTCTCTGGGCCTGCTCCAGCACCTCAATGTCTTTCCTGTGGTAGGGGGCCCAAAGCTGGACGCAGTACTCGAGGTGGGGTCTCACCAGTGCCGAGTACAGGGGGACGATCACCTCTCGGGTCCTACTCACTACACTGTTCTTGATACAGGCCAGGATGCTGTTGGCCTTTTTGGCCACCTGGGCACACTGCTGGCTCATGTTCAGCCTGCTGTCGACCAACACCCCCAGGTCCTTTTCTGCCAGGCAGCTCTCCAGCCATTCTTCCCCAAGCCTGTAGCGCTGCCTGGGGTTGCTGTGACCCAAGTGCAGGACCCGGCACTTGGCCTTATTGAACCTCATTCTGTTGGTCTCAGCCCATCGATCCAGCCTGTCTAGATCCCTCTGCAAAGCCTCTCTACCCTCCAGCAGATCAACACTCCCACCCAGCTTGGTGTCGTCTGCAAATTTGCTGAGGGTGCTTTCGATCCCCTCGTCCAGATCATTGATAAAGATGTTGAAGAGAATGTCATTAAGTCACTCAAAAAAAGAATATTGTGCCCAAAAATTCAGCTGCTACCACAAAACATCTCTTCACCCTTTTATTCACCCTCAAGCAATTCTTAAAAACTCAGATTTCCTGAGCTGTACAAAAACAGATCTTAACTTTATTTGAAATATGTCAACAATGGATAAGTTAAAAAGCAGGTGGAGGTATCTGACCTAAATATATATTATTTAATTTAAATATTAAGTTGATGAAGTCACCCTTCAATACCCATTTGTATTGAATTATAAACTCTGCAGCACTTAACAGAACAGGACTTCCATGCATGTCTGCAATATAAACAATTATATTAAGATATTCCAAAATTAAACAAATAGTAAAACCTGTTTATGTATACAAAATTTAAAAAATATATTAAATTTAACATCAAATGGGAAAATTACATAAATTGTACATTCACTACACAGTCCTGAAATGTCAATTTTTATTAAGTTGTTCTATCATCCTTCAATTAACTGAATTAAGTCAGAAAATAAACTCTTCTCCAACACATATTTCTTCACTCTAGTTGTTATGTCAGCTAACTTTGATCTTTCACTGTTAACTTCTGACATGCCCCTTATCTCTCCAAGTTCTACTCAAACATCACATTCTCCCTTCTTCTTCCATAGTTTGTGACACCTACCAAGAAGCCCTTCAACTGGGGCAGCACCTAGTCTAATAGAGCTTCCAGTAGATAAAAGCTTCTCTTACCAGAATAAGACACTGGTAGACAAGCAAAGTTTGCTAGAGTCTTGATCCACTATGTACCAGCGCTCCATTGTAAGCACTATCTTCTGTACAAAAGATAAAACAGTTGTGCACATGTAAGCCACACAAGGCAAGCCAAGTTAATGGTTTGGGCAGGCAGTGTGGATAGGGCAGAAGCATGATAACCAGAGTTTTTTGCTGAAGCAATTTTAACCCTGTTTGACTGTTTAACCTGTGTTACAGTCCAGTTTAAGCATTGTTGTTTACACAATACTCTCCAACGAACAAAAGCCCTAAAAAGACAGCTTAATTGTTCTTTTCTATAGACTAACTAGTCAGTACGTGTTCAAGGATGAATTTAATGCAAAGCTTGAAAAGGGTACCTAACTAATAACCACATTTGGAGCTTTGAAATACTATCTTACTCTGAGGTATGTGTCTATTACTATAAAAGTTTATGCATCGCATTCTAAGATCTAGGGTCCAAGAATAAAGGCTAAATGTATTTTCTAAGTCAAGCAAGCTATAGAAAAATGGGAAGAAACAGTGCGTGGCTTGTGTTCAAGTGTTATTGTTTAGCATAACACTTCATGCAAGTAATGCAAAAAAGTCTATATACTCCAGACTGTTTACATATGAATAAATTCAGTAAATTAGCAAATACAGCATTTAAAATTATCTACAAAAGTGTGTTTTACCAGGTATTCACTGTTTGTATCAAGTCTTAAAGCAGAAAGCTGTCAGGGTAATACCAAAGAGTATGAAATAAAATAAATTTTAAAAAAAAATTAAATGGAGACATTTAATGGAGAAATCATCTCATAAGACAAATTCATATTACTGTTTAACTAAACTGAAATTAAAACAGAGACTAAAGCTATTAGGTGGCCTTATCAGCAAACACCTTCAATCAAAAGTCGATAAACACCTATGCTTTACATACTATTTGATTTATTTTATACCATGAGGTTGAAGTAACACATTTTCTTTTAGTAAAGTATACACAAATAGCCTCACTCAGAATACACTTTTAATGCACATAAAAAGTATTTATCTTCAAAATCATTTTGTAATCCAAGTATACAATAGCTTGGAAAATAATATTTTAGAAAACAAAAGCCAATGTAAAAAGACCACTTAAAAAAACTAAAATGATAAAGGTTTCTGCATGGCTCTGTATTTACAGTTTTCTTACTGCATCATCAATATCAGAAATCTGTTCCTTCAGCTGGTTCCACTGTTCTGGATTTAAAGAAATACCTGAAATGCATTAAAAATAAACACTTAAGACAAAAAGAAAGTTGTAGTGCAGGATCTTGCATAATTACAGTCAAAACTGGTTTCATACACAAAGTTTATGTCATGACTATTAATGCATAAGCTACCTCAAGTGTAACAACCATCTCAGTTAAAAAGTTAAACCACTCATTTGGAACACTCCAGTTTAACTTTAGACCTTAGCTTATCTCTGGACAAGTTAAACTTAGGAAGAAAATGAATGCAGTATAACAAATTAATTCACAAGTGTTAGGCTAAACACAGGAAGTGAAATACAGCTCTGGCCTTGACAGAAGGCAGCACAAAAGAAGTGTAGGTGGTCAATCGTATTCCTGTCAGCTCTTAAAAGCCATACCTCTGTGGACTGAATTTCTATGCACTTTTAAAGTACTATAATTCTGGGTTTTTTTCTCCCATTTCTTAAAGCACTGTGAATAACATATCGTATAAGTAACATTTAAGAGAGACTCTATTCCACTCCCTAGCACTCACAAACCTATACAAAAGTTATTTTTTTACTTCCAAGTTCACTATAGCTTCTAGTGACATTCAATCAATAATTATTTAGTGCCCCACAACCCACCTCCTCAGTTCCAGATTTGTACTTCTTTACAAGTCCAGGCATGTGTTTTCCTTTGTGTTTTAGTCTCCTCATTCTTCCCTTAAAATCTCTGTGCAAGTACAGATTCACAGGCCTACCTCTCATACTCTCTCCAGCAAGGCTCTTCTACTATTTACCCACACTCTCCCCCCTCAGTGATCAGGCTTCCTTCATTGCTTTCTCCCTGTAGGTGGAGCGGGACCCAAAAACAGGTGAAATTTTGAATTCCACTTTTGGGGCTCATCACCTTTTTGTTTTCTTCTACCATCACTGTCTTATCAGTACCACTTATCAGAACAGCGAGCAGTCTGCACAGAACTATTCCAAGCATTTTTCCAGCAGTCTTTAGAGGGCAGGTTTCTTTTGCCAGGTGTGCTAACCATTATTAGGGGACCAAATGTCATCAAGATGCCCCTGAACAACATATCAGCTAAACTGCAATGCAGTTCAGACCTGCTGTTGGAAACAGTCTAACACAACTATTCTTAATAGTTGGATTTTTTTTTTCTATTTTTATTACACAATTTCAACTGTTCATACTGGTTTTAGGATAGCTAGATAAGGGGCTCATAAGTGCATCAATGGAACATTAGACAACATACTGTATCAGATTAATTTTATCCTAATAAAATTCAGATCCTTTTGCCACACTGATAAACATTTCTATCTACATCATGTAATTTTTGTCACTTGGTATACCCATCAAGTTACATGTAAGTTTGCACCCTCAGTAAGTTTGCAGATGACACCAAGCTAGGTGGGAGTGTTGATCTGCTTGAGGGTCGGCAGGCTCTACAGAGGGACCTGGACAGGTTGGATCAATGGGCCAAGGCCAATGGGATGAGGTTTAATAAGGCCAAGTGCTGGGTCCTGCATTTCGGTCACAACAACCCCAGGCAACGCTACAGGCTCGGGGCAGAGTGGCTGGAAAGCTGCCCAGCAGAAAAGGACCTGGGGGTGTTGGTGGACAGCCGGCTGAACATGAGCCAGCAGTGTGCCCAGGTGGCCAAGAAGGCCAACAGCATCCTGGCCTGTATCAGGAATAGCGTGGCCAGCAGGAGTAGGGAAGTGATGGCGCCTCTGTACTCGGCACTGGTGAGGCCTCACCTCGAGTGCTGTGTTCAGTTCTGGGCCCCTCACTACAGGAAGGACATTGAGCTGCTGGAGCGTGTCCAGAGGAGAGCCACCAAGCTGGTGAGGGGTCTAGAGAACAAGTCATATGAGGAGAGCCTGAGGGAACTGGGCATGTTCCTCATGACCTCATTGCCCTCTACAACTACCTGAAAGGAGGGTGTAGAGAGGTGGGTGTTGGCCTCTTCTCCCAAGGGAATAATGACAGGACCAGAGGAAATGGTCTGAAGTTGCGGCAGGGGAGGTTTAGATTAGGTATTAGGAAGAATTACTTTACTGAGAGGGTGGTCAGGCACTGGAATGGCCTGCCCAGGAAGGTGGTTGAGTCACCATCCCTGGAGGTATTTAAGAAACGGTGTAGGCGTGGCACTTCAGGGCATGCTCTAGTGCCCGAGACTGTTGGGGGGTTTTTCTTGTGTGTGTATGGTTGGACTCTATGATCTCAAAGATCCCTTCCAACCATGAAGATTCTGTGATTCATTGTAGTTTACCCCTCAAAACTGCACATACTTTTGATTTTCACCTCAAAACACAGCAGTTTAGAGTCCTTAGAAGTTGGAATAATCTTTTTAAGTAGCAGCAACATGTCCAAACCAAGAAATTTTCCTGTATAGTATCAGTACATCTGTTCATACAAACCTATTCTCAGTGGTTATTTAAGAGTTGAAAATGTTTCTCAAGCTTTAGAAACATCTATTTGCTCCTGGACACACTAGGAGAATGTAACAAACCTTATGCTGATTCTACGTTAAATATCTTCAATCAGGATGTTCGGTTACTTACCTCTTTTCCTTGGCGCAATATGAAAAATGATTAAAAGTAAGCTTTTCTAACAGAAGCAATGCTACATTAAGGAAAGCACTACTACTGCAACTATCCTCGCATCCTCATCTTAAGAGAGGTGATTCTGCCACTTTACTCTGGTGAGACCTCACCTGGAGTACTGTGTGCAGGTCTGGAGCCCTCAATATAGAAAGGACATGGACCTGATGAAGCGGGTCCAGAGGAGGGCCACCAAAATGATCAGGGGGCTGGAGCATCTCTCCTATGAGGACAGACTGAGGGAGCTGGGGTTGTTCAGCCTGGAGAAGAGGAGGCTCCGGGGAGACCTCATAGCAGCCTTCCAGTACCTGAGGGGGGCCTACAGGAAGGCCGGGGAGGGTCTGTTTACAAAGGCCTGCAGTGACAGGATGAGGGGCAATGGTTTTAAGTTGGAGAAGGGGAGATTTAGATTGGATATTAGGAAAAAGTTCTTTACCATGAGGGTGGTGGAACACTGGAACAGGTTGCCCAGGGAGGTGGTTGAGGCCCCTTTCCTTGAGATATTCAAGGTGAAGCTCGACGAGGCCCTGGGCAACCTGGTCTAGTTGGGGGTGTCCCTGCTGACTGCGGGGAGGTCGGACTAGATGACCTTTGGAGGTCCCTTCCGGCCTGGACCAATCTATGAATCTTGCAGGTGACAAAGTTCTGAAAATGGTTCAGTGAAGCATGCCATAAAAAGCAGGTATGGGAGTAGCCATTAAAGGCACAATGGCTTATGCTGTGTTGCAAATTAGAAGCACGGTACCAAAACTTGAACACTTGAGGTGTTTTCACCTGAACTAAAAATCCTGAATTTTATTTTTTTTTTTTTATTTTTTTTTTTTTTTTTTTTTACAAAATTGGTCACATTAAATATTTTAGTTATTTTAAGCTATAATTTGATAGAAATTGAAGAACATCATGGTTTTGGAGCACCTCTCCTATGAAGGCAGGCTGAGAGAGTTGGGGTTGTTCAGCCTGGAGAAGAGAAGGCTCTGGGGAGACCTTATAGCAGCCTTCCAGTATCTGAAGGGAGCCTACAGGAGAGATGGGGAGGGACTCTTTGTCAGAAAGTGTAGCGATAGAATGAGGGGTAATGGTTTTACATTGAAAGAGGGGAGATTTAGATTAGATACTAGAAAGAAATTCTTTACTGTGAAGGTGGTGTGGCACTGGAACGGGTTGCCCAGGGAAGTTGTGGATGCCCCATCCCTGGAAGTGTTCAAGGCCAGGCTGGATGGGGCTTTGAGCAACCTAGTCTGGTGGGAGGTGTCCCTGCCCAGGGCAGGGGGGTTGGAACTCAATGATCTTTAAGGTCCCTTCCAACTCTAACCATTCTATGATTTTAAAGAAATTAATATCTTATTACAAATTAATAACAAATCTTTTCAATGACTTTTGAAATAAGAAATCAATTCGTAATAAAAGCAAGAAATTGAGTTGATTAAATTAATCAATGGGAAAAATGTATGGTTATATAAAAACTCCCATACAAAATTTGCTTTTATTTGATGCCTTGTTTTCCATAAATAATAGGGGATCTCTTTAGGAAAACAGACTCAGGCCAACAAAACCACTTCACTTTTGTTTATGGTCTACAGATAAAACTAATTATTTGTTAAAATATAAATTATTTTTGAAAAGTAAAAGCATTACTCCAAAAATACCATGTAGTAACAAAGTATAAAAATCTGATACAAAGTTCTTCAGCAAACTGCAGACAATGTTTTAATACAAAATCATGTGAAGCAGAACAATACCTTTTCTGCCAGGCTTCATTTCACCTTCTTGATCCATCCAATATTCTCTAATATCAATTAAGACTTTCCCTTTGAAGTCACGAACACTGACATACCTCATTTTGCCAATCTGTCAAAACACATATAAGGATATCTTTTAGGTATTTTACATATTACAGCATTCACTTTTCCCAGCTTTATCAGACTTGGAACATATGATGTTGCACACTGCAGCTTATTTTAGACACTAGAGAAACAACTAGATCAAGAGCTTAATCCATAGTCAGTAGGCAAATAAGTAACGACAATATAAATGGATGAATGACTTAAAACCAGTTGAGCATTCAATGCAAAAGTGACTGTCCTAGAATAAAAGACGTCCCTGCTCATTGCAGGGGGGTTGGACTAGATGACCTTTAAAGGTCCCTTCCAACCCAAACTATTCTGTGATAAAAATACCTATATTCTTAACAAGCTTACCTCTTAGAAAACCCACTAATTTACTGTTTTCTAAAATAAAATTTTGCCTCTATTATAACCATCTTTGTTAGTAGCAGTTGTAAATAAATAGGGAAGATGGAGGTCTAGTCCCAAAATCTAAATTTTAGTCCATTCCATATGTACAGAAATCAAATTAGATATTCACATGAGATAAGCACAATTTTGAGAGGGTTGGTTCCTCCCTCCCCCCCTTTTGCTTTTTTGAAACACAGTAAACACAGATGGAAAGGAGAGTAAGCCACCAACTGTCCCGCGCCTGCTCCCAAGTCCTCATGGCACTTCATTGGAACTGTGGTTAAGAGACTACTGCACTGTACCAGATGTCCAAAAGAAAAAAACAAACATCCAAATCCTTTACATTTACCAGGGTGTAGCACAATATGATATTACTTCAGAATTTCATAATTTCAAACCACAGTGGCTTAACTAAATTATGAGGGCTTCTTTTTCCTTAGGACAAGAAAAAAATAGGGGGGGTGGGAAGAAGAGAGACAACAGGCACGCTGACAACTACGCATTACACTACATATTTAGGCTTTATCAAATTTGGAAAAATATTATATAAAAAAAAACCCTATTCATTCATATAAATTCAAAGTATAATATGAATTTTGAGAATCAGAAATTAGATAATAAAAACACGATCAAATACAATTCACATAAGAATTTCTTACTATTCTGTATGCACCTTCTGGATACACAGAAGGAACACATTATGAAGTAAGCAATTTTAAATATTCCTTCGTAATAGTTTTAGTTTTCAGCTTCCTTAATTTATGCATCTTGTACTTTGACATAATTTAACAGGGGGCCAAACACATCTCACTAGCATTAAGTCTGACCAGAAAGCATGAACTAATCAACTAAAATGATCCACAGATGTATAAGTCATAAAAGCGGTTATTTCACAAAATATGTATAAACAAGTATGCTTTATGTTTCCTAAAAGTAATTTTCTTCTTATGCAGATCATGCTAAACTTAGTCTAAAATTTATTTTAAAACAATTGGGACATCTTCAGATACCATAAGCCTGAAGCAGTTGTTTTCCTATTTCAAAGCACTGTTTAATATGAAAAAGTTTAAAAGATACTATTTTGTGATTGATTTATTAAATATTTTCACAGTACTACAAATTTAGCATTCAAAAATAAGGTATGATGCCACTGTAGCCAAGTTCTTTCAAACTGAACTTGGTACCATGACCAAATCTGTCAGCAGTGCTGGCAAAGGATATCCTAAACAGTCTACATTAACAACATTTCTTGGTTTTACCCTATAACGCTTCAGTGACTTCTAAGGTCACCTCTAAAACCAGCTTGAAATAGAAGTACTCCGTAACATATTTTTTCCCCCAGGTCTATCAAAGACTATTAGTGCACTGCCAAGTAATGCCAGATTTTCTCTACAAAATAATATCTGATACAATACAGAGGATTATAGCTGCAAATACAGTAAAAGAGTTTAGGATTTGACTATTAAAGACTACATGTCTTAATTCAACTATAGTAAGGCGAGGGGCAATAAAACAAAGCATACATCATTTACTCAGTAAGTCTAGCTTAAATATAAACAGTTCCATATGAAAATGCTGAAATAAAGTTAGGTTTTACACCACTGTCTAGACTTCAGTTGAATGCTCACATTATAGAAGCACAGAATGATATGGGGTTGGAAGGGACCTCTGGAGATCATCAAGTCACACACCCCTGCCAGAGCAGGTTCACCTACACCAGATTGCACAGGAACTTGTCCAGGCGGGTTTTGAATGTCTCCAGAGAAGGAAACTCCACCACCTCTCTGGGCAGCCTGTTCCAGTACTCTGCCACCCTCAAAGTAAAGAAGTTCCTCCTCATGTTTAGATGGAGCTTCCTATGTTCAAGTTTGTGCCCATTTCCTCTTGTCCTGTCACTGGGCACCACTGAAAAAAGACTGGCCCCTTCCTCTTGACACCCTCCCTTTAAGTATTTATAAGCATTGATCAGATCCCCCCTCAGTCTTCTCTTCTCCAGACTAAAAAGACCCAAGTCCCTCAGCCTTTCCTCATAAGAGAGATGCTCCAGGCCCCTAATCATCTTTGTAGCCCTCTGCTGTACCCTCTCCAGCAGTTGCCTGTCCTTCTTGAACTGGGGAGCCCAGAATCAGACACAGTACTCCAGATGGGGCCTCACCAGGGCAGGGTAGAGGGGAAGGATAACCTCCCTCCACCTGCTGGCCACACTCTTCCTGATGCACCCCAGGATGCCATTGGCCTTCCTGGCCACAGGGGCACATTGCTGGCTCATGGTCATCCTGTTGTCCACCAGGACTCCCAGGTCTTTTTCCTCAGAGCTGCTCTCCAGCAGGTCAGCCCCCAACCTGTACTGGTGCACGGGGTTATTCCTCCCCAGGTGCAGCACCCTACACTTGCCCTTGTTGAATTTCATCAGGTTCCCCTCTGCCCAACTCTCCAGCCTGTCCAGGTCTTGCTGTATGGCAGCACAGCCTTCTGGTGTGTCAGCCACCCCTCCCAGTTTGGTATCATCAGCAAACTTGCTGGGGGTACGTTCCATCCCTTCATCCAGGTCATTGATGAATATATGGAACAGGACTGGACCCAGTACTGACCCCTGGGGGACTCCACTTGTTACAGACGTCCAACTAGATTCTGTGCCCCTAATAATGACCCTCTGAGCTCTGTCTTTCAGCCAGTTTTCAATCCACCTCACTGTCCATTCATCTAACCCACCCTTCCTAAGCTTACCTATGAGGATGCTGTGGGAGACTGTGTCAAAAGCCTTGCTGAAGTCAAGGTAGACAACATCCACCACCCTCCCCTCATCTATCCATCCAGTCATGCCATCGTAGAAGGCTATCAGGTTAGTCAGACATGATTTCCCCTTGGTGAATCCATGTTGACTACTTCTGATAGCTTTCTTTTCCTTCACACGCTTTGAGATGACGCCCAGAATGAGCCGTTCCATCATCTTTCCAGGGATGGTGGTGAGGCTGACTGGCCTGTAGTTTCCTGGGTCCTCCTTCTTGCCCTTTTTGAAGACTGGGATGACACTGGCTTTCCTCTAGTCCTTGGGCACCTCGCCTGTTCTCCAGGACCTTTCAAAGATGATGGAGAGAGGCCCAGCAATGACTTCTGCCAGCTCCCTCAGCACTCGTGGGTGCATCCCATCAGGACCCATGGACTTGCGGGTATCCAGTTTACTTAACTGTTCTCTAACTTGATCCTCCTCAACCAAGGGGAAGTCTTCCTGCATCCAGACTTTCTCTGTTACCTCCAAATTCTGTGGCTCCTGAGGGCTGGCCTAAGCAGTAAAGACTGAAGCAAAGAAGGCATTCAGCAACTCCACCTTCTCTGCATCCTCTCTCACCATGGCACCCGTCTTGTTCAACAGCAGGCCCACATTTTCTCCAGTTTTCCTTTTGCCTCCAATATACTTGAAAAAACCCTTCTTGTTGACTTTGACATCCCTTGCCAATTTTAATTCCAAGGAGGCCTTGGCTTTCCTCATTTCATCCCTGCATACTCTGATGGCATTCTTGTAATCTTCCCAAGTGGTCAGTCCCTTCTTCCACTCACTGTAAACTTCCTTCTTCCACTTCAGCTTTTTCAGAAGCTCCCTGCTCAACCACACAGGTCTCCTGCTTCCCTTGCCTGATTTCTTGCTCTTAGGGATGCACCGATCCTGAGCTTGGTGAAAGAGATATTTGAATATCAACCAGCTCTCTTGAGCCCCCCCTACCTTCCAGAGCCCTATCCCATGGGATTTCTCCAAGCATTTTCTTGAAGAGGTCAAAGTTAGCCCTCCTGAAATCCAAGGTTTCAGTCCTACTTGTTGTTTTGCACATACTACCCACAATCCTGAACTCTACCTTTTCATGGTCACTGCAGCTGAGGCTGCCCCCAACCTTAATGTCCTCCACCAGTCCCTCTTTGTTTGTCAGAACTAGGTCCAGTAGTACACCTCTCCTTGTTGGCTCCTCCACCACCTGAATCAAGAAGTTATCATCAATACACTGGAGGAACCTCCTGGACTGTACGTGCCTGCCCGTGCAGCCTTCGCAGCAGGTATCAGGGCAATTGAAGTCCCCCACAAGAACCAAGGCCTGTGACTGAGAGGCTCCTTTGAGCTGACTGTAAAAGGCCTCATCAGCTTCCCCATCCTGGTCAGGTGGCCTGTAATAAACACCCACAACAGTGTCCCTCATATTGGCCTGCCCCTTAATCCTCACCCACAAGCTCTCAACTCTCTCTTCATCTGACCCCAGGGAGAGCTTTAGGGACATCTCCTCACTCTCTATCCATTCCTTAACATAGAGGGCAACACCTCCGCCCCTCCTTCCTTGCCTGTCCCTTCTGAACAGCTTGTAGCCCTCAATAGCCACACTCCAGTCATAGGATTCATCCCACCAGGTTTCAGTCATGGCCACTATATCATACCTTTCCAGCAGCACAGTAGCTTCCAACTCCTCCTGTTTGTTTCCCATGCTGCATGCATTTGTGTAGAGGCACTTCAGCTGGGCTGTTGGCTGTGCCATCTTCTTAGGGGAACACCCCTTGAGGTGTCTCACAGGTGTTTCTCTGTTGACTTCAACTACCTCAGGAGCTGCTGGTTCATCTCCATAAGACTTTGACTGCAGTGCAGGGTCACCAGCCTGCCTCAGGGAGCCAGGCTGAAGGCCCTTACTAGCACCCCATCCCTCTAACCCTGATGTGATACCCCACAGCTTGTCACAGACAAGCCTGATATTATTACCCCCCTCCCCCTTCACATCTAGTTTAAAGCCCTGTCAATCAGCCCTGCAATCTCTTGGGCTAGAACCCTCTTTCCCCTTTGAGAGAGGTGCCTCCCATTTGATGTCAACAAGCCTGGTGCTGTATAGGCCAATCCATTGTCAAAGAAACCAGTTATGGTGGTGACACCAGCCACGGGACCATATATTAATCAACTGGATTCATCTGTTCCTCCCAGCATCACTGCCTGCAACTAGAAAGAGTGAGGAAAAGATAACCTGTGCCCCCGTTTCCCTTACCATCCTTCCCAACTCCCTGAAGTCTCTTTTTATTGCTTGTGGACTGCGAGTTGCAGCTTCCTCTGCACCTACATGGAAAATCAATAATGGATAATCATCTGAGGACCGCACTAATCCAGGAAGTTTCCTGGTGACATCCTTAACCCGGGCTCCAGGAAGACAGCAGACTTCCCTATGAGGAGGGTCCACATGGCATATTGGGCCCTCTGTCCCCTTCAGATAGGAGTCACCAACAACTATAACCCTTCTTTTTCTCCTTGTAGATATGGTGGTGATCTGGGGTGTAGGCTTTTTTGACTGAGGAAGCATCTGTGGTGTAGAGTGCCCATCGTCTACTTCCTCACTCAACTGGCCTTCCTCAACCAGTACCTCGTATCTGTTCTTCAGAGGTACCAGATGGGGTGAGGTGGGCAAGGGGGGAGTTCATCTGCTGCCCCAACCATGAACCTGCCTCCATTCACTCTTTTC
Organism: Numenius arquata; assembly: GCF_964106895.1. Taxonomy (NCBI): domain Eukaryota; kingdom Metazoa; phylum Chordata; class Aves; order Charadriiformes; family Scolopacidae; genus Numenius; species Numenius arquata. The sequence continues at coordinate 8,138,696 of NC_133615.1, forward strand.
ATTTAGGCTTCTGCCTTCAGCCTGACCGGGTCAGGATACAGGGACTCCTAGACCCTGGCTGCTTTCCTCCCTAATACACCTCAACCTTTCAACTTCCTCTCTCAGCTCTGCCACCAGGCTGAGCAGATTGTTCACATCTCACACAGCAGTTCTCATAGCTGCTACCCGATAACAGTAAAAGGTCCAGGCACTCCCTGCAGCCTGTGACCTGGACAGCCGCATGCTTCCGTGGGAGCTCTGTCTGGGTTCCCACATCCATTCTGGTTGAGGTTGAGAGCATGACCTTCCTCTGGGTGGAGACCATGGCTAAGCTTCTTCCAAGGGGGTGGTGACCACCAGCAGGACTCACCTGTCAAGCTGACAGAGCTTCAGTTCCTTCCTGCATGCTCTTTCCCCACTCCCTGTGCCTTGTGGTGGTGCTTCCAGGTGGCATTCCGGGTTCCACCAACTCACTGCTGCTTGCTCAGTGCTCCCCAGAGGCCTCTTTTATGGGGGAAGCGGCCCCGGTGCGTTTATGCCTCGTTTGAATCTGCCGCCAGGGGGTGTAGGGGGGGGTGCTGGCTCTGCCCCATACCACCTCAGCAGCCCACCCACAAGCTACCGGCTTCCGGCACCGCTTTGCCCAGCTTCAAAAGCCCTCAAAAAGAGTTCCTTGCTGATCCTTTTTGCCGTGATTCCCTCCCCCAGTGGGGACTTACCTACACTGGAGCTGGTCTCCTCGGTGAGTGGAATGTTTTGAATGGTTAGTTGACCCCTATGCAAAATAGTTGCCACTGCTAAAAGCTTTAAATAGGCTTCTAAAGTACAGTTTAAAAACCTCAACCAAAATCTAGATTTATTCAAGTAAATTGATGTTTCTTGTAGTTCAGTTTATTCAATGCCAGAACTGCAGCTATTTCTGAACAATTTTGTTCACGCAGCAGCTGATAATCCTAGAATAACTTCAATTATCTAAGACACCTTTGTAACTACATTATGTTCCAAGGGCTGTACTGATTTATAGCAGGGTAGTTACTGCAGGTTCAACCTTCATAGACAAGTTCATAAGCTTTTTAATTCAAAATCGCAGCTCCTTAGCTATACTATTCTATTGAATTAAATAAATCAGAAGACATTAAAAACATTATTTCCAGGTTTCCATTTAACTGTGTCTAGGTTTCTTTCACAGCTATGCAACTGACTTCCTATATGAGTTTCAGCAACCACCTCCCTCCTTCACCATTTTTGCTCCTATTTTCAGTTTGCCTTGATTAAACCGTATACATGCTGTGGAAGTAGAAACAGCAAAAAAACAGCATCCTTCTTTCTTAGGTGATAACTATATGTATAGCATTAGAAGCAGCATAATAAGCTAATATAAATTCCTAGAATAGAGTGTCCTGTAAACACCTGATATCTGCAACACAGCAAATTGTTTTAGCACGTTAATTCTGAAACTTAGGTGGTCACTGATGCATTTCACAATCACCTTCCAGAGCATCACAAACTTAAAACACCTTTGCACCGTCCCCCACAGCGTTCTCCTGGAGAAGCTGGCAAATCATGGCATAGACAAGTGTACGCTTCACTGGGTAAAAAACTGGCTGGATGGCCGTGCCCAGAGAGTTGTGATTAATGGGGTAAAATCCAGTTGGTGGCTGGTCACCAGTGGTGTCCCTCAGGGCTCAGTTTTGGGGCCAGTCTTGTTTAATATCTTTATTGATGATCTGGATAAGGGGATTGAGTGCACCCTCAGTAAGTTTGCAGATGACACCAAGCTAGGTGGGAGTGTTGATCTGCTTGAGGGTCGGCAGGCTCTACAGAGGGACCTGGACAGGTTGGATCAATGGGCCAAGGCCAATGGGATGAGGTTTAATAAGGCCAAGTGCTGGGTCCTGCATTTCGGTCACAACAACCCCAGGCAACGCTACAGGCTCGGGGAAGAGTGGCTGGAAAGCTGGCCAGCAGAAAAGGACCTGGGGGTGTTGGTGGACAGCCGGCTGAACATGAGCCAGCAGTGTGCCCAGGTGGCCAAGAAGGCCAACGGCATCCTGGCCTGTATCAGGAATAGCGTGGCCAGCAGGAGGAGGGCAGTGATGGCGCCTCTGTACTCGGCCCTGGTGAGGCCTCACCTCGAGTGCTGTGTTCAGTTCTGGGCCCCTCACTACAGGAAGGACATTGAGCTGCTGGAGCGTGTCCAGAGGAGAGCCACCAAGCTGGTGAGGGGTCTAGAGAACAAGTCATATGAGGAGAGGCTGAGGGAACTGGGCATGTTTAGTTTGGAGAAGAGGAGGCTGAGGGGGGACCTCATTGCCCTCTACAACTACCTGAAAGGAGGTTGTAGAGAGGTGGGTGTTGGCCTCTTCTCCCAAGGGAATAATGACAGGACCAGAGGAAATGGTCTGAAGTTGGGGCAGGGGAGGTTTAGATTAGATATTAGGAAGAATTACTTTACTGAGAGAGTGGTCAGGCACTGGAACAGCCTGCCCAGGGAGGTGGTGGAGTTGCCATCCCTGGAGGTATTTAAGAAATGTGTAGACATGGCACTTCAGGGCATGCTCTAGTGCCCGAGATTGTTGGGTTGTGTCTGTTTGTGGGCGAGTGTGGTGTGTGGTTGTGGGTGTTTGTTTTGGTTTTGGTGTTTGGTGTTGTGTGGGTGGGTTTTTTTTGTTTGTTTGTTTGTGTGTTTGGGTTTTTGGGGTTTTTTTTGTTGGTTGGACTCTATGATCTCAAAGGTCCCTTCCAACCAAGAAGATTCTGTGATTAAATATTTATCTACTTTCAGGAGCCTATGATAGGCAAAGACATTATCTTTATGATAATGCTCAATTTTCTGAATACAGCAGTCACAATGAGCTCAATGTTAAGGGAAGCTCTATACTTTAAGAACACAGCCCAAAGGTGTAGAAAGCAAACCACTAAGTTTCACATCATTTACTGCCACTCCCACATTCAATATGGATGCCACAGAACTTCTGACTATCCTATGAATGTTTTACAGCCTGATTTCCATCAATTGAAGTCACACTTGTAAGTTATACTGCAAAGTCACTTGCACAGAGATCATTTTACTATCATGTGGAAGCAGAAAGGAGAGTTTCTAGTATTACTAATAGTCCTAGACCAAACAAAACCATACCTATAAAATTAACACACAACTAGATCTTCTAACATGCTCTCCTGGGTAGGGGAGAAGTATCCTCAGACCTACAGTGGCATTTCTACACTGAAACAGTTGCATCTGTTAACACACATAAGCTAATGTAGCGTAAAACCCAAACAAACAAAAACCAACCAAACCAAAACACAATGCTTCACATAGCACAATAAGCAGTCTAAAAAACTTTTGTGTAACTAAAAGGCAGGCAGAGACTAAGGAACACTGATGGTTTAGATCAAGGTGATATTGAAATATTTTTTCTATATTATACTCAACACTGGAAGAATCCTGCTCTTATCAGACTAATATTAGTCCTCTACTGTCTGTTTTTAGTAACTTTTTATTATCTTAGGTCAAAAAAGTTGAAATAAATCAGAGCAAAAAAATACTTGGCTTTTATTTGAAAGGGGCTTGGGGCTTTTTTTCTTGGGTTATTTGTTTTTAGGGTGTTTTTTTTTTGCACATCAGGAGAGCATTAAAAATTTTAACCGTTTTCCCCAAGGCTGGAATTTCTGAACCTATTACAAACATAGCATAAAGCCTGTATGTATGTGTTTTGTGGTGTGTTTTTGTTTTTTTTAATTCTAACTGCAGTTCACCTCATTAGGTGTAGAAGATACTATCTCATTCTTCGTACATGGATCAAAGCATTCCCCAGCAGAACTAAAAATATTATATTCTTCCTTCAATGGGGAAGTCCAGGCATTGATTTCCAGTGTCTTAAATTGAAGCTCTCTCCTCTTCGTGTGTAGTTGGAGAAAGGAGGAAAGTGAGAATTGATGCATTAAAAGTAACTGTCCTGTATTACAGTATCAGTTAAGCAGGTCTTCTCTCTAGAAATTAATTTTTTTTTTACACCATATTACTTTGCACAGCTACAGCACAAAACCATTTCTTTTGCCTTACTCAGTGTTGGGACCATCTTATTAGGCACCTCTCCCATACCCTTTCAGAAACTTAACAATCAAAGTCTCTAAGAATTTAAGCTCCTTTCCTATCCCCTGTCCCTTTCAAGCCAGCCAACCACATTCACAGACATTTATTAAGTCTTGATCCACACCCCTAAAACAGGTAATTCTGAGCTACGTATATTCTTGCACAGCTTTCAGAACGCATTGCTACTGCCTCAGCTAACCCCAGGAACTGCAATACCCTGAATTCACAAATGCTTCTTGCTACTGAAAAACATACATTCATCCCATCTTAAAAATAAGGACAGTGTCAAAAATTGCAATCTTTTTGGATGTGCAGTGATAAAAACTTGCATCATAAAGGAACAAGCAAAATTTATTCCAAGACACTGTCTTATAAAACAGAAGCCAAGATGCCTTTAACCTAGTTAAATAGGAATGAAGAGTCCATACTTTGGTTTCCAAGAACCTTTCTTTCAAGAGCTCTGATTAAAAAACATTTCCACATAGAGACTGTCATGATTTAATATTTACAGTATACTTATGGTAAGTGCTGTATTTACAGACAAAATGACTACTCAGAGTTACCATGGGCCAAGACATGAGGGTTAGAATCAATTGCCACAACTCCAATTCTTTTACTCTGCTGAAACCTGACAACACTTTTTCTGAGCATCTCATTTACATGCTAGCATCGTAACCCCTTTGGCCAAAGCTTCAGGAGACCAAGCACTATGCTATCAAGATATTCAGATTGCCTCATAACATTTATACTGAATATAATGTAAATGGTTACCTTAACCAGGCTTTAAGAGAGTCAACAATTTTACCTGAAACATATTCTCATCTCTGTTACTGCTTTGCTTAGAAGCAGCTGCACCTTTTGAACTTTCACCAGTCTTTTGTTTCTTTACAGGCTTTTCTGGAGCTGCTTGCTTTTTTCGCTTTGCCTTGGAGCAAGAATAAAAAAAAAAAAATAAAAAAATAATGCATGAACCACAACTCATTTTCCAAGTTACAAAAAAAGTTTATGTTAGAGGTCACAAACTACTAGTATGCAATACACGTTATCACCTTCCTTCTGTGAAGGAAAGAATCCAATACTGTACACATTTAGACTGGAAATTTTTTTTATTTTTTTTTAAATAAATCAATCTCCAAATGAGCCTATTTCTGTTCCCAGTGAAGTTTTCCATAATAGCTCGGCTTTAAAGAGAACCGAATTAGATCAAAATACATTTCAAAAAGCCTACTCTTTTTGTGCAGTAATACTATCAGTTCAGTAGTTTTAATTAAAAACTTTAAGTCTGATGGAAGCTTCACCTTCCTTTCCACTGAGTACAATGAAAAATGCAGAACAGCTAACAACTTTTCTAAGAGAAAAAATAAATGAGATAATGAAAAAATGATCTGGAAATCAAATCCAACAGAGGAGGAGGTGTGTTTGGGGTTTTTCAGGTTTGTTTTGTTTTTTTAAAATCATAGTCCAATATCTGTCCACAGCATGATAAATTAAACACATTTTTAAAACACTCAGATGATATCACCTGTAAATCAGATTACTTTGCTAGCAGATGCTACAAAGTTACTATTTCTGCTAATGGATATATAGTATGCCCACCCTAATGAGAGAGTAATACAGATACAAAAATTAGTCTCACCTGCTAGAATCATATTGTAGATAACCTCTTTTAAAGACAAACAGTTCCAACAAATATGGGAGGTTATCACAGAAAAAAAACCTTATTGCCCACTGAAGCACACTGTTAAGACTATGTCTTTTCAGGAATACATTTTCCTAACAACAACAAAAAAAAAAAAAAATCACCTGACCATTTTCTCTTATATTAAGATTTGACAAAACACCTAATTTGCTAAGTCGCATTTGTCACCAAGTCACATTTGAACCAATTCAGTAAAGCAGACAGTCTCTTCGCATACCGCACTAGAAGACCTGATGTCCGCATTACCACCTAGCATTTCTTAAAAAGGTAGATTCACTGTTGTATTCAGGTTTTGTTTGTAATGACTGGTACATCTATACAAACTTATAAATTAACTAACTATTAAAAATAAATGAGAACAGTAAATTTATGCATTTAAAACATTTAATGTTAAAATTATCAACTTAAAAGACATTCAGGTTGGCTCAGCTTTTAAGTGAGAAACTAGCAGATGGTATTACAGTAAATGTAAGAATCTGAAACAGAGAAAAAGAACATGTGGAACAAGATAAGCAAGTGGCGCGTGAATAACAGGGCAAGTGGAGGTTTTTGTTTTAGACTTGATGAAGGAGGGCAGGGGAGGGTGTCCTCAAAATTAGTCCAAATTCTTGCCACCAGGGGCAGCTTATACAGAAGCCTTCTATCATTTGCCAAAAAGCAGCAAAGACTTCCAGGAAGCTTGTGGCTAGATATACAGTACGAAAAATCCTGAAGCAAGCAAAATGCAACTCAAGAAAAAAGTTTACTGCAAAGCAAAAAGCATCCACCCAAACCCTAATCTTGGGGTGGTGGGTTGGGTTTTGTTGTTTTGGGGTTGGGAGGGGTGTTTTGAGTTTGTTTTTAAGCATCTGATAAATCATATGGGATGACATGCATTTTGTGACATAATGCTCACCTAATTCCTTAACCCCAGCCTGAAATATGAGTTAATACAGTAGCTATAAACTGCATATAATGTTCACCTTTTTGTCAACTTCACTATCTGAATCACTGGCAGATGAGCTTGAAGACACAAGTTCCTTTGACTTAGGCATTCTAGGAAGAGAAAGATAACATGAGAACACTATATAATGAACATGTACAATTATGGCTAGAAAGCCATCTTCAAACCTGTTTGTAAAAGCTCATCTTATTCAAAACCCTCCTGAAGACTTTCTTGCCTTTTCATATAAGCTTTAATACATGTTGTAGATGTGATCTCAAACATCCTTCCCTCTTATATCTCTTCCCCTTTTTGCCGCAACTGCCTTAAATGCAACATCTTAGATTCTGAACTGTTTACAAAGAGACAATTTTTCACCAGTTTCATATACCCCCAGGTATGGTAGATACCATAATGTAGAAAATATAAAACAATATTGTCCTCCAGCTGAAGTCTCAATATTACATTCATAAATATAAACTATTAAGGCCCTAGCATTATCTATATTCTTACACAGGCATGTTGCCTAGTTGAATTTGCAAGCAACAGCTGCATAGTTGTCATACATGAAGCTAAAGTTCCTATCAATAATACAAAAGTCTGAAAAAACATCTTAGTTACAGTGAACTACAGTACTGCAATTAATTTTTCCACTCGAGCTTTACCACAAGTCACTAGAGTCTATTCGTTTGTCAGGCAAGCGGATATTCAACTTTCCTCGAATGCATGCTGCCAGGTGTGCTTCTACATCTCTCTAGTATGCAAACGTGGTTCAACTGCTATATCTAACATCTTGTCTGCTACTAGAAACTCTTTGAAACAAATACATCGCCCATTTGTTCTTTCAGAATAAAAATGAGCATCACAGGGAGAAACTGTATGAAATAAACTACAGCTAGGAAAGGGTAATAAAAATATTAAAGAAGCATATTTAAGGAAAGAGAAAGGAATAGCAGTGTTTTCAAACTGGCAATGAAATAAACCATATGCAAAGGAAAAAATAGCCTGAATAACGCTAATGGATCAATGTAGTTCTAAAGTAGGACAAATTTTGTCATAATAGCTTGGAACACAACGATGGAAGCTGTAGCACAGAAAATGAAACAGTGTACAGGGTATGGGAAGCACACATAAGCCACGCAGCAGGATGGAGGCAAAGAAAAGCTGAAACGGGGCAATGCAAAAATAAGCACGGCAATGACATGAAATCGAGAAGCCGAACAAGTCGGGGGGGGAAGAGAAGGGGGGACCAGCAGAGGATAATCCCAGAGTCCGCATCAGGTTCAGTGACAATATGGAGGAAGGTGGGGGCGGAAACTGGAGGAAAAAGAAATAGGGAGTGGCGCGTGCCCCTCGGGAGAAGCTGGCAGACATAGCGTGAGGAGACACTGAAGCACTGGGGAAGGCGAGGGTGGAATGAGACGGGCCAAGCGAGGACGAAGGAAAGGAAGATGAGAAAAACAAGCGAGTATGAGCTAAGAACATCAGGTAGGCGGATCCCAGCCGCCATTTTCCTCCTCTCTTCCTCTGTTCTACGGCTCGTGTTGCTCCCCAGGGGAACGGAGTGAGGGCCCGATAGGGGGGGCGCGGGCAAGAATGCCCAGGTCTTCCCGGGGCAGGGTAGCAGCAAGAGGGGTGCAAGCTACTGGCGGCGAAGAAGAGGCAACACACACACCAAAAAAAAAAAAAAAGGGGGGGGGGGGCAGGAATCGTCAGTGGGCAGGGTGAGATCCCAGCGTGGGGGGAGCAGAGCCGGGCGGTTCCCCACCGCCATTTTTTCCCCTCACTCAAATCCTCTTTGCCCCCCACCCCCCCCAACATGGCAACGGCTCCTCAACAGCGGCTCCGCCTCCCGACCCAGGCCCACTCGAGGAAAAGGGGAAGCCTCGCCACACGGTTACCCAGGACGCCTCTCCTGCGCCGAGCCAGGAGGTGCTAAGCCCCCAACAGCTACGAGTGGGGAATGGAAAAAACAGCAACAGCCCCGACTGAACACGAGATGAAACCCCAACACTCACATCCTACTTCACGCACGGCTCCTCTACACCACGACAGAAACAGAAGTGACGCATCGCAGAATCCCCGCCCACGTGGGAGGTTTTTAAAGGGGATGCGTCCCTTTATTGCTCGTTCTTACCTCCCTCGCGCCGGCTAGGGTAGCAGCAGCAGCAAAAAAAAAAAAAAAAGTCTCCTATGGGGCTAGTCCTAGCCTGGAGCTGGGCCCTATCAGGGCTGCAGCCCGGCTGAGGCCGGGCCTTCACCAGCTGCCTGCCCTCCGCTGAGGGGCTGAGAGAGGGCCGGGAGAAGAACCCTTAATACCCAAAAGGAACCCTTAAAAAAAAATAAATCTGTAGATCGTTGTTTTATTTTGCACGCTGCAGCGGTTCCTCGATGTCGCTTGGAGCCACTCTGCCAGCAGCCGTGCTCGAAGGAAGGAAAGGAAACGCGGTGAGGAGGTGTAGCTGCGCTGATTTTGCATACTGAAGCCGCAGCACCTGGGGCGCTGTTCAGGAAAGTACCGGTTCCCCTTTCTTTCACCGGGTGACTTGCGTTTTGTTTTCTTCCTGATAGGCTTTGCGGTTGGGGGCCGGGTGAGCCTTGTGGCTCCCGTCTTGGCAGTCACCTTGGGTCAAGTACAGGTCTGAAGCGCTGGGGACAGAAGGTTAAAAAAAAAAAATCTCAGCTTCTATTCTAAACACTTTTTAAAATTCCTCCAAGCAAAAAAAAAAAAATTGAAAATATAATCCAACAATCTTGCCTATTTCTGTAGCGTGTTTATACCAGAACACTGCATTGTAAGTGCCCTACTGATGCTGTTTCCTGTGTCAGAATTTGAAGAAGGGTAGTAGGTTTAGTTCATCTGAACAAGTATGCAACAGCTTCTGAGATACACCAAAATGACACCTCTTTGGAGGTGTCCCCTGCCCCCATCTTTGTGAAAGGAAAAGGCTTTTAGCAGCCTTGCAAACTGCAATAGGCCAAGCATGCTGTTGAAGTGATACCTAAGGCAGATTTTATGTAGTTTATAAATGGTTAAACTGTAGAGAATCTTCTTTTAGAGAAGAAATGTAGCTATTTTAGTAACCATCCCAAATGGTTTCAAGGACTTAGTAAGATAAGAAAGGATGTATGTGGCCCTGACAACACGGTGATCTGAGATAGGGATGCAATAAATACAGACATTGTCAGACAAACAGGTGGTAGCAGGGAGATCATTAGTTTTAATGAGAAATTAAGCAGTTAGAATGTTTTGCCAACATGAAAAGTGAGCCAAAGGACAGGAGATGATGATGAAGATTGAGGAAGAAAAGACCCTCACTCAAAATGAGGACCACCAGAAGGCACAACTACGCATGCCCAAAAGCTTATAATATGTAAATGAATTCTCAGAAATGTAATGAACATGCTAATGTTTTCTTGGAATTACATTGAATATGTATACCTGTTGTGTATAAATTTAATTTGACAACAGTATTTGGTGTGCACAATAGGAGGAGCTATCCCCTGTGCACCCGGTGCCGCAATAAAGAATGCCTGCTTTCTAAACTTTAAATTGAGTCTTAGAAAGTTTTATCTGCTGGTTTGTGGTAACAGGAGTATAAGTGGTTTCACGTTCTGTCTTCCTGTGTTAGATATTTAAGCCTGTACTTTCAGTTTATGATGAGCTTTATTAATATTAAAATATTATCATAGTCAATACAACTTCACACAAAACTAGTGCAGCCTGTCATTGTTTGCTTATCACTGTGCCGATAGGTCAACCTGAAACAGAAGCTCTCGAAACCAGAAGCAGTTTAGAGAGGAGATATTGCTTTATTCGATGTTGGGTGCTGGGTGGAAATCCACAAATCTAGCACACCTAACCAGGACATTTTGAATTAGGGAATAGGGCTGAGTATGGCTTGAAGGTTTGCTTGACACAACTAAGCCACTCTTAGCATAAACAATGAGTTAGCAAATACTGTGAGTCTTTGTTTTTCAAACTTGGCTAAATGCAAACAGGGGCCTAAGCACATATGCAACTAGCCACTGTATAGGTCAGCACCTTGTTATCTCTCAAGAGGAACTTATCTCTGAGAACAGGATGTGTCAATGATAAGGGGAACTAACACTCAAGGGTTAATAGCAGGGCCATTGCTTGGCTTAAGCTGTGTATCTATAGCCTAAAGCCATTGCCAAGGTGTTTAGGCAAAGAAAGGATGTGTTGAAACCGTAAAGTGGTCACATCGGCCTCGATGGGAGATAAGGGAACAATTGGTATTCTCAGTTGTCCTGACAGAGTGATCATCTGGTTTCCCAACCCCGTGGCCTGGAGCAACACATTAACATTAAAAGCGAGAGGTACACAGCGAGGAAGACCTGGCCTTCATCCCCGAGACCCCGGCCCACGACCACCAGGAGACACTGCGCATGTGTGGCTGGGAGGAGTTAAAGGCGGAGACTATGGAAATGATTTCTCGTAACTCATTGTAATAAAGACCGCCTTTTCGGGGAAAGGTTATGGATATGTATAGGCGCCCCTTGAATATGTAAGATCTGACTGTATAAATCCTAAGCTAACTGCCGCGGTGGGTGCGCACGATTGTGGTGGGGTGACCCCCCGTGCTGCCCGGCGCTGAATAAACATACCTACTTTACAACCCCACGGGTTGTGGAGTCTGCTTTCCGCACGTCATCAAGACCACCAAAGCATAACCAGCCTTGCAGCTTTGTCAGCAAGAATAGAGAAGTAGATGACTGCAGTTCACCAAAAGGACAGTGATGAACGGAGGAAGTAAACGACTACCAGAGGTCTTTGAAGACCACCAAGAGACTGGAATACGCATGCGTGAGTGGGTGGCAATGTATGATAATGAGTTCTGGGAAGAATAATGAATATGTATGTTTAACTTGTATATAACCTGTGTAACTAATCGCTTTCGGCACGCACATTTGGAGGAGCGATCCCCTGTGCGTCCAGCGCTGCAATAAAGAATACCTGCTTAATAGTCATCCCGACTATTGAGTCCTGATTTCGGCTTTCACGGCATCAATTCATCCATTATTTATACACAAAAGATTCTCATTATTCCGCCTACCTAATACATAACTCCACCTAGGCTTAAATATTCATTAGGATGGCCGAATAGCCCTTTTGCACATGCGTATGAAATTTTGCAGTGTCAGCAAAACACTTCTGCGCAGGTGTGAGCTCCTTAGTGGTCGTTTGGGTAAGGATCATCCTCACATCATCCTTTTAAGGTATTGAGTCATCTCAGGACAGTAAAAGTTTACTGCAAGTTTGCCAACTTCTTGAGGATGATAAGGATGTCCTTTGAAGTAGCCACAGCTCTGTCCTAATTGGTATAGGAGTGCATACTTGGACATATGAGAGAACCTTGAAGTGATTAACTACTTCTTGTTATCCCATCCTTAGCACTATCAGCTCGGTGACCAACTATTTTCTCACACAGTAAGAAGCTCAGTAATTAACTCATTTTAGTTAGCATATGGTTATAAACAAAGCAGAGGCCTGTCTTTGGTAACAAGTTGTGCTGCAAGCCTGGCAGGATGCAAGTGCTTCAGATACCCATTATCAGTTTGGTCCTTTTCTCATTGTTATTACCTCTAGACCTGTGCTTTTGCTACCATGACAATGCAAGCTTTTTGTAAAAAGTGTAAACAAACTATCAGGAAGTGGACTCTAGTCCCAGTCCTAGCTTCCAGATAAAGCTATTGTTGGTATAGATGGTAGTAGAGTGGTGGGTGATCAGCCTCTGCAATTCCAAGAACAAACACCTCTTAATAAAGTGTTTAAAATCAAAAGTCTTGGGTTTTCTAAATTCCATGGGTCAGGAAGATAAACATCATATTTGAGGTGGGGGATGATAGCCAAAATTCAGCATGAGAGGCTGCAAGTCCTAAGCAGTTTCTGAAACAATACTGATGGGAGAAGAGGTTTTTAGAAGGGTTCCATGAGGTCTGCACAGTCCTCACTATGAATTGAGGTAAACTGGATCTGAGTATTGTAATAAGTAACTAAGGGTAATTTGCTGATCAAACAGGTTAAGCAAGAGGAACGAACCCATTGTAGCAGTCTTGAGAACTTCCTATTTAACCAGAAGATACACGTCCACAATGTTCTCTGGCAAGACCAAACATGGGAACACCCTGTTTGACAAGAAAGGCTTAACCACAATGTCATCAGAATGTGTTACCTTGAGCGAATGTTAAACCGTTAATGTCTTGCTAACGTGTGCCATTGTACCAATCAACCCTGAAAAGAATAGATTGTATAAGCTGATTCTGTGACGATATCTTATCGAAATTGCCCCAAGCAAGAAGCCCCTCGGAAGAAGCCGAGGGGCGTACCGAAGATGTTGCAATCGACCTCTGTGAAGATAAAAGGAGTCGTTTAGCTTGCCTGAATTTGCGAGTCTTTGGTGGAGCTGTGACTCCCCGGCCGCCCAGCGCTGCTTTTGCTTTCCTACCTTAATAAATATTTAATAAATCTATTTCGGACTCGATTTGTCTTAAAATTCAACTATAACAGTATGACCCTTTTTCACTTTAGTAGCAGGAAAACAAGAATTTAATACCAGAAATTAAAAGTACAGTCTTTTAACTAATTATTGGAAATTGGCTGTTTCATAATGTTATCTTGAAAAACAAAAAGAAAAATAGAAAAATATACAGTTTTTACTACATGCACGGCTTTTGGAAAATAAAACTATGGTTGTTTACACAGAATCAAAGCACAATAAATCATATGTATGTAAATATAGTAATTATCACCATTGTGCAAATATCAAGCTTGTCAAGCCACATAATTGTGCTAGATGAACAGATGATATCTTAATACTTAACTCCAAAAAAATACCCCAACAACAAACCAACCTATTCCACACAAGATAGTATCCACATATGGAATATTAATTTGAAAAAAAAAAACATATCTATTCTTTTCAAAGCTTTTACTAACTTTTCATATTAGAATAGTAATGGCAGTTCAGGTCTTTGAACTCTCTATCTGCTTTGCTTTCTTATGGGTCAATACCTGGTACATAAAGAATGCTAAGGTTTCAGGAGCATCACATTCAAATCAACAACGCTTTATGCATTTTTAATCAAGTCCTGCAGCCTTGAAATAAATCAAAATTACTAAAAGAAAGAGATTTTTCTGCTGGATCTGAGGCGCGGAAACAAACCCTACAACTCGCAGAGAGTTATAAAGCAGGTATGTTTATTGCGGCGCCGGGTGCAAGGGGGATTTCTCCTCCAAACTTGCAAACTGGCTCGTAAAACAAGCGTCTATTTATGATGAAAAGCATACATATTCATTAATGTGGGCTGGGTTATTATAATTAATTCTAAGAAAAGGCGTTGCTATTCTAATTATTTCTAGGAACTCATTATCATAAGTCTCCTCCCCTTGCCGCATGCGTACTGTCGCCCGGTGGTCGTGGGCCGGGGTCTTCTGGAGGAAGGCTCATAGTCTTCTTCACCGTGTACTTTTACCTTTGGCTTAGAATGCTGGGCTGGCCGGACCCCAAACCGCGAAACTGGTCCCGACCAGATGGACACTTTACCCAGACAATTGGGTTCCTCCTTAGCGTGCAGGCTGTTCCTGCTATCTTATACACAAGGCCAGCTCCTTATCTTGGAATGCTGGGCTCCTGGGCTCCGAGCTCTGTTCTTTGCCAGGCTGTACTAAATCCACACTAACGACCTTTAACCATTCATTCTCCGAATCAGATCTTACTGAGTTAACCTCTCCCACCTGTAGTATTTCCTCCAAAGCAACCACCAAGTTTATTTTTACAGCTGAATTCCCAAATATCAGGTCAGGGAGGGAAGGACATGTTTGCTAGTGTTGTCCCAAATCTGGATTCTTCTAACCCGCTGTGCAAGAAACCAATATACACACAGAGGTGAGATTTCATTTCTGCGCCGAGATGAGTGCTAGGTGGCTCATCCACAAAGCTAGCTTACCCGGTAAACTCAGAATTAAGTATTTATACCTTTTAAGTAACAGTTAAGCACAGTTACCATTACTTTCTACAGTTATGCTTAGCCATCCTCGTTCCCATTGGTTTTGGCTGTGTCTCATCTCTACTTAAAGTCACAGCGTCCTCTCTTTTTACTACAGACCCTCCGTGAGGAGGGGGCTCTCCTTACCCGAGGGAGGGTTCTTTACTATGTTAATTAGGATAGTTGACTCATAGGTCAAATGACTTCTTTGGCCTTGTTAGCAGTTCTGTTCCCCTTGAGTTTATCTTGGTATTTTTTTATTTTGGTTAATTTATAGTAGTATCCTTCTGTTCTTTCTCCAGGGCTACATCTTGCTAACTGTTTACAGTAGTTAATTGTACACTTTACGTCTAGTATTTCTCTAACACTAGGGCTGGGGATTTCATGTTATGTTTTTCTGTAATTATGGGTTTCTTTTAAGAACTGTTCTGGTAGTTGAGTTTAGTGGCTGTTTGAGCTTTTTGGTAAATTACTCTTGCTATATTTTATTCTGTTTAAAAAGAAGAAAGAAGACACTAAGAAAAGATGCTGGCTTTAGAAAAGTGGGGAAGGTTCTGAGTGAGTCATCTATCCCCCCAAGGGTTCACTTTCTGAGCTCTTAAAATAGATTTTTGTAATGTGTTTGTTCTTTCATCAGACACTTTCCTTCTGTAGCTACCTTAAAAGGACTTAAATTCTTCTAGTTACAGCCTGATTGCCTCATTTCATATTACATGTCTTTGGCTGAGAAGAATGTTGAAGCATTAGCTTTTTCTTCAAAGAGAATTTTTAGCATGCAGATTTGAATGGGAATGCTGAAAAATACAAGCTTGTGTGATGTGTGGAAAGCAGACTCCACAACCCGTGGGGTTGTAAAGTAGGTATGTTTATTCGGCGCCGGGCAGCACAGGGGGTCACCCCACCACAATCGTGCGCACCCACCGCGGCAGTTAGCTTAGGATTTATACAATCAGATCTTACATATTCAAGGAGCGCCTATACATATCCATGACCTTTCCCCGAAAAGGCGGTCTTTATTACAATGAGTTCCGAGAAATCATTTCCATAGTCTCCGCCTTTAACTCCTCCCAGCCGCACATGTGCAGTGTCTCCTGGTGGTCGTGGGCCGGGGTCTCGGGGATGAAGGCCAGGTCTTCCTCGCTGTGTACCTCTCGCTTTTAATGTTAATGTGTTGCTCCAGGCCACGGGGTTGGGAAACCAGATGATCACTCTGTCAGGACAACTGAGAATACCAATTGTTCCCTTATCTCCCATCGAGGCCCATGTGACCACTTTATGGTTTCAACACATCCTTTCTTTGCCTAAACACCTTGGCAATGGCTTTAGGCTATAGATACACAGTTTAAGCCAAGCAATGGCCCTGCTATTAACCCTTGAGTGTTAGTTCCCCTTATCATGTGCTTCTGATCACATAGCAGTTATTAACTGCAGTTGTTGATGCCTCTTGTTACAAATAGTAGAGCTTGTAGGAAACACTTTGGGGCAGGCAGAATGAGGGACAGCTCTTTAAGATAAAGTTTTAGTATTCAGTGCTTACTAGTTTAAAAGGTGGGTGAAGAAATTGACTGAGCAAGGGAATGTTAGCCTGTAATACAGATGCTAATTTTATTAAAATGTCAGGAAAGAAAGTGTAAGGGATATTGCTAGGCAGTATTTCTGTTTGTGTATTGTAACTGGTTCATTTACCATGTGCATATGATGTGTAATTTGAGTTTGCATTAACATTTGCTTATTTTTGTATTATGCTTGAGTGTTGGAACATTGGGGTTTGGTGGTTTGTTGTTTGGAGGGTTTTTTTCTGTTGCGATTTGGTATTATAAACACTGATAACTTCCATGTATAATTCAATAAATTATTTTATTTTATTGACACTTCTGTTGATATGGTCACTGCTCAATGTCTATGTTGTCCCAAAACTTGTGGGATCATTTACCTGGTGTGCAAGCCAATAACACGCAGAGTCGAGGTATTAGTTATTTATTAGCAGTTCTGCTCGGAAAAGGGTACTAGGGGGTATCTCAGCAAAGCTAGCACACCCAGCATTGAAACAGTCATCCATTTATACATTGTAAATTAGCATAATTAACATATTCATTGTTTATCAACTTTTTACTGGTGCTCATAATTCCTTATCTTGCAGCTGATTGGTGTAACATGTCCTCATCTTTAATTAAAGGTACAGTGTCTCTTAATTTTACTGCGCAGGCTCAGTGGATGAGGGCCTTCAAGCAGAGGTGGGTATCCTAACTTCTAGAGAAGTGGTTTTCATATTATAATTAGTCAAATTCACCTTAAGAATGCAATTCATGCAGTATAGCCAAGTTTCTTGGGCAATCAGCCCACTGAAGTTTCTGCTACCTGGTTTTAGGTCTGTTTGTTCCTTCTATCCCATTGTCTTGTCAAGAATAATTTACCCAAATGGTTTACAGAGTTACAATCATAGAGGTTTCGATATCAATTACCCCCTTTCAGACTTATTAGAGTTTTAATTTTCGGTAAGTCTCATTTTCATTATGCACAATCATTACATGTGAATTGGATATTTGTTTAGTAATTGGACTCTTAAGACATCCAAACAATATACAAACTATTATGATTAGGATCAACACTATTAAATTTTGCAATAGGCTCTGCAACTGGTTTTATTTTTTTCTAGTTGTCTGTCCAAATGTTCAGTAATATTTGGAATATGAACACAACACATCATCTAATTTTAAATAACCGCATACTCTGTGTTCATGTAACAATAGTAAATCTAAGGCCAAACCATTTTGAAGTGTCATCCTCAGTTGCTTGTAGTTGGTCATTTAAATAATGGAAGCCTACTCTAGTTGCGTTTGCCAAAGCTTCAATTTGTCCTCTTAGATTGTGTAACCAAACACAATTTTGAAATGAAGTAATTTGGGGGCTAAAAATCAATTCTAATATATCTAATATTTCTTTTGATTATTAATCTAATATTTCCTTTGATTCTTTTTCTCCATAAAGGATGCAATATTAGCATTCCCAATGTAATTTGTTTTCTTAATCCTTTTAGAGTTAATTGGGTGGACCAAGCTCCATCACTACTACAAACAGTGTGTCCCATGGGGAGTGTGACTTCTTGTTCACAATTTATAGGTTTGTCTTTCGTCATTGTCCCCATCCATGTATAAACATCTCAATCTTAGAGCTCTGGCTACTGGTCCTAATCTTTGGATCTCTGAAAAATTTGTAGATGTTTCCAATTATAAGCTTTGGGGACCTCTACTCTAGCCTCAGTAAGGTTTTCCAATAAGGTCATTCCTTTGGTTTTTCCTCGTTCATTTCCTATCCAATTAATACACCAAGGTGTAGATTGCATATAATGCCATTTACCTTCTTTGGCAGTTTTCCATACTTTAGGAAGTTGCATTCCCCAAGGAAAGTGATCACAAGGTTCTGACTTGGTGTTTGGGTATATCGTTACCTAAGATCTGCTGCTTACCTAGTCCAAATACTTTTTAAGCAGCCAACTTTAGCAGTGGCAGACATGCAGTTATTTGAATAACATTGTGAATCTTACCAAATGACTGGATGAGTTGCAGAATCAAATTGCCATTACAAGTAAACATACATTGCAAGATTATTATTACCAGTGCTATCCTGTGAGTCATCTTGGACTCTTCCTTCTACAAAAACTTTTATGTGTCATCTGACTTGAGAGAATCCCAACTTGACAGCTCCTATCCTTTCAGAAGCCCATTGTTACGATGATGGGGCTTTCTTTAGTCAGGTATGGTGAATAAACCAAATCTCCTGGTTGAAAATTATGTACAGCCATGTCCAGGGGCAAGGGTGCACGTTGGTTGAGATATCTGTGTAGGGATGACAGAACTCTGGAAAGAGATAACAGATAATTTTGCAATGTACCTTCCCCTTTAATATGTGTTTGTTCTCCCTGGGTAACGATTTCATTAGTAGGATATGGTTTAGCATACAAAATTTCAAATGGACTAACTCCCTCTTTTGTCTTTGGAGTAATTCTGATTCTCATTAAAGCAATAGGTAATACTTCTATAATTACCTCTCTGGCCCGACTGGAGCGGCAAGGGAAAGCTTCAGGCCACCCTGAAAAGGTATCTACCAAAACCAGTAAATGTTCAAATCTTACATTTAGGTAATTCAGAGAAACCTATTTGCCAGTGCTCTCCTGGGGTTATTCTTCTCTTAGCGTTTCCTGCCAGTGGTTTTCATTGAATTTTAGGATTGTTAGCACAACAAAGATGATAATTCTTCACAATAACATCTACTGTAGTTTGCATCTTGGGCCCCAATGCGTATTTTTTAACATACTTCACCATTGAGTCAGCTCCCATATGGGTTGTTTCGTGTAGATTTTTTAAACAAGATTATTGTGGGAGAATGGCTAGCTGAGAAGGGTCACGTAGACATGATCCAGCTGGCCGAGCAAAAGCTTGAGAAACATCGGATTCAGCCCCCGTAACTGCTGGGCTGGCAAGGACACCTTGTCCTTGACTATAATTGTTGTATGATAACAGGGAGGTTGCAGCTGCTCAGGCATGGGAAAAGAGGATGAAAGTAACTGTAAAGAAGGAACCAAGGGTGGAGTTGATCTTTCTAAGAACTAACCAATCATGAGCTTAACTTTTGTAATATGTATGAGCTAATTATGTTAGAACATAAAAGGCCACTGTGTGAATCAATAAACGAAGCTTGCTGATCACTCATATTGAGTGGCCCTGTCTTCCCTCCGTCGCGACAAATGGCGCCCGAAACAGGGACCCTACAGAGGGCTGAACCTGCGAGCCACGAGTCGACGGAGTCTCAGTGCTGGTCCTGTAAGCAGCGCAGGAGGCGAAAGGGATTAAAGGAAAAGGTCCCCGCGCCCAAGAGCGAAAGGGATTAAAGGAAAAGGTCCCCGCGCCCAAGAGCGAAAGGGATTAAAGGAAAAGGTCCCCGCGCCCTGGAGCACCTATAGAGAGTGTCCTGCCGGCTACGCGCCGCCGAAGTCTGGAAGGCTGCAACAGCGCGCTGACGAAGGTATGAATAGACAAGCGGCGTATGATTTGCTCAAATGCTTTTTAGAAAAGCGGAGCATTTAGGGTATAGATAACGAAGGTATGAATAGACAAGCGGCGTACGATTTGCTCAAATGCTTTTTAGAAAAGCGGAGCGTTCAGGGTATAGATTGTAAAAGGGAGTTGCCTGGGTTATCAGCGTATGGAGTAGCGAGAGGTTGCTTTGATAATCCAGATACGGTTTGTGAACACGAGGAATGGCGTAAATATGGGGATAAATTGTTTGACGAAGTTATATGCGATAATAAATCAGCCAAAAAGTTGATAAAGCCGTGGCGGGCAGTCGCTAACGCCCCGTTGCAACACCGAGCTGGAAAAAAAAAAAAAAAAAAAAAAAGCCGTTCACTCAAAAAAAAAAAAAAGCGAGAAAAAAAAAAAAGAAAAAAAATACAATATGGTCTTTTCTCCTCTACCTTCTCACTTCCTCAGTCAAATACCGGTCAACAGATATTAGCACGGAAATATTGATAAGATCAGAAAACTGTGTCTCAGTTGCAGTTTCCTGCATTGCATTAGAGTTATTCTTGATTTTGAAATTTCCCCAAACTGCAAGACCACAGTTATTAAGTGTATCTAGAGAAGTGAAAAAATAAATTCAAAAGAAGGTAGCACATAAATAAAGCTGTGCTGAAAATGAAATGCAGAAGTTATTTGTTCCTATACCAACACTGGCAATCTATAGAGCAGACATGGTGGGAAATAGTGACAAATTTACCTAAAGAGTAAGAACTGTTTTGCCAAACACACACACAAACATTCTACATGAATTGATATCTACTTTTTATGCACTTGTACCCACTGTGAAACTAAACTGGTATGCTGGTGAATTAAAGAATAAGGCTAGGTATGGCTTGAAGGTTTGCTTAGCAAATATAACTTGGCTGACCACAAGTAGGGGCCTACACCCCTGCAGAGCTACGATAAGTAACAAGACAGGAAGGTACCTATGTAGATAGCAATTGTGAGGCCAGCACAATGTTATCTTATCTCTGACAAATGGGGGGCTCCAAGAGGGAGGTAGCATATGGTAATAAGTTACTGGAAACTAATGAATATGTTAAAACTCCTTGCATGAATATGTATGTATGGTGTGCATATATGTTGTTAAACTGACTCTGTCGGGCACGCACATTTGGAGGAGCTATCCCCTGTGCGTCCAGCGCTGCAATAAAGGATACCTGCTTAATAGTCATCCCGACTATTGAGTCCTGATTTCGTCTTTCACGGCATCAATTCTGGCACCCCAGATGGGACCCTCTCTGCTCGGCTGCAGGACCCTCTGAGAACAGGACTCCCTAGGGTACCCCCGGGATCTTCCCGGAGGGACTCCTCGCCTCATACGGATCACTGCGGGGGCAGACAAGGACCATCTAGAAAATAAGGTATTCTTTTAAGAAAAATTAGGAAAAAAAAAAAAAAAAAAAAAAAAAAAAAAAAAAAAGAGTTTTGGTTTTTGGAACCGGTCATTTGGGGTTCCCATAAGTCGTAGGAGACGTCCTACGCAGGGCGCTGTATGCCAGGCTACTAGTGCCTGAGGGCATACTGCGTACGTGAGTTGTGCTGCGCAACTCAGGTTGTGCTGCGCTCTCTTGCATTACGTACACTTGGTTTGTGTACGCGGGTATAGGCACATTTTGTGCTTTGTACTCCTGTATTTCGTACACTTGGTTTGGATTGTGTACGCGGGTACAGGCACATTTTGTGCTTTGTACTCTTGTATTTCGTACACTTGGTTTGGTTTGTGTATGCGGGTATGAGCACATGCTGTGTTTTGTACTTTTGTATTTCATACACTTGGTTTTAGTACGTTAGGTACGGTCGCGAGTAAAGCTAAGTACCTTTGCATTAACGTACTTTGTGGTGGTAGTAACTTATCGGTATTGAAATTGGAACTGTTTAAAGGAATTGTTTATTGAAAGTTGATTTGGATTTGGTAAAAGGTGTGTGAATGAATTGAGCTAGCTCTTGTATGACTGAGACGCGGCACAGCTGCGAAGCGAGTGTGGAGTTCTGATCCGCGGTTCCGTTATCCCACGAGGGGTGCGGCCGGAGATGAACAAAGCGAGTGTATTTGGTTGACTGGATGAATATGATCGGTCATATAAATGGATATTGTCCTTTCCACCCAGATAACGGGTGTAAAGCAAACAATAAGTGTTAAGCGTTAAAATTGTTTTAAGATTTTTTCACTGGTTTGGGTCTAATCCAGATTGTACTGATCTTGAGTGCCCTAATTGCCAGCTGTGGATGCAGTGGGAGGAATATTGAGGAGACAGATTGTATCCTCTAACTGTACTGTGTTAAATTAGCAAATATGGGGGGACAGCAAAGTGGCGGAATTGTGAAAAAGAGCCCCATAGGATGTATTTTAAAACATTGGAAAAATATAGGAGGACCGTCAGGTGGGAACGTGAATAAGAAAACTTTGATAAAATATTGTAATCAATGGTGGCCCTTATACAAATTAGATGATGGAGAAAAGTGGCCTCTTAATGGAACTCTAAACTATAATACTATGTTGCAGTTGATGTTGTTCTTACGGAGAGAAGGAAAATGGGATGAGGTTATGTATGCGGATATGTTTTTCACTTTGCGAAATCATCCTGAATGGCAAAAGGACTGCGGATTTAATATACCACCGCAAGACCCTTTAGTTTTGTCCCTCGAGAAAGAACATAAAGATAAAAGGAAGGGGCAGCAGAAAATGAAGAGATGTTGCTCGGCATGTAGTATTGGACAAAGGTGTTTAAAAGTGACAGAATCCAGTAAGAGGAAAGAGGAAACAGAAGATCAGCTTGAGGATTTGGGAATGCCCCCCCCCTCCATTGCCAGATCCGCTTTCTCCACCCCAGTCGCCATTCCCTGAGACAGAGGGTGGCGGTAGCGGTGAGGAAGAAGGGGAAGCGGCAACTGCTTTTACTCCAGTTACTGCAAGAACCAGGAGTAAAACTCAGAGAGCTCCACAACTCCTAGCCCCGTTACGGGAAGTAATGGGATCTAGTGGACCAGCTAGAGTGAAAATTCCGTTTTCCACCACTGATTTAAATGACTGGAAGGAGGTAGCTAGAGGGTATCGAGATGATCCCTCTAAGGTGGCAAAACGATTTGAATTGATAGTTAGAAATCAAGAATTAATGCCTGTAAGCAAGGATTTTGTAAATGTAATAGGAGCCACTGGCCAGCAGAGAAAGGCGTTCTTTTCGGAACCCCTTAGATTTAAATTAGGAAAACAGATCGGAATACATCGATTTTTATACTTGCCACATTCCCCCAAATCACTGTTAGGGCGAGATTTATTAGAACAATTAGGAGCAGTGATAGTTTTTAATCAAGGAGCCATGGAATTAAAAGTGAAAGAAGATCAGTTGATTGAAATTTTGAGCCTAGCCCTAATGCACTCTGAAAAGCCCACTGTGTCATCACCCGAACTTGAAGAAATCATTAATCAGGTATATCCAGGGGTTTGGGCTACAGGGACTCCAGGAAGGGCGAAACACGCTACCCCCATAGTAATACAACTTAAGGAGGGAGCAAGCCCAATACGTCAAAAACAATACCCCCTGAGATTAGAAGATCGCAGAGGGATAGAAGGTCCAATTAAGAACTTTTTACAACATGGACTACTAGTGGAATGTGAATCAGAATATAACACCCCCATACTGCCGGTAAAGAAACCAAATGGAACTTATCGGGTAGTTCAGGACCTAAGAGAAATAAACAAAATTGTTAAAGATTTACACCCTGTAGTTGCCAATCCCTATACATTACTTACCAAATTGAAAAACAGTCAGGTATGGTTTACAGTATTAGACCTAAAAGATGCATTCTTTTGTCTGCCTTTGGCTAAGGAAAGTCAGAAGTTGTTTGCTTTTGAATGGGAAAGCCCTACCACTGGTAGGAAAACCCAGCTTACTTGGACAGTGTTACCCCAAGGTTTCAAAAACAGTCCAACAATTTTCGGAAATCAATTAGCACGTGAGCTTGAGGGATGGAAGCCTCCTTCCAAAAATGGAACCCTTTTACAATACGTGGACGACCTGTTAATAGCAACTGAAACCAAACCTGAGTGTATCCAATGGACTGTGAGCTTGTTAAACTTTCTTGGACTAAATGGATATCGAGTCTCTCAACAGAAAGTTCAAATGGTACAACAGCAAGTGACCTACCTGGGATATGAATTATCTGGAGGACAACGGGAGTTGGGAACTGAACGAAAAGAAGCCATCTGTAAAACCCCACTTCCTCAGACGGTAAAAGAACTCAGAACCTTCTTGGGAATGACAGGTTGGTGTCGATTATGGATTTATAACTACGGAATAATAGTGAAACCTTTATATGAACTTTTGAAAAATAATCCCATTAGATTGATATGGTCCAAAGAAGCTCAGAACGCATTTGAAATACTCAAAAAGGAACTCATGAGAGCCCCGGCCTTGGGCTTGCCTGATGTAACCAAACCTTTTTGGCTCTTTTCTCATGAGAAACAAGGAATAGCTCTAGGAGTTTTAGCTCAGCGGCTGGGACCATACAAAAGAGCTGTAGCTTATTTCTCTAAACAATTAGATGAAGTAAGTAAAGGATGGCCAGGATGTTTACGAGCGGTAGCGGCCGTAATACTAAATATTGAGGAAGCCCGGAAATTTACCTTGGGCCAGAAGATGACAGTGTTGGTTTCGCATACTGTATCCGCTGTATTAGAACAAAAAGGGAATCACTGGCTTTCCCCATCCAGGTTTCTGAAATACCAGGACTAACATTGTGAACCCAGCTTCTTTCCTTAGTGGAGCAACAACCGAACCACTAACACATGACTGTTTGGAAACAATAGAGGCTGTGTATTCTAGCAGACCAGATCTGAAAGAAGAACCCCTGCAGGATGCACAGGACTCCTGGTTTACGGATGGAAGTAGCTTTGTCCGACAAGGTATCCGTAAGGCTGGATATGCAGTGACCACAACAAATAAGGTAATTGAATCCCAACCATTGCCTACCGGGACATCAGCTCAAAAGGCTGAGATTATTGCCTTGACTAGGGCTTTGGAACTGGCGAAAGAGAAAAGGATAAATATATGGACAGACTTCAAATATGCCTTTGGAGTTGTTCATGCTCATGGAGCAGTCTGGAAGGAACGAGGATTGCTAACCGCACAAGGAAAACAAATCAAACATGCAGAAGAAATACTTCGTCTACTGGAGGCAGTACGGTTACCAGCTAGCGTCGCCATCATGCATTGTCGAGGACATCTGAGGGGTAACACTGACCAAGAAAGAGGTAACAGATTGGCTGACTATGAGGCTAAACAGGCAGCAGAAAGAATACAGAAAGAACAAATTCTAGCCTTAATTCCAGACAATAGAAATCAAGACCTGGATGACCACGAGGGCATTAAATATTCTAGATTAGATGAGGAGTTCATACGAGAATTAGGAGGACAAGTTCCTTCCCGGGGATGGGCTCATTTGAGTGATGGTAGAATGATTATACCTGCCAAACTAGTGTGGGGACTTGTTAAAGAAGAACATGATAAGACACATTGGGGAGCAGATTCGTTATATAAATTTTTAGGCCAAAGATGGATAGGGAAGAATTTATATACCACTGTTCGACAGGTGACTCAGCAGTGTGAAACATGTTTGAGAAATAACCCCAACACAGGTAATCGAGTACAGTTAGGAACTATTGGGAAAGGAAACATACCAGGAGACCATTGGCAAATCGATTTTTCCGAACTCCCAAGATGTGGGAGAATGGCTAGCTGAGAAGGGTCACGTAGACATGATCCAGCTGGCCGAGCAAAAGCTTGATACGGATTCAGCCCCCGTAACTACTGGGCTGGTAAAGACACCTCGTCCTTGACTATAATTGTTGTATGATAACAGGGAAGTTGCAGCTGCTCAGGCATGGGAAAAGAGGATGAAAGTAACTGTAAAGAAGGAACCAAGGGTGGAGTTGATCTTTCTAAGAACTAACCAATCATGAGCTTAACTTTTGTAATATGTATGAGCTAATTATGTTAGAACATAAAAGGCCACTGTGTGAATCAATAAACGAAGCTTGCTGATCACTCATATTGAGTGGCCCTGTCTTCCCTCCGTCGCGACAAATGGCGCCCGAACAGGGACCCTACAGAGGGCTGAACCTGCGAGCCACGGTCAACGGAGTCTCAGTGCTGGTCCTGTAAGCAGCGCAGGAGGCGAAAGGGATTAAAGGAAAAGGTCCCCGCGCCCAAGAGCGAAAGGGATTAAAGGAAAAGGTCCCCGCGCCCTGGAGCACCT
The DNA here is from genome assembly GCF_964106895.1 of Numenius arquata. Classification (NCBI taxonomy): domain Eukaryota; kingdom Metazoa; phylum Chordata; class Aves; order Charadriiformes; family Scolopacidae; genus Numenius; species Numenius arquata. Next base: position 8,164,738 of record NC_133615.1, read on the forward strand.
ATAGAGAGTGTCCTGCCGGCTACGCGCCGCCGAAGTCTGGAAGGCTGCAACAGCGCGCTGACGAAGGTATGAATAGACAAGCGGCGTATGATTTGCTCAAATGCTTTTTAGAAAAGCGGAGCATTTAGGGTATAGATAACGAAGGTATGAATAGACAAGCGGCGTATGATTTGCTCAAATGCTTTTTAGAAAAGCGGAGCGTTCAGGGTATAGATTGTAAAAGGGAGTTGCCTGGGTTATCAGCGTATGGAGTAGCGAGAGGTTGCTTTGATAATCCAGATACGGTTTTTGAACACGAGGAATGGCGTAAATATGAGGATAAATTGTTTGACGAAGTTATATGCGATAATAAATCAGCCAAAAAGTTGATAAAGCCATGGCGGGCAGTCGCTAACGCCCCGTTGCAAACCGAGCTGGAAAAAAAAAAAAAAAAAAAAAAAAAAGAGAGAGAAAAAAGCCATTCACTCAAAAAAAAAAAAAAAAAAAAAAAAAAAGGAATCCCTTCATATATGGGTATTAAGCAAGGAAGAGAGGAACCATTTGGCCTGTTTATCGATCGAGTAGCAAACGCCATACAGGCGGCCGGGGTGCCCGATTATCTCAGAGGCACTATACTAAAGCAGTGTGCTATACAAAATAGTAATCCGGCCACACGCAACATCTTGGCTACATTGCCAGGGACATGGACTATCGAGGAAGGACTAGAAAGGATGGCTCAGGTACCGGTAGGGCCACAGGCAATGTTAGTTGAGGCAGTAAAGGAACTAGGGAATAGTTTAAAGGAACACGCGCAGGCTACGCAGAGTCAAGTTCTTGCAGCCCTTGCTCCTTTGCAAGCCTCCGTTCAACGATTAAATGCTACTGGATCATCTCGCCCACGATGCTACCGTTGCGGCGCTGCTGGACACATCAGACGGAACTGCAACGCCGGCTCAGTATGGTGCAGAAACTGCCGGTCGGACAACCACAATGAGACTGCATGTCGCGCTTCTAAACCGGGAAACGGACGATTCAGCGGGAAAAGCCGCCCCGCGCTGACACAAAAAGCGGCTGCATATCCGGCAGCACTCAATCCCTTCAGCTCAGACCAGCCACAAGCGGAAGCCTCGGCTTGGACCTGGCAACAGCAGTAGATTGTACCCTGTTGGACTCAAAGCCTGTCAGCATTGCTACCGGCACACAGGGACCAATCTGTATCAATGGACAAGCTGTCGGAGCACTACTTATAGGCCGTTCATCAGCCACCATGCTGGGACTTAATGTGTTGGTGGGACTGATTGATAAGGATTACCACGGTGAGATCCAGATCATGGCCCACACGTTATTTCCAGCGCTCTTCATCGCTAAAGGCACCAAGGTGGCGCAATTAATTCCCTTACCACATCTTGCGGGAGCCCTTCCACCGCTGCAAGAGCAGCCACGAGGGCAAGGAGCCTTTGGATCTACAGGACAAATGGCCTTACTAACTGTCGGCTTGCGCCAAAGGCCACAACGCCCGGTTGCTGTGCAATACGCCAACCTAACTATATCACTTGTTGCTCTTCTAGACACTGGCGCTGACATCTCCATAATCAGCACGCATAAGTGGCCGGCTCAATGGCCGACCTACGCGAGCAGCGCCACGGTCGCGGGAGTAGGAGGATTGACCCTTGCTCGCAAATCACCCCTTCTACGATGGACCATAGGGGACAAGGTACCATCTGGGTTCCCAGCCGTTGGGTAAGGCCTGCCATCGACCACCCTGAAGTCGCCGCTGAAGGTGACCCGACTAATCACCGTAAACCAACGGACTGAGACCGCTGCGCCTGAGTGTGAACCACGAGGTCGCAAAGACAGAAATTAATTGTACAATCTGTGGGGTCTGTAACCCCTAGGTATTATGTGCATGCTATTTGCTTAGAAGTTGAAACAGAGAAAATGGTTAATTTAGGTATAGAAAGCTTTATAGTAGTTGCCTTAGTTGTAAGCATAAGAGCCATCCCATATAGCGAGATGTTTGACCCACGAGAAAATGTGTGGATAACTTTAGCTCGGTCACTCAACACGACCAGCTTTTGTGCAAGCCTAGCAACACCCCGCTCCCCATTTACTACGTGCCTTATAGGGGTGCTCTTGGAGACTGATTGGGTCTGTCCGGATGGCTGAGAAACCTTTTACAGACAGGATTGCTAGTCTTAATCATTGTACTAATAGCGTTGCTTTGTGTGAGTTGTGTGTTGTCTTGTATGAAAACCCTTGTGTTACGGATGTTTAACCAAGCCTATGTCATTCAAAATAAAAACGGGGGAATTGTGGGAGAATGGCTAGCTGAGAAGGGTCACGTAGACATGATCCAGCTGGCCGAGCAAAAGCTTGATACGGATTCAGCCCCCGTAACTACTGGGCTGGTAAAGACACCTCGTCCTTGACTATAATTGTTGTATGATAACAGGGAAGTTGCAGCTGCTCAGGCATGGGAAAAGAGGATGAAAGTAACTGTAAAGAAGGAACCAAGGGTGGAGTTGATCTTTCTAAGAACTAACCAATCATGAGCTTAACTTTTGTAATATGTATGAGCTAATTATGTTAGAACATAAAAGGCCACTGTGTGAATCAATAAACGAAGCTTGCTGATCACTCATATTGAGTGGCCCTGTCTTCCCTCCGTTGCGACACCAAGAAAAGGGGGGTATAAGTACTTATTGGTGCTTACAGACACCTTTTCTGGATGGCCAGAGGCTTTTCCCTGTAGAACAAACCAGGCAAGAGAAGTGACTAAAGTGTTATTGAATGAGATAATACCTCGATTTGGGGTACCTATAGTCATCTCATCAGATAGAGGTACTCACTTTTGTGCACAAATAGTGCAGCAAGTTAGCAAACTATTGGGAATTGATTGGCAGTTACACACCCCATATAGGCCGCAGGCCAGTGGGCAAGTAGAAAAAATGAATCACATGATAAAACAGCAGATAGCCAAAATATGTCAAGAAGCAGATTTGTATTGGTATCAAGCATTACCCATAGCTCTGCTTAGACTACGTGTAAAGCCAAGAGCTAAAGAAAACCTAAGCCCTTTTGAAATATTATATGGGAGACCATACCAGACAAAATATAAAGGAGAAGATTTAAACCAGTTGGGTAATTCTTATTTACAAAAATATGTTATTTCTTTGGGAAAACAATTAGAGAAAATCAATAAGAGTGTCCTAGGAACTAGAGTTAAGGGATTGGATCACGCTATCCATCCCTTTAGTCCTGGAAATTGGGTTTATATCAAAAATTTTTCAGGCAATCCACTGGAAGAGAGGTGGACCGGACCATTTCAAGTGTTACTGACCACCTTCACTGCAATCAAGGTGAAGGAGCAGCCGTCCTGGATTCACTACTCTCGAGTGAAAAAAGCTCCAGACAAGCAGTGGACTTCTGAACCTTTAGGACCTTTAAAACTAAGATTACAAAAGACGGCTCCGAGGCATAAGGAAGATCCCCAATTTGAGCAGAAATGGACCTCCGAACGTACCGGATCAGCAAAACTGCGATTCCGGAGATCATTATTGTGATCTTCTACATCACAGCTGGATGGACAGAGAACTGCACCACCCATCAAGACCTAGATGATGTCCCCGACCCCGAAGACTGGACCAGGAATGGACATTTGGGCAATGCAGGTCTGAATATCACATATAAAAAGACTAAGGTATACACAGTTTTAAAAATTGATGGCCAGATTAAAAGAGACTGGGGAGATTCACAACAGATACCATCCTTTGAAATAAGAGAAAACAGCTTGATTGATAAAGCATGTAAATTTGATATGACACAAGTGTACTTAACCTCTGTAATAACGGTTGGCATTTATGTATATAATTTAGAAGAGCCACAACAATGCATATTTTCAGCAGTATGTACACCTAAAGTTAGTTCAATGATTAGGTGCATAGGAGTTATACATGATGCAAGGGAAATTATAAGATCATACCGACAAGCGGCCTTGATTTTAGTCCCAAAGGATATAACCGCCACACATGGTATGGATACTCTCTCTCCCCAACTTATCCCCTTTCCAGAAGTGAAACGTTCAAATACTATTCTCAATTATAATGCACCAGTAATATATAAAAATTATGTAATATATAGGGAAAATATAGCATGCAAAAAGGAGATAAAAACTTTCACTCAAACATTTACCTTTAGGAGTAGGGTTACTTGTAATGCATCTGAAAAGGCTGAAAACATCACTATAAATATAAAATACAATAGCACTGAAAAAGGGAAATTTACCATATGGGAAGTACCAACAACTGCTTTGAAGGCTACATGTCAGCAACCTCAATGTAGCCTTACTATAGTAAATAAAGGAGAAGCAGTTTATAAGATATGCGCACTATGGAGTCTAGAAAGCCGTGCAGCAACATTCCTATTCCCCTTTGTGCTCTATGTGCCTCGGAGAAATATAATTACTCCAAGTCCAACCACCATCCCTCTGTTTGAACCAGCTAAATGTGCTGTGAAATACCATAACCTTTCGTTCGCAGGCCCTTATGTAGTGAGACAATCCAATGAGCAGAAATTATTTCTGGACCCCACATATTCTTTAAAGAAGGTACGGGTAAAGGTACAAGCTGATATATCTCAGATGAAATCAGAATGCTTACCTTTTATTTCGCAAAGTCTTAAAGGATGGAAGGCATGGTTACATTCCAGAGCTCACCACTCAAGGAAACAGAGAGATTTAACAGGATGGTTTGGATCTGGACTAGGAGTTTTAAACTCGATTGATCAGGAAGTAATAATTAATAAACTGAGCACAGTCACCTCTGATTTAGGAAGGCTAGAAGTACCACTAAGGTCATCTTTAATCACTCTGGCTGAAACTCAGCAATTAACTGTTGATTTCGTTTCCCTATTATCTAACCATACTACTGAGGATTTCCAAGCAGTAGCAACTTTTGTAAAAGGACTACAAGGAAATGTCTCTATTGCCATTCAGTGTATACAAACACAACTTTGGATACAATCTGTGGTTTCTGATATAATCAGAGAAGGGATGTCAGGAAACCTACCACAGGAAATTAGAGAAATTATCGCTAAGAACGATACTACCACCCCATTCGAATTAAAACATCAGGCTTGGTGGCAATTAGTTAATTTCACCTATGATGACACAAAAGAACGAATTGAAGCCTACGTGCTGACAATTCAAAAGGCAAAGGTATGGGATATTTTCCCTATTTTAGCACTAGGGGCAATCCATCAAGATGTAGTAGTCAGACCAATAAACCATAATGTTTGGGCAAAATATAATGATGATATAAGAAAATGGCAGACCATTAGTACCGAAGCCTGCATCCCAAAGGAACAACTAGGATATGTTTGTGAGAATGCAGTAATTGAAAACGAAGATTTGTGCTTAGACACAGAGGACAGTACATGCACGTTTGAGATGCTTCCCTCAGAACATGCTCAATCACAGGTGTATTATGTAGGAAAAGGATGTGTCTGTATAAGGACTAGTTGTGTTAATGTCAGCATTGATACTTGTGAAGAAGAAACAAATGGAACTAACTTTTGTGTTTGTAATTTTACCAAGATACAAGGTTGTGATTTTAATTATTCTGCTCCAATAACCACTTCTCAGTTGATCTCTGACAGTTTCATGCTATACAATGATATACCTAAATTACAGATTGGAATGGACATTAATGTCCTGAAGAAAATGCTTTCCCACCCAGACATTAAAATGTTGCTAAAGAGGGTGAAGGAAGCTTCGAAACGAACATTATGGCAAGTCCAGCATGATACTGTAGAAATAAAGAACATCATCACAGCCATTGAGAAAACTGGTGAACATCATTGGTGGGACATTTTTCTAAATACCTCACTAAAATCTCCAACCGCTGCACAGGTTTTCAATTTCCTAGTGCATCCTGTACTAGTGCTGATTTTTGCAGCCCTACTGCTGACTATTCTCAACATTTGGCTGTGGTGGAAAGTACGAACTGTTGCTCAACAAGTACATGTATTATGGACTGTAAACAAAATTATGCAAAAGAATTTGCAATAGCATAAAGAAAAGGGGGGATTGAATTAAAGAATAAGGCTAGGTATGGCTTGAAGGTTTGCTTAGCAAATATAACTTGGCTGACCACAAGTAGGGGCCTACACCCCTGCAGAGCTACGATAAGTAACAAGACAGGAAGGTACCTATGTAGATAGCAATTGTGAGGCCAGCACAATGTTATCTTATCTCTGACAAATGGGGGGCTCCAAGAGGGAGGTAGCATATGGTAATGAGTTACTGGAAACTAATGAATATGTTAAAACTCCTTGCATGAATATGTATGTATGGTGTGCATATATGTTGTTAAACTGACTCTGTCGGGCACGCACATTTGGAGGAGCTATCCCCTGTGCGTCCAGCGCTGCAATAAAGGATACCTGCTTAATAGTCATCCCGACTATTGAGTCCTGATTTCGTCTTTCACGGCATCACTGGAATACAATGAAGAACAAATTTTCAGGCTTGCTTACAAAGTTCTGAAAAAAGTATTTTGCTAAAAAAGCAGATCAAATTCAAAGTTTAGAATACTTCCAGAGTCCAAAGCACAGCTGAAGTTTCTCTGTACAAGCTAAAGGGATGCATCTTTTTGTCTTCTCATGGGACCTTTTTCTATAATAGCACACATTTTCATTTAATTATTCCTTTAGTAAAAGTATAGAATCAGGCATTTAAAAATTAACAAATAATCTTAAAGAGGTCATTTTTTTAGCTGAAAAAATTATGACTAAAGCGTATAGCAGAATATTACATAATACAGGTACCTGTGGTCCAGCACAGCTGATCTTACAAACATCACAGTAGTGGATCTGGGGTGGTTTGGGAGGTTGCTTTGGTTTCAGTTGCTTATTTTGGAATGGTGCCTTTTTAGTAAAGGTGGTCCCCGTCCAAGCAGCTGTTGCAGCAGCAGCAGCTGCTGCCGCCGCCTGTTTCTGTTGCTGCTGCTGCTGCTGCTGGTAATAGGATGATGCAGCTGAATACACTGCGGCTTCATAGCCAGAATAAGAGGTACCTCAAAGACCAAAATAAAATAAATGTTACATCACTGTACATCATGTATCAATTGCATAATACACTAATTAATACACTAATTCCAAGCATGTTGCATAATACAGTTGGGGGGGCAGGATTATAAATGATTTATTGAGATCCTGTTAGGCGGTCTGAATATTTCTTGATGTTTCACAGTACACAAATACATAGCATACCACTTGTATCACGAAGATATCTGATTTTAGATAAATCTTTACAGACACACCGTTATGTTAGATATATCAAAGCATCCCTAAAGAATATGTGAAATTTCCTGGTACATCTGGTAAGACCAACTATGATGTAACAAGAATTTTAATAAAAGATTTATCAAAGGCCACTTGAAGTAAGCAGTCTTCCAGAACCAGATTTATTGTTCAAGTTCCAAAATGAAAAGGAGGAAAGACATTATGTAGAGGAAAAAAAAAAAAGATAAAAGACAGAATGGGTAATGCTATTACATTCTATTTCACTGATTTAAATTGTTTTAGGGCAGAGAAGGTGCTCACCCTCTAAAACCTCTGCAGCACACCCTGTCTACACGTTCCTTGATTTCTAGTATCAAAGTTGAATAAATCAAGGAAACTGGGCTTTCATACCTTTGAGCCAGTTTTCCCATAAACTTCCTACATCTACTGGTTCAACTATTTTAATTCTCTGATCAGGCTCTGTTTCAAAGAAGTCTTAAAATCCCTTTTTAAATAGAAAACAAAAAAAAAGTTCAAGGCAGCTATAATATCAGAGTTGATTACCATCTGGCCATAAATTACCGTCTTTTCATCTTTAACTACTTTTTGAATTTCTCATGTTTGAAGGAAATTCTTTTTTTTGCATCCATTCTCCTTCCATTTTGGGTCAAGACAATCCAAACTTACAAGATTTATATTGGACTGCCTCTCCCTGTCTCTGTACCTGCTGTTTGATGGCAGCATGCTCCCAATTTCCCTGGCTTATATTTGTGTGGATGCACTTCCTTATTTTTTCTATCCCCCATCTTTTCTCTCTAAACCTTACATTAAGTCACAAAACACCGTGCACGTAGCAAAGCCAACGCTTTGTATATTCTAACATGTAACAAAATAGGCACATACAAACATCAAATCTCTTTTAAAGACACAACAAAATATTTTGCCATTATTATGATTTAACTGGTTGATACTTCTCAATAGATTATGGTGTAATTGAACACAAACTGCTAAAATTCTGAGTATTTAAATCCTCTCCTGTAACAATTGCAAAGATACAAGCAACATAATATACAAAATTCTTACCAGAGTAAGTAACCACTGTTGTACTGTACGTTGCACTTTGAGTATAGGATGGAACAACAGTAGCTGCAGCTGCTACTGGCTGCACAGTAGAGGATACTGGATATATAGAAAATGTAGTCGTTGCTGGACTTGGGGTTGCAGGTTTTATAGCTGTCACTTGTCGTGTTTGCTGGGCTTGGGTATACTGAGTTGCCCCTTGGCTATATCCTGCTTTTGGAGCTAATGAGGATAGAAAACAGAAGTGTACAAACATTGATATGTTTTAGTTGAATGAAATGTAAACCATATTAAGTGATACTTAATGATATACTGGGGAATAAACACATAACAAGTTTTTTGTTTTAGTTGGGTTGGCTTTTTTCCTTTTTTGTTTTGACTGTAATGGTTATGCATCACCTATTATATATAACGCAACTGTTTAATCGTGTCACAGCTCACACCAGTAAGCCTCAGATTTATTTTTGTACTTTTAACTGTGCTGCCATAATTTTAAACAACTTTCTATTTCAATGTTTTTTTACTAGAGTACACTAAACCAAAGTGAAATGGGAAACGCTCCCTGGGAAACATATGGAGGAAAAGGCACCTATCAGAAGTAGTCAACACGGATTCACCAAGGGGAAGTCATGTCTGACTAACCTGATAGCCTTCTACGATGGCATGACTGGATGCATAGATGAGGGGAGGGTGGTGGATGTTGTCTACCTTGACTTCAGCAAGGCTTTTGACACAGTCTCCCACAGCATCCTCATAGGTAAGCTTAGGAAGTGTGGGTTAGAAGAATGGACAGTGAGGTGGATTGAAAACTGGCTGAAAGACAGAGCTCGGAGGATCATGATTAGGGGCACAGAATCTAGTTGGAGGTCCATAACAAGTGGTGTTCCCCAGGGGTCAGTAATGGGTCCAGTCCTCTTCAATATATTCATCAATGACCTGGATGAAGGGATGGAATGTACCCCCAGCAAGTTTGCTGATGATACCAAACTGGGAGGGGTGGCTGACACACCAGAAGGCTGTGCCGCCATACAGCGAGACCTGGACAGGCTGGAGAGTTGGGCAGAGAGGAACCTGATGAAATTCAACAAGGGCAAGTGTAGGGTGCTGCACCTGGGGAGGAATAACCCCGTGCACCAGTACAGGGTGGGGGCTGACCTGCTGGAGAGCAGCTCTGAGGAAAAAGACCTGGGAGTCCTGGTGGACAACAGGATGACCATGAGTCAGCAATGTGCCCTTGTGGCCAGGAAGGCCAATGGCATCCTGGGGTGCATCAGGAAGAGAGTGTGGCCAGCAGGTGGAGGGAGGTTATCCTGCCCCTCTACTCTGCCCTGGTGAGGCCCCATCTGGAGTACTGTGTCTGATTCTGGGCTCCCCAGTTCAAGAAGGACAGGCAACTGCTGGAGAGGGTACAGCAGAGGGCTACAAAGATGATTAGGGGCCTGGAGCATCTCTCTTGCGAGGAAAGGCTGAGGGGCTTGGGTCTTTTTAGTCTGGAGAAGAGAAGACTGAGGGGGGATCTGATCAACGCCTATAAATACTTAAAGGGTGGGTGTCAAGAGGAAGGGGCCAGTCTTTTTTCAGTGGTTCCCAGTGACAGGACAAGAGGGAACGTGCACAAACTTGAACATAGGAAGCTCCATCTAAACATGAGGAGGAACTTCTCCACTTTGAGGGTGGCAGAGCACTGGAACAGGCTGCCCAGAGAGGTGGTGGAGTCTCCGTCTCTGGAGACATTCAAAACCCACCTGGACACATTCCTGTGCAACCTGCTCTAGGTGGACCTGCTCTGGCAGGGGGGGTTGGACTAGATGATCTCCAGAGGTCCCTTCCAACCCCCTATCCTTCTGTGATTCTGTGAAACGGTCCTCAGGGACAAGGGGGCAGAACAAAGCTAGCAGATCTTTAAGGAAGGTTTCCATAGAGCACAAGAGCTCTTGATCCCCAGGTGTAAGAAATCAAGCAAGAAAGGGAAGAGACCAGCATGGCTGAGTCATGACCTGCTGGTCAAACTAAAAGCCAAGAAGGAACTGCACAGGCAGTTCAGGCAGGATCAGATATCCTGGGAAGAATATAGGGATGCTGCCTGGTTATGTAGGGACGAGGTCAGGAAGGCCAAGGCACAGCTGGTGATGAACCTGGCAAGGGATGCTAAGAATAACAAGAAGGGCTTCTACAGGTATGTCAACCAGAAAAGGAAGGTTAAAGAAAGCGTGCCCCCCATGATGAGCAAGAATGGCAAACTGGTAACAACAGACAAGGAGAAGGATGAGGTTCTCAACAACCTTTTTGCCTTGGTCATCACTGCCAACCCCTCTCCTCACACCTCCAGAGTTGAAAGACCATGCAAAACCAGGGGCTATGAGAATGAAGAACCGCCCACTGTAGGAGAAGACCAGGTTCGAGACCTTCTAAGGAACCTGAAGGTACATAAGTCCATGGGACCTGATGAAATCCATCCACGGGTCCTGAGGGAATCATGGAATTGTCAGAGTTGGAAGGGACCTCTAGAGATCATCTAGTCCAACTCCCCTGCTAAAGCAGGATGGCCTAGAGCACATTACTCAGGACTGCATCCAGGCGGGTCTGCTGGAGATCTCCAGAGAAGGGGACCCCACAACCTCCCAGGGCAGCCTGTTCCAGGGCTCTGTCACCCTCACCGGAAAGAAGTTCTTCCTCATATTTGAGTGGAACCTCCTATGTTCCAGCTTGTGCCTGTTGCCCCTCGTCCTGTCACTGGGAACCACTGAAGAGAGTTGTCCCGGTTTGAAGTAAAACCAAACCAATTTTCTGTTCTGTAACTTTACATCCTAGCTCGGCCTCCTCTAACTCTCTGAAGTTAACGGCATATTGTGGAGAAAACTGCTCGTTCTCAGAATGATCAGCCCAATGTTTGTGCTCCATGCACAACGGTGTGCAGAGAGGCCCTTGCTTATACTTATTGCCATAACAACCAAGGGCAGCCAATTTTGTTATTTGCCCCCTTAGAGGGTCAGAAATGGAAAAAACGTAGAGGGGTCACATCAGTGGAGAGGAGTGGACAGGACAGGTGACCCAAACCTGACCAACTGGGGTATTCCATCCCATCTGCCCCATGCTCAGTATAAAGGCTGAGGGATCAAAGGGTCAACCCCTCTTTCTTCAATGGCTGACATCCAGAGACTCTGTCTGTTCATCTGCCTTTGATCCCAATCCGTGTGTTCCTGACTCCAGAGCTGGAATCCAGCTCCCATCTGTCGCTGAGTCCAGTCTGGGACTTCCCCAGTGCCTGCCGGTGACATGACTCTCATCCTGGGAGCTTGATACCATTTTGTATATATTGTATCTATTTCATTATTTTCTTCTTTATTTTTATTTTAATATTAATTCTTCATTAAAGTAGTTTAGTTCATTCTAAACTTCTGAATCTCCTTATCTCTTTCTCCTCCTCTCTCCTCTTTTGGGGGGGGGAGAAGGGGGGGGAAGGGCCATCTGTCGGTCTGGTTTTGGTAAATTAGGCCGAAATCAAGACAAGAGTCCGGCTCCATCCTCCTTCAACCCATCCTTTAGATACTTACAAGCATTAATAAGGTCTCCCCTCAGCCTTCTGTTCTCCAGGCTAAAGAGTCCCAGCTCTCTCAGACATTCCTCATAAGAGAGATGCTCCAATCCCTTAATCATCTTTGTCGCCCTACGCCAGACTCTCTCCAGTAGTTCCCTGTCTCTCTTGAACTGGGGAGCCCAGAACTGGATGCAGTATTCCAGTTGTGGCCTCACCAGTGCTGAATTAGAGAGGGAGAATGACCTCCCTCGACCTACTGGCCACACTCTTCCCTATGCAGCCCAGTATTCCATTGGCCCTCTTGGCAACAAGGGCACATTGCTGGCTCATGGATAGTTTGCTATCCACCAGGACCCCCAGATCCTTCTCCTCAGAAGTGCTTTCCAGAAGATCCACCCCTAACCTATATTGGTGCCTGGCATTCTTCCTCCCCAGGTGCAGGACCCTACACTTGCCCTTGTTGAACCTCATTAGGTTCTTCTCTGCCCAGCTCTCCAGCCTGTCCAGGTCACGCTGGATGGTGGCACAGCCCTCTGGAGTGTCGGCCAGCCCTCCCAGTTTGGTATCATCAGCAAACTTGCTGAGGATACACTCTGTCCCCTCATCCAGGTCATTGATGAATATGTTGAACAGGACTGGGCCGAGTATTGACCCCTGGGGGACACCACAGGTTACAGGCCTCCAACTTGACCCTGCTCCATTAATCACAACCATCTGAGTCCTGTCACACAGCCAGCTCTCAGTCCACCTCACTGCCCCCTCGTCTAGCCCACACTTCCTTAATTTCCTAATGAGGATGTTATGGGAGACTGTGTCAAAAGCCTTGCTGAAGTCAAGGTAGATGACATCTGCTGCTCTCCCCTCATCCAGCCAACCAGTTATAACATCATAGAAGGCTATCAGATTGGTCAAGCATGATTTACCCTTGGTAAATCCGTGTTGACCACTTCCAATAACTTCCTGTTCTTTAAGATGTTTTGAGATGACATCCAGAACGAGTCGCTCCATTACATTCCCAGGGACAGCGGTGAGACTAATTGGCCTGTAGTTCCCTGGGTCCTCCTTCTTGCCCTTTTTGAAGACTCGAGTGATGTTTGCCTTTCTCCAGTCCTCAGGCACCTCTCCTGTTCTCCATGACCTTTCAAAGATAATGGAGAGTGGCCCAGCAATAACATCTGCCAGTTCTCTCAGCACTTGCAGGTGCATCCCTTCAGGGCCCATGGACTTATGGTTGTCTAGTTTGGCCAAGCGGTCTCTAACCCAGTCCTCCTCTACAGAGGGAAAATCTTCCTCTCTCCAGACCCTCCCCCTTGTCTCCAGGGTCTGGGATTCATGAGGGACAGTTTTAGCAGGGAAGACCAAAGCAAAGAAGGCATTCAGTAACTCTGCCTTCTCTGTGTCTTCCACCACTAAGGCACCCACCTCATTCTTCAGTGGGCCTACATTTTCCCTAGCCTTCCTTTTTCTATCGATATACTGAAAGAACCTCTTCTTGTTACCTTTAACCGTAGTGGCCAAGTTCAGTTCTGCTTGAGCTTTGGCCCTTCTAATTTTCCCCCTGCATAGCTTCACTTTGTCTTGGTATTGCTCATAAGTTCCAACCCCCTTTTCCAGAGATAGTAAACTTTCCTTTTGTTCCTGAGGTCCAGCCAAATCTCTCTATTTAGCCAGGCTGGTCTTCTTCCCTGTTGGCTTTTTTTTGGGACCTGGGGATGGCCTTCTCCTGTGCTTTTGAGAGTTCCTCCTTGAAGTATGACCAGCCTTCCTGGGCACCTATGCCCTTCAGGACTGTCTCCCAAGGGACACTCTCAACCATGCTCCTAAGCATGAGCTCTCACGGCAAGTGCAGGGCAGCCGAGGGATCAGGGCCAGCCAGCATGTGTTTATGAAAGGGAGGTCCTGCTTAACCAACCTGATCTCTTTCTATGACCATGTGACCCGCCTTCTCGATGCAGGGAAGGCTGTAGATGTTGTCTACCTGGACTTTGGTAAGGCCTTTGACACCGTCCCCCACAGCGTTCTCCTGGAGAAGCTGGCGAATCATGGCATAGACAAGTGTACTCTTCACTGGGTAAAAAACTGGCTGGATGGCCGTGCCCAGAGAGTTGTGATTAATGGGGTGAAATCCAGTTGGTGGCCGGTCACCAGTGGTGTCCCTCAGGGCTCAGTTTTGGGGCCAGTCTTGTTTAATATCTTTATTGATGATCTGTATAAGGGGATTGAGCGCACCTGTGGGAGAATGGCTAGCTGAGAAGGGTCACGTAGACATGATCCAGCTGGCCGAGCAAAAGCTTGAGAAACATCGGATTCAGCCCCCGTAACTACTGGGCTGGCAAGGACACCTTGTCCTTGACTATAATTGTTGTATGATAACAGAGAGGTTGCAGCTGCTCAGGCATGGGAAAAGAGGATGAAAGTAACTGTAAAGAAGGAACCAAGGGTGGAGTTGATCTTTCTAAGAACTAACCAATCATGAGCTTAACTTTTGTAATATGTATGAGCTAATTATGTTAGGACATAAAAGGCAACTGTGTGAATCAATAAACGAAGCTTGCTGATCACTCATATTGAGTGGCCCTGTCTTCCCTCCGTCGCGACAAATGGCGCCCGAAACAGGGACCCTACAGAGGGCTGAACCTGCGAGCCACGGTCAACGGAGTCTCAGTGCTGGTCCTGTAAGCAGCGCAGGAGGCGAAAGGGATTAAAGGAAAAGGTCCCCGCGCCCAAGAGCGAAAGGGATTAAAGGAAAAGGTCCCCGCGCCCAGGAGCACCTATAGAGAGTGTCCTGCCGGCTACGCGCCGCCGAAGTCTGAAAGGCTGCAACAGCGCGCTGACGAAGGTATGAATAGACAAGCGGCGTATGATTTGCTCAAATGCTTTTTAGAAAAGCGGAGCATAGAAGGTTTACATTGTAAAAAGGAATTACCAGAGTTATTAGCTTATGGGGTAGCTAGAGGATTCTTTGCCAATCCCGATACAGTTTTTGAGGAAGAGGAGTGGCGGAGATATGGGGATAAATTATTTGATGAAGTAATAAGTGATGAGAAGTTAGCCAAGAAACTGATGAAGCCTTGGCGTGCAGTTACGAACGCTCTGGTGATGCATAAAGCAGAGCAGAGAGCTGCTGCTGCTGCGTCTGAAAGGTTAGGGGGATCAACTGGGACGGGTGCAACTGCCTCGCAACAAAAGCCAGCTACCCCTCCCTCGGGTTGCCCGTTGCCTCCCTCGGTTCGCACTATAGTCGTCCCTCAAGGGGTAGCGGGAGCGTGGGAGCACTCGGTCTTTGTTCCATCTCCTCCTGAGCCACCTGGAGATAGTGAGGACCCATCGGCCCCCCCAATGGAAACAGAAAAGGGAGAGAAGTCAGAAGAAAGTTATGCAGGGAAAAGAATGAGTCATAATCCCTCCACGGAGGGGCAGAGCATTACCACAGAAAGACAGAGGATGTGGCAGCAAATTGCAGAGGAGGCGATGGCCTCCGGAGATAGAGAATTTGCCTCGAGCATTGTACATGAGGCATTCCCGGTAACTTACCAGCCAAATGACCAAGGGCGAATAACTGCCACAATTCAGAACCTAGATTGGAAGTTATTAACTCAGTTGCGATCCACGGTGAGTGACTCAGGGATCAAAGGAGAGCCCACAAGGCAAATGCTAGACTTTATCTGGGGCACCAATATATTACTCCCGGGGGATGTACGTAGTATTATGAAGCTGATTTTGACACAACACCAGCAGCTGTTGTTTAATGCGCATTGGCAGGCTGCTTGTCAGCAATCAGTTGCCACAGTAAGGCAACCGGGAGATCCGTTACACGGAGTCACCCTTGATGAGCTATTGGGGGTGGGACCGTATCTGCGGCCAGAAGCACAGGCACTTATGGGACCGGATAAAGTAAAAGAATCAATGACATTGGCAAGACAGGCTTTTGATCGTCTTAAGGAACCTGGAGGTGTGCCTTCATATATGGGTATTAAGCAAGGAAGAGAGGAACCATTTGGCCTATTTATAGATCGAGTAGCAGACGCCATACAGGCGGCCGGGGTGCCCGACTATCTCAGAGGCACTATACTAAAGCAGTGTGCCATACAAAATAGTAATCCGGCCACACGCAACATCTTGGCTACATTGCCAGGGACATGGACTATCGAGGAAGGACTAGAAAGGATGGCTCAGGTACCGGTAGGGCCACAGGCAATGTTAGTTGAGGCAGTAAAGGAACTAGGGAATAGTTTAAAGGAACACGCGCAGGCTACGCAGAGTCAAGTTCTTGCAGCCCTTGCTCCTTTGCAAGCCTCCGTTCAACGATTAAATGCTAGTGAATCATCTCGCCCACGATGCTACCGTTGCGGCGCTGCTGGACACATCAGACGGAACTGCAACGCCGGCTCAGTATGGTGCAGAAACTGCCGGTCGGACAACCACAATGAGACTGCATGTCGCGCTTCTAAACCGGGAAACGGACGATTCAGCGGGAAAAGCCGCCCCGCGCCGACACAAAAAGCGGCTGCATATCCGGCAGCACTCAATCCCTTCAGCTCAGACCAGCCACAAGCGGAAGCCTCGGCTTGGACCTGGCAACAGCAGTAGATTGTACCCTGTTGGACTCAAAGCCTGTCCGGATTACCACTAGCACTCAAGGACCAATCTGTATCAATGGACAAGCTGTCGGAGCACTACTTATAGGCCGTTCATCGGCCACCATGCTGGGACTTAATGTGTTGGTGGGACTGATTGATAAAGATTACCACGGTGAGATCCAGATCATGGCCCACACGTTATTCCCACCGCTCTTCATCGCTAAAGGCACCAAGGTGGCGCAATTAATTCCCCTACCACATCTTGCGGGAGCCCTTCCACCGCTGCAAGAGCAGCCACGAGGGCAAGGAGCCTTTGGATCTACAGGACAAATGGCCCTACTAACTGTCGGCTTGCGCCAAAGGCCACAACGCCCGGTTGCTGTGCAATACGCCAACCTAACTATATCACTTGTTGCTCTTCTAGACACTGGCGCTGACATCTCCATAATCAGCACGCATAAGTGGCCGGCTCAATGGCCGACCTACGCGAGCAGCGCCACGGTCGCGGGAGTAGGAGGATTGACCCTTGCTCGCAAATCACCCCTTCTACGATGGACCATAGGGGACAAGGTACCATCTGGGTTCCCAGCCGTTGGGTAAGGCCCGCCATCGACCACCCTGAAGTCGCCGCTGAAGGTGACCCGACTAATCACCGTAAACCAACGGACTGAGACCGCTGCGCCTGAGTGTGAACCACGAGGTCGCAAAGACAGAAATTAATTGTACAGTCTGTGGGGTCTGTAACCCCTAGGTATTATGTGCATGCTATTTGCTTAGAAGTTGAAACAGAGAAAATGGTTAATTTAGGTATAGAAAGCTTTATAGTAGTTGCCTTAGTTGTAAGCATAAGAGCCATCCCATATAGCGAGATGTTTGACCCACGAGAAAATGTGTGGATAACTTTAGCTCGATCACTCAACACGACCAGCTTTTGTGCAAGCCTAGCAACACCCCGCTCCCCATTTACTACGTGCCTTATAGGGGTGCTCTTGGAGTCTGGTTGGGTCTGTCTGGATGGCTGAGAAACCTTTTACAGACAGGATTGCTAATCTTAATCATTGTACTAATAGCATTGCTTTGTGTGAGTTGCGTGTTGTCTTGTATGAAAACCCTTGTGTTACGGATGTTTAACCAAGCCTGTGTCATTCAAAATAAAAACGGGGGAATTGTGGGAGAATGGCTAGCTGAGAAGGGTCACGTAGACATGATCCAGCTGGCCGAGCAAAAGCTTGAGAAACATCGGATTCAGCCCCCGTAACTGCTGGGCTGGCAAGGACACCTTGTCCTTGACTATAATTGTTGTATGATAACAGGGAGGTTGCAGCTGCTCAGGCATGGGAAAAGAGGATGAAAGTAACTGTAAAGAAGGAACCAAGGGTGGAGTTGATCTTTCTAAGAACTAACCAATCATGAGCTTAACTTTTGTAATATGTATGAGCTAATTATGTTAGAACATAAAAGGCCACCGTGTGAATCAATAAACGAAGCTTGCTGATCACTCATATTGAGTGGCCCTGTCTTCCCTCCGTCGCAACAATATTCATAGATAACATTACTGTAGATACAAGTAATCACTCAAAAATTTGTTTTTGTAACTTTACTGAAGTTATGGGATATTTCAGTTATTCAGCTTCTGTTACGTGTTATCAGTTTGTCGTGGTTTCGGCTGAATTTACCAAAACCGGATCGGCAGATGGCCCTTCCCCCCCCTTCTCCCCCCTAAAAGAGGAGAGAGGAGGAGAAAGAGATAAGGAGATTCAGAAGTTTAGAATGAACTAAACTACTTTAATGAAGAATTAATATTAAAATAAAAATAAAGAAGAAAATAATGAAATAGATACAATATATACAAAACCGTATCAAGCTCCCAGGATGACAGTCACATCACCGGCAGGCACTGGGGAAGTCCCAGACTGGACTCAGTGACGAATGGGAACTGGATTCCAGCTCTGGAGTCAGGAATACACGGATCGGGATCAAAGGCAGATGAACAGACAGAGTCCTCTCTGGACGTCGGCCATCGCAGGAAGGGGCTGACCCTTTGATCCCTCAGCCTTTATACTGAGCATGGGGCAGATGGGATGGAATACCCCAGTTGGTCAGGTTTGGGTCACCTGTCCTGTCCACTCCTCCCCACTGATGTGACCCCTCTATGTTTTTTCCGTTTCCGACCCTCTAAGGGGCAAATAACGAAATTGGCTGCCCTTGGTTGTTATAGCAATAAGTATAAGCAAGGGCCTCCCTGCACACCATTCCTTGGCATGGAGCACAAACATTGGGCTGATCATTCTGAGAACGAGCAGTTTTCTCCACAATATGCCGTTAATTTCAGAGAGTTAGAGGAGGCCTAGCTAGGATGTAAAGTTACAGAACAGAAAATTGGTTCGGTTCTACCTCAAACCGGGACATTCCACCCCTTATTCCATACCATTTGCATCACGCTTAGATTACAACTACTATCATCTATAAAATCTATACATACATACATATATAGATAGATATATGTAAATCACTCAGTTATAATTTATCTCTATATACAAAAGCTTAAGTCCATTTCACAGCAGATCAGGTTCTCAGGGTAGGAAAGACAGTGTGAAATTCATTGTGGTTCGTGTCCATGAGTAACATGTCCATCTCGGAGAAGTTTTACTAGACACCACTTGATCAATCCGGCTAGGTTTCATCCTGAAAAACACTTATAGAACACTGTTAGTATTATAAACAACTAACATCATACTCGGAATTAAGTATTCTCACCCAGGGTCAAATTCCCTTGAGGTACACATTGAACTTCTCCATTCTTCAGCATCACCCACCAAGTACATCCAGGTCCTTGAGCAAAAACAGTCCCACGAATGGGTTTGCCTTTGCCCGAGGCAGGAAAAACCCATACAATTTTCCCTAGCATATTCCTTTCATGCACCACAGGGACTTTATCCCCTTCTACAATATGTAAAAGGTCTGATTGAGCAGGACCACCTCGATTGATGGATCCCCTGGTATTAACTAACCAAGTAGCTTGCGCTAAGTGCTTGTCCCAATTTTTAAAGGATCCACCACCCATCGCTTTTAGGGTAGTTTTTAACAATCCATTGTATCGTTCAATTTTTCCAGAAGCTGGTGCATGATAGGGAATATGATATATCCACTCAATACCATGTTCTTTTGCCCAGCTACTTATAAGATTGTTTTTGAAATGAGTTCCATTGTCAGACTCAATTCTTTCTGGAGTGCCATGTCGCCACAAGACTTGCTTTTCAAGGCCCAGGATGGTATTCCGGGCAGTGGCATGGGGCATGGCATAGGTTTCCAACCATCCGGTGCTTCCTTCCACCATTGTAAGCACGTAACGCTTACCCTGGCGGGTTTGAGGGAGTGTGATATAGTCGATTTGCCAAGCCTCCCCATACTTGTATTTCAACCACCGACCTCCATGCCACAAAGGTTTTAACCTTTTAGCTTGCTTGATTTCGGCGCATGTTTCACAGTCGTGGATAACCTGCGCAATAGCGTCCATGGTTAAATCCACCCCTCGGTCACGAGCCCATTTGTACGTTGCATCCCTTCCTTGATGACCTGAAGTGTCATGGGCCCATCGAGCTAAGAACAATTCACCTTTATGTTCCCAGTCTAAATCTGTCTGGAAAATCTTAGCTGCTCGGTCTACTTGCTGATTGTTTCGATGTTCCTCAGTGGCTCAACTCATAGGTACGTGGGCATCTACATGGCGTACTTTCACGACTAGTTTCTCTAGCCGGTCAGCAATATCTTGCCATAATTCAGCAGCCCAAACGGGTTTACCCTTGCGCTGCCAGTTGCTCTGCTTCCATTGTTTTAACCATCCCCACAGAGCATTTGCCACCATCCATGAGTCAGTATAAAGATAGAGTATTGGCCACTTTTCTCGCTCAGCAATGTCTAGGGCCAGCTGGATAGCTTTTACCTCTGCAAATTGACTTGATTCACCTTCTCCTTCAGTAGCTTCTGCAACTCGTCGTGTAGGACTCCATACAGCAGCTTTCCATCTTCGATGCTTTCCTACAATACGACAAGATCCATCAGTGAACAAAACATACTGTTTCTCATTATCTGAGAGTTCATTATATGGCGGGGCTTCCTCAGCACGTGTTACCACCTCCTCTGGTGGCATTGTGAAATCTCCGCCTTCGGGCCAGTTTGTGATCACTTCTACAATTCCTGGACGATTTGGATTTCCTATTCGAGCTCGCTGTGTGATTAAGGCAACCCACTTACTCCAGGTAGCATCGGTGGCATGATGAGTAGAAGGAACTTTACCTTTGAACATCCAACCCAACACTGGCAATCGGGGCGCCAGGAGGAGCTGTACTTCAGTACCAATTACTTCTGAAGCAGCTCTAACTCCTTCATACGCTGCCAAGATTTCTTTCTCAGTTGGAGTATAGTTGGCCTCGGAGCCTTTATAGCCTCGACTCCAAAATCCCAGGGGTCGACCTCGAGTCTCCCCTGGTCCTTTCTGCCATAGGCTCCAGGTAGGGCCATTATCTCCAGCTGCAGTGTACAGCACATTTTTAATGTCCTGTCCTCTTCGGACTGGTCCAAGTGCTACTGCACGCACAATCTCCTGTTTAATTTGTTCAAAGGCTTGTCGTTGCTCAGGACCCCACACAAACTCATTTTTCTTTCGAGTCAGTTCATAGAGAGGTGTCACAATCTGACTATAACCTGGAATATGCATTCTCCAGAATCCCACAACGCCTAAGAAGGCTTGTGTTTCCTTTTTGTTAGTAGGTGGGGACATAGATGTTATTTTGTTAATCACCTCCATTGGGATCTGGCAACGACCATCTTGCCATTTAATTCCCAAGAATTGGATGTCTCGTGCAGGTCCCTTGACCTTACCTCTTTTCACAGCAAAACCTGCTTTCAGAAGAATCTCAATTACTTTCTTACCTTTCTTGAAAACTTCTTTTGCTGTATTACCCCACACAATGATGTCATCAATGTATTGCAGGTGTTCTGGAGCTCCACCCTTCTCCAGTGCAGTCTGGATCAGTCCATGGCAAATAGTAGGGCTGCGTTTCCACCCCTAGGGCAGTCGATTCCAGGTGTACTGGACACCCCTCCAGGTGAAAGCAAACTGTGGCCTGCACTCTGCTGCTAAAGGAATAGAGAAAAAGGCATTAGCAATGTCCATTGTAGCATCCCACTTGGCTGCCTTCGACTCCAGTTCATATTGCAGTTCTAGCATGTCTGGCACAGCAGCACTCAGTGGGGGTGTGACTTCATTCAGGCCACGATAGTCTGCTGTTAGCCGCCAGTCACCATCAGACTTGCGCACTGGCCATATCGGGCTGTTAAAGGGTGAGCGAGTCTTGCTGATCACTCCTTGGGTCTCCAGCCGACGAATCAGGTTCTGAATGGGAATCAAAGAATCACGGTTAGTGCGATACTGTCGTCGATGCACCGTGGAAGTAGCAAGTGGTACCTGCTGTTCTTCAACCTTCAGCAATCCTACCACAGAAGGGTCATCTGAAAGGCCAGGTAAGGTAGACAGCTGTGTAACACCCTCAGTCTCTACAGCTGCTATACCAAAAGCCCACCCATACCCTTTCGGGTCTTTGAAATACCCTCTCTTGAGGTAGTCTATGCCAAGGATGCACGGAGCATCTGGGCCAGTCACAATAGGATGCTTTTCCCAATTATTCTTATTCAAGCTCACTTCAGCCTCCAGTACAGTCAGTTCTTGAGATCCTCCTGTCACTCCTGCAATAGTGACTGATTCTGTCCCTCTATGATTCGATGGCATTAGGGTACACTGTGCACCAGTGTCCACCAGGGCTCTATACTTTCGTGGCTCTAATGTGCCAGGCCATCGAATCCACACAGTCCAATAAACTCGGTTATCCCTCTCCTCCTCCTGGCTGGAGGCAGGGCAACCCTAATGCTGAGGACAGCATCTCCAATTGCAAGGTGAGTTCCTGTCTGGACAGGGGCAGTGCATATTCTGAACTGGAGCAGCCATATTCATGTAACCATCCTTTCTTCTGTTTGCTTTACCTTGCAACTCAAGCACTCGTGACTGTAGGGCTGAAGTAGGCTTTTTATCCCATCTCCTCATGTCCTCTCCATTATTGCAGAGGCAAAGCCACAGGAAACCTCGGAACGAGTCCTGTTTCCCTTTGGTTGGTCTCATAGGAGGGCGTTTTTTCTTAATGGCTGCAACTCTGGTCTTAACTGCAGCTTGGGTCTGAGCAGGCACCTCAGTCTGAGCTGCAACTTGGGTCTGAGCAGGAGCTTGAGCCTGAGCTGCAACTTGAGCCTGAGCTGGAGAAGAGTAAGATTCTCTCCCAATCTCAGCAAGTTTTTCAAGCAGTTTGTGAAAAATTGTCTCGTTTTGCTCAACTATTGCCTTGGTCATTTTCTCTATTGTCTCATTCTGTGTCTTAGCTATATTCTCCATTGTTTCAGTTTGTGTCTTATTCATATTCTCTATGGCCTCATTCTGTGTCTTATTCTGTTCAGCCATCTTCTCAGTTTGTTCAGCCACTTTCTTAGTCAGGTTTTCTATTGCTGCAACACCGATGGGACGAGAGAGACTATCTTCATACTGTCGCACCCTATCAGCGACCTCATTTACAGTTGGGGTATCAGTATCAGATGCTCCCCAGACCATTGTTGACAAAGCGTGGGAATACACTGATGGTGCACTCTGCACAAACTTTTTCAACAAAGGTCGTTGACACGGCATCTCATCAGGATTTATAGTCACTTGCCAATCACCATAAATCACTTCTCGAACAGCCAGTTCTCTCAGGTATTTAATACCTTTCTCCATGCTGGTCCGTTGCCTTGGACGGCTTTGGATATCATCCTTAAAGGGATATCTGCTCTTTACAGCTGATAACAGTCGCCTCCAGAGACTGAGAACCTCTGCCTTATTCCCAATCGCTTTATCAATACCTCCCTCTTTGGCCAGATTTCCCAGCTGGCTGGCTTCTCTACCATCTAAGTCTATGGAATTAGCTCCACTGTCCCAGCATCGGAGCAACCAAGAGAGAAGTGGCTCCCCATCATGACGAGTAAAA
Organism: Numenius arquata; assembly: GCF_964106895.1. Lineage (NCBI taxonomy): Eukaryota > Metazoa > Chordata > Aves > Charadriiformes > Scolopacidae > Numenius > Numenius arquata. The sequence continues at coordinate 8,188,263 of NC_133615.1, forward strand.
TCCTTCCTCAGATTTCGCAAATCCTTTAAGGACAAAGAGTTAATAATTACATCTACATCTGAGGCATCATCCTGTATCGAGGCTGGCTGAGAAGGACCCTCTCCCCTATCTACCTGAGAAGGGGCTGTTGACTGTGTTGTAAGAGGGTGCTTTCCTTTATCTACACCAGACGGACCCTGTCCTGCATCTTCATCAGAGGAACCCTCTCCCTTGCTCTCTGGCTTGGGCATGTCCTTGTCGTAAGGGGCAGGGGACCGAGCCGACCTCTTTTTCTGCTTCCTGGTCACCGGAGCAACTTGTGCCGGTTCTGCTGGCGCTGGGGGAGCGGCAGGGCTCGGGTTGGGAGCTGGAGCAGTGACAGCGCTGGCTGTCGGGGCCGGAGCGGCCGGTGCAGCTGCGGGCGGGGGAGGGGCTGGCGACGGAGATGCGGGGGGTGCGGGCGGCGGAGCCACTTTTACCGCCGGCTGCGGAGTGACCGGGGCCGGGCCGGGCCGGGGCGCGGCTTGTGCCGAAGCCGGTGCCGGAGCCGGTGGGGGGGCGACCGCTGCCGCTGGGGCCGGTGTCGGCGGGGCCAGGGGCGTGGCTTTCGCCGGGGCCGGAGCCTTGGCTTGTGCCGGTGGCTGTGGGGGAGCAGCCGATGCCGTTGGCACCGGTGTCGGCGTGGCCTTGGCCGGTGCCGCTGGCTTGGGCCGGGGCCGGGGCCGGGGCTGGTTCTGTTTGTGTCTGAGTAGCAATAGTGCATGTCACACAATGCTCACTTCTGCACTGACATTTCATAGCAAATACTGCCTGCATTACATTCAGTGAAATCGACAGCACTATTACAATTAAGTGACCGTAACAATAATCACAATCGTTCTCCAAAGAGCCCACAGGTTTCTCATCCCCTAATTCCGTTGGTATCACTTTGGGATAATCACTAAGAGGCAAGGTAAACTTTCCCCAGCGAAAATCCAAAGTGTGATTAGCAACAGAATCCATCACATGATGCCCAAGATATGCAGGTACCATAGCAATCCAACTGACCACATTATACATCTGGAGGCACATCCACACGAATACAGCACGCTTGACCCACCGCATCCAAACACAAAAAACAAATAAACCTTTCGATATATTCGGCCAGTTTAACACCACTGTGTCAATGAACTTCATACAAAGCTCTCTAAAAATACCATATACAATATTCTGTAGGTACGACATGATGTAAGCTGTCGGTTCTCCCTGAGCAAGCTGGAATTCAAACTATTCAGGCAATCTTATTAAATCACAGTCGTCGTGCCCCACGTTGGGCACCAATAAATCTGTCGTGGTTTCGGCTGAATTTACCAAAACCGGACCGACAGATGGCCCTTCCCCCCCCCCCTTCCCCCCCCTAAAAGAGGAGAGAGGAGGAGAAAGAGATAAGGAGATTCAGAAGTTTAGAATGAACTAAACTACTTTAATGAAGAATTAATATTAAAATAAAAATAAAGAAGAAAATAATGAAATAGATACAATATATACAAAACCCTATCAAGCTCCCAGGATGACAGTCACGTCACCGGCAGGCACTGGGGAAGTCCCAGACTGGACTCAGTGACGAATGGGAACTGGATTCCAGCTCTGGAGTCAGGAACACACGGATCGGGATCAAAGGCAGATGAACAGACAGAGTCCTCTCTGGACGTCGGCCATCGCAGGAAGGGCTGACCCTTTGATCCCTCAGCCTTTATACTGAGCATGGGGCAGATGGGATGGAATACCCCAGTTGGTCAGGTTTGGGTCACCTGTCCTGTCCACTCCTCCCCACCGATGTGACCCCTTTACGTTTTTTCCGTTTCCGACCCTCTAAAGGGGCAAATAACGAAATTGGCTGCCCTTGGTTGTTATAGCAATAAGGATAAGCAAGGGCCTCCCTGCACACCATCCCTTGGCATGGAGCACAAACATTGGGCTGATCACTCTGAGAACGAGCAGTTTTCTCCACAATATGCCGTTAATTTCAGAGAGTTAGAGGAGGCCTAGCTAGGATGTAAAGTTACAGAACAGAAAATTGGTTCGGTTCTACCTCAAACCGGGACACAGTTGTTACAATCTAATTATACATTGATTCAAGATTTATTGCCTACCCCCATCGGAATTAATCTTACATTGCTGAAGTAACTACTATGACAGGATGACCTGTGTCGACTGCTGGAATGCATCTGAAACAATGGACACAAAATTCTAATCACCATTCATCATGAAACAGAAGAGATACACAGTGTCTTGGAAAGAGTGAAGAAGGATGGAGAACACCACTGGTCGGAAACTCTTCTTGGATGGTCACCGACAGCAACTGGAGTGTTTAGTTATATGCTTCACTCAGTTGTGATTTTACTAACTAACATTAATATGTCTATTGCTTATAATCATATTGTATATAAAGGTTTGGTACATGATAAAACAAATAACCCAACTCTAACCACCCAAAACATACAAGCTAATACATAGCCAATAGCAATACTTCACTATCTACTTACCGTGGACCTGTAAGCACATAAATTATCAATATACTGTTTATGGCACAGAGGCAAGAGGTGACCATACCACCACTCTGTGAGAAAAAGATCAATTGACTGTAGTCACTGGGTGGATTGTGATGGTGTGCTTCCTCCCTGCCCCCGAACCTGACCTTGATCTCCCATAACCCTGCCCAAGTGATAACCATCTGTGGTGATCATAATGGGTGCATCTATTCATGATGGCTGCATCTGGCTCAACATGGTTTCAGGGAGACAGATAACAACACAATAGCCAAGGGCTAACTTGAGCAATGCGCCCACCTAACCGCCTACTGTGGTCAATAGGCAAATATGACTATAAGTCAATCATCTTACTCCCATAAATAATGAACACCTCAAAAGCCTTTGGAGCTCTCCTGAACGGCAGTGGGTTGCACACCAGGACCTCCCCTTGGGTAGGGACACCTCTCAAGGTTACTTCTCAAGATGCAAAGATTCCTTGCTGCAACAGATTCTTGGTAAGTGATTAAAAGCATGCTAAACTGAAATCTTAGCTAAGTGATATAAAGGATTGATTGCACATATATAATCCTTTAGACATAAACCACTGACCAAGTCTGGGACTAGGATTGGATCCAGCTGCACCCAGACTCCTCTCTGAGAAGGAGTTTAGAAAGCAAGGGGGTCCTTTCTGAGCCTCGTGAATCAAAGACAGGGTCTCCCTGAACAGTTTTGTCTGACCCTGTCCTCCATGCAGTAAATAACCAAGTGTACTTTGCCATTGAATCTTGTTAAATCACTGTTGCATTTACTGACAAACTTTGTTAAATCATTGTTTTATATCAAAAAATGTATCACTGCTTCTCTCTTACAAGTGAAGTGCATTACTCCTTCCACGACAGGATAAGAAGGAATAAGAGGTACAGTACCATTTAGTTCCTATGCAAAGCTAATAATAATGACCAATAAATTATGTTTAGTGAATTGGCAAGGATGTTTAGCATCTTAAGTTGCTATACTTCATATGCAGCTGTGTGTTAGGTTTGACCTTGGCTGGCCACCAGATGCCCACCAAGCTGCTCTACCACTCCCCCTCCTCAGCTGGACACAGGAGAGAAAATATGACAAAAGGCTTGTGGGTTGAAATGAGGACAGGGAAATCACTAAGCAATTACTGTCATGGGCAAAACAGACTCAACTTGGGGAAATTAATTTAGTTTATTACCAAATAACAATAGAGTTGGGTAATAAGAAATAAGAACAAATCTAAAAATGCCTTCCCCCCAACCCTCCCTTCTTCCTGGGCTCAACTTCACTCCCGATTTCTCTACATTCCCCCCCAAGTGGTGCAGGGGGATGGGGAATGGGGGATGCGGTCAGTTCATTTTCTCTCCTGCTCCTTCCTCCTCATGCTCTTCCCCTGCTCCAGCGTGGGGTCCCACCTACAGGAGGCGTTCCTCCACGAACTGCTCCAACGTGAGTCCTTCCCAAGGGCTGCAGTTCTTCACGAACTGCTTCAGCATAGGCTCTCCACAGGATCACAGGTCCTTCAGGCACATTCTCCTGCTCCAGCATGGGGTCCTCCATGGGCTACAGGTGGATATCTGCTCTACCGTGGATCTCCATGGGCTGCAGGGGGACAACCTGCTTCACTTGTCTTCACCACGGACTGCATGGGAATCTCTGCTTGGGCTCCTGGAGCTCCTCCTCCCCCTCCTTCACTGACCTTGGTGTCCGCAGAGCTGTTTCTCTCACATAGTCTCACTCCTCTCTCCCCCAGCTGTTGTTGTGCAGCAGTTTTTTCCCCTTCTTAACTATGTTATCACAGAGGCTCTACAACCGTCACTGATTGGCTCAGCCTTGGCTAGGGGTGGGTCTGTCTTGGAGCCAGCTGCACTGGCTCTGTTGGACATGGGGGAAGCTTCTGGCTTCTGCCCCCCCCCCCCCCCCCCCCCCAAACCTTGCCACATAAACCCAATATAAGCTGCAATAATGTAAGCTTTAGATGATAAATGACTTTCCAATCTCATTTATTCTATGAAAAAAAATATCTTTGTTGAAGTCTTACTGCCTAAGATGATTGCTGGTACTGTGGGATAAGGGAAACCCATGCTTTTGTGAGGACTGTGGGAGATCCTAAGCAGGGATGTTTTGAACAGGTATGGCTTATGGAAAACAAATACTTTTAAAATGATCACTTTTTAATTAATCCAGAAGTGAGTGTTTTATGAGTCTTGATTAGTTTAGACAATTAGAAAAGTGCACATCATAGTGAAGACAAAGTACACATGCAAGATGTTTAAGTATGTGCAAGTATTTAAGGATTTAAGTTTTTCTTTGTTCAGAGCTTTGAGAAGCATCTGCTGCTCAGAGGGAAAGTGGAACAGGGTTACAGGGAACAGATGCAAATTCAGTCACTTTGAACGGGAGCACTTACTGCACTGACTGTAATATACTGCCCAACAGTTTTTAGGAGCAATCTGATGGACTACTGGTTCTTAAAAACTTCAGATAAATGGGCCCTGTATGGGTGAGGCTTTACCTCACATGTACAATAAGAACATGGGAACTATTGCACAATTTATTTGTGTATGTGTCAGCTGTGGCGCCTTGGGGGCAGGTCAGACAATGTGTACATGGCTTTAGCTGGATGACAGCTATGTTGCTCTTCTCATATGTGGTTGTGGTGGTGCACCCCGGAACCCAGGTGATTCTAAAACTTGTTGCAAGGTTAGACAAGTCCTAGGTCTTGCTGTGAACTCTGCACATGTGTGCTAGCTGCAGGTCTGCCTTCTAGCTCCGTGACTTTGCAAGAGTGCTAACTAGGTACCTGTTGCATATAGAATCATATGTCAGTCTTCAGCTGAAAATGTGCTTGCATGGGAAAACTGGTAAATACTGACACCTGCAGTACATGCGTGGGGACAAACACCAGTATGTGGCAAGGGCAGTGGTGACCTGTTTCACCTAGCTTTCTGTTACTTGAGCTACCTACTGCATTGTGTTGTGCCTTTGCAGGCAAGAATGAGAAACCGACCCCATCTTTGCAATATGAGACCACAGGTACAGGTGCAGTGCGACTGTAGGTGCAGAACACGGTATAATGAAGAGAGGAAGGAGGCAAGCGGGCGGTACGTGCAGCGCTCCTCTAAAAGCAGCTCTCCCTCGCGCCTGGGCCTCATGGAGGGAGACTACAGCTCCCAAAAGCCTTTGCACATCCCGCGCATGCGTACATGAGGATTCGCGCCTCAAGCGTGGCGGCGGTTCCTGCAGCATTAAGCGCGCTCTTTTGCGGGTGGGGGGGGAGGGAACGTAGTCATGGGTCGGACTACAACTCCCAGCGGCCCCTCATAAATCTCGTGTGTGCGCACGGCTCTGGCCTGACTGCACTCTGCCGTTGTCGTCGTAGGGGTGTGTGTGTGTGTGTGTGTGTGTGTGTGGGGGGGGGGGGGGGGGGGGAGAGGAAGGGAGCGAGCGCGGTAGCGAGGAGGGGGTTAGAGTTGAGAGTTTAGCCGCCGCTGCCGTTGTTGTTGCCTGTTTGGACTCATGATTCCTATATGCCCGGTAGTTTCGTTCACCTATGGTAAGTAATGGCGCTCGGTGTTTATGTGTGTCCGTGTGCGTGGGTGGGCGTCGGTGAGGGGAAGGGGGAGGCGGCCCGCGCGTAGGGTGGGGGAACGGGGAGGGGGATCCTGAGGCGCTGTGTCTGACCTGGCGCTCGCGCGCTTTTTCTGTCTCTTTTCTGTCTGTCCCCTTCTCTTCCTTCCCCTCCCCCCACTTCGCCTCCTCCTCCTGCCGGGCCTCCTGTCATGGCCCCGACTGCCGCCGCCGCCTCTGCCTCATGGTTATCGTCGCCGCAGTACCCAGCCGGCTGGGAGAAGATGCCAAAATGGCCACCGGCAACTACTTTGGTTTCACCCATAGCGGGGCTGCTGCCCAGTATAGGTAACCGCCGCGACCCCTCCCTGCCCCTCTCGCTATTCGGTCCCGGAGCCACCTCTCTCCTTTTTGCCTCTGGTCCCGTGTCCCTGACCGGGATCTCTCCGCCCCCTCGGGGGTGAGTTCTCGGGACTGGCTCCCATCCCCCGCCCCGCGTGGGGAATCTCTTCTGCACCCTGCTCCTCCGGCATGGTTGTGCTTGGGATCCTTCCGTTTGTCTGCCCCGCCCGCGGGTGTGTTTTCTTACCCTCCTGGTAAAGGCCTCCCTTTATTCCCAGTCGTGTGAGGGTGGGGAGGTGGAGCCGGGCACCACGGAGGAGGAGGAGAATCAGCGGCAGCATCAGGTCCTTAAATTAAAATGGCCACTTGCGTTCAACAACATCAGCGAGTTACTGTCTGCCGCCCCCGGGCCCTTCTTCAACTTCAGGGAAGATGGGCTTTGTTTCCCAAGTTTTTGCCTCCCCCCTATGTCAGTGTGGGAGGATGGAATCCTTTTTAACATAGGTTAAAATTACACTGACCCAACCTATGGGAGACTGCATAGTAAGGGAAGAGCTGAAGCACCAGAAAACACAGGGGACTGTCTCGTTCCCCTGAAGCAATGCTATAATTACTGTCACTCAGAAAGTAGATAAGGTATTTTTGGGGTCAGGCACCTTTTGAAAAGGTTTCCTACTTAAATATCTAAGACCAAGAGCAGGTCTTAAAGTGGAACTCAGGGGTCTGTAACTGTACATCTTGTATAGACATACTGCCTTAAATCTTTGTATCTTTGTACTCGTGCATTCAAATTCTGTATCAGTGTTAGTAATTGGTAGCACCTATTATCTCACTCTTTCTGAAATCAAATTACTTGATTTGGCAAAAAACACATCCAGTCAGGAACATCTTAACATTTTTTTGCTTTTATTGAAGTAGTACCTTGAAGTCCACGTTTAAATCTACATTCTTCACTTCATAAATCTGTAATAAAGAACTTCTTGACTCTGAAGTTTTGGTTAATGGGAAAAACAGAATAATAAAGCAAATATATGAGGGGTTATTAACAAATGAATGCAGATGTGTGCTACTGTTAACTAGCTAATCAAAATGGCATACCTGAGAGTTTTATGAATATACAGTTTTATGGGGGTCTTGGAATGACTCCCAATCTATTCTTTACTGAAAATGGACATAAAGTACATTAATTTTCATTTTCTCCAATGTATAATAGTTAAAGGAGAGGATTAAACTTAGTTTAGAATTGGCCGAGTATAATCCTTGTATATTTTATATTGGTATCGGGATTAATATTGGTTCTTTAGTGTTATTGTTAATTCTTTAGTCTTATCCTATTAAATCTATTTATATTTCAACCCTTGTGTTTCTTCGTGTTCCCCAATTCCCCTTTCTGGTGGGGAGGTATCATTGGGTGATAGAATAATTGTCTAAACGACAATAAATTGTTATGGGTTTTCTCAAACCATAATGATGGGGTATGAAGGAGTTTCGAAATAGCATAGAGGAATTTTTTTGTGTGAGTAAATAAACATATTTTTTTAAGTGAATAATAAACTGAGATTCATATAACTGCACTTTTGAAGTGGAGGTTAATTTTTTTTAAATTATTATTCCTTTTATTGTGTAGCTGAGGTCGTCTATAGGCTGAAGAACCTGAAATACTCATTTGAAATTTCCTTTTGAATTGCAATATACAAACGTATAATTGGAATAAAGTTAAAGTTCAAAACTGTTTTCATAGTTAATCCAAAATGCGTTCTTGAGAAAATGGAAAAAATGATTGAAAGAAGCTTTTTCCTTTGCTATCACAAGCACAAGATATTATACCATTTGTGTATCAGTAAAAGACTCTGTATCTTATAAATGATTTGTATATTTGCCACATCTGAAAGCATGCTGACACAGCAATCGGTGTTAAAGCAGTCCTTTCATAAGAATGAATTTAATATTTTGAGCAGAACGCGGGAGTCACTTAAATGTCTAAAAGGGAGCTTACCTTCATGAAGCAGGTTTGGCAGGTCCTTAGTAGCTTGTTTACGGAGTTCTACAAAATGTATGTTCCACTCCAATATATTTGAGAAAGAGATGATGGTGGCAGGGGAAGATAATAAAAGATTTAATATTGCAACAAATCCTCTAAGATTGTTAACAGTATTCAAAGTAACAGTTTATAGAATAACAAAATTCCTGTGTCATTAGAAACTAGGATAATAGAGAATACAAACAGATGTTTATCTGTGCAGTTAATATATAGATGAGTCTCATAAATCTGCCAAAAAAAAAAAAAAAATTCTGACCACAGAACTAATCCACAGATTTTAAAGAAGTTGCTCAAAATAGCAAGTTGCTTTAGGAGGGCAAATCAGACACTTGAAACCGAAGACATTAGTTTTTTGATATGCCATTTAGAAGTCGTAGTGCTGTAGTTTTTATAGTAAGAGAAACTTTCATAATAATCACGTTACTAGATAAGTTTTTTGGAGGTTATATCTTGACAAAATGGCTGTCAGAAATTCTGGTGCACTGGGAGAACTTCAGGCTGCAACTTTAAAGGAATCTCAGTCAGTGCTCCCTAATGATGATATATGTAGGATCCTGTTGATTTCAGCACTTAATTCAGCAAAGTGCAAAAAAGCTGTGCAATTCTCTTTAGGATAAAAGCCTTTCTTGGAATGTCTCAAAGTATGAAACTTAAATCTTCATCTGGAGACAGGCAGAAGAAAAACTTTGTATCAGAAAGAAGAGTCTAGATAGTTTCTGATAATAAATGATTTCAAAGCAGAAAAATCTGCTATATTAAATATTTGAAGCATGCTTGTAGTAAAGGTTTTCTGTATTTAATTCTAGACTTGTTGTAGACCAGTATAAACCTTGTTGGAATTCCAGTTTCTCAAAATGACAATATTCTAATTAGCATTAATCGTAGTGAAGGGAAAATGTATTAGAACTATTGGGTTCAGGGAAATAGCTTCTTAAAATTTTTTCTCTTCTTTCATCCCTTTCATGATTATGCAGGCCCACTGTATCTCCTGTGACCACAGTAGATTTTTCCTATATAATCTTATAATAATCAAAACACACACCATATGTTAATATAGGTGTGTCTCCATTCATGACTAAAAAGTCTGCACCACTTGTTTCTCAAATGTCTCCACAAAGGGTTTATGTGGTTTATCCTGCCAAAAACATTGAGCGCTACTTTTTTACACTATTTGAAATTCATGGTAAACAACATAAAGCACCTACTGTTGCTTGCACATGTTGTACAATATTTTAACGTTATAAAGGTTGCCTGAAAGCAATGTTAAAAATGTTTAAAAAAACAAAACGCAAACCAAAATGCAGTTTCACAGTCTGCATTACTACTTTAAAGACTATACTCCCTAAGAAATATATTTCTCTAGCTTTTTTTATATGCTGTTTACTCAGAGTACCTACTTTTGATTAGTCTTTAAATGTAAGAACACGCAATCAGTCAGCTGACATCTGGTGGATTTTCAGATAGAAGCATTAGCATTTCTACTAACCTTATACTGGAGTCTGTGCCGCCTCCCTTTTAAGTGCATCTCCTTGGCATTAGGATCATTAAAACTGCATTCACAAAGTTTACAGTGAAAGCGGATCACCTTTCCTTCATCATTTCTTACCTGGAAAATAAAGTTTAACACGTTTGGCTTTTTTTTTTTTTAAAAAAAACCCAACCAAAGCAAGCTGATGTAAAAATTAATCTAATTCAGTGACACTGGATAACGTCTACCCATCTCAAAACACGCTAAAAAGTTCACACGGTAACTGAAAGCAAAATAGAACTTTCAATTATGACAAACACACCATTGTGTTTGGTAATGAACAAAGAACAAAGTTCTTCCATTACAAAGAGTACACAGCTTTAAACTCTAGCGTGGACATATTGATTGAATAATTACAAACCTGCAAATGATGAAAAATTTACATCAGACTTCATCCACACATCTCATGCCACCCACATGAAGAATGACCCATTGAGCTCAAAAGAAACATGCACAATACAAAAATGTAAACATATGCACAAGCCTTTGCAGGTTCAATGCCTGGTCACTCTTATCTTCAAGGAGGACCCAGGGAATTACAGGCCAGTCAGCCTCACCTTGACCCCTGGGAAGGTGACGGAGCAGCTAATCCTGGAAATCATTTCCAGGCACATTAAGGACAAGAAAATCATCATCAATAGGCAGCATGGCTTCACCAAGGGGAAGTCCTGCTTGATCAACTTGATAAACTTCTGCGGTGAAATGACCAGTCTGGTAGATGAGGGGAGAGCAGTTGATATTGTCTACCTGAACTTCAGTAAGGCCTCTGACACAGTCTCACTGTAATATCCTCATAGAAAAGCTGTTGATGTGTGGGCTGGATAAGCATACAGTGAGGTGGATTGAAAGCTCATTCCTCATCCTTCACATGAAGGATAAATTAAAATTTGTCCAAGGAATATAGTCTTAACATTAAATACTGATATTTGAAGCAGTTATAAAGGCCAGATGTTAGATCTTGGATTTGGGAAATTCATGAGTAGTGTGTGCAGGAGTTGATAACGTATTTACTGTTGTAACCGTGTAAGCAGTATAGTTCCCTGAATTGACTAGATAAGAAAGGGAATAGATGTCTGGTTTTATTAGTTCATAAATACTAGTTTTCATAAAGCACACTTGAAATCTTAACTTGTTTCATATTTAATCAAAGGCAGCAAAAGAGCTAAGTGCCCTTTATAAACCTGTAAATAATGGATTAGAAGCATTCTTGTTCCTTTCAGTGTTGTCACTGAACAAAATTTCCTGCTGCCCTGCTCAAAATTCTTTGTGTGCACTACCCAGTAATAACATAATCACCTAATGAGAGAAGCATCAGATTATGGAAATTTCTCTGAATATTGCAATACCTTTGTACTTTCTGCTAGTGGTGGTATTGGGGCCTAAGCTTATAAACCTGCATGCAATGCAAAACTCATCTGTTACTTATTTAAGTAATTGTATTAATCCATCTATTTAGGAACCTGAAATAAATGTGGAATTTGGTGATACTAGTCCTTTTTACTTTGTGTGTGTGCGCGTGTGTGTGCGCGCGTGTGTGTGCGTGCTCTGTAGGCCACCTGAACCACTGTGTGTATATTCAGTTTGAAATGAACAACTGAATATCGGCTTGTCTTTCATATGTTAAAAAAAAAGTTAAAAAATAAAAATTAGCATTCTTGATTCAGTGCTGGAGAAGAGACGTAGTTATGTTTTTATTTTAAAGTTGGCTGACTGAAATGTGGGGATGGTGATAGAGAGATAGGGACATTAAGAAATGTTTGGACAGAGAAGTGTGCAAATGTGGTGGTCTCATTTAATTAACCTTGTGTTAAGATTTTGGTTTCTGTTAAGATAAACACTCTTTGAGTGTCTGAGTTTTCATCTTAGTGATGTTCATACTGTGTCCCTTCTCTAATGAGACAGGTCACAGATGGGGAGATTCTTGGGTAGTTAGGAGTGATTTGTTAACTTTGAATTGCTATCCAGTAGCATGAATATTACTGTTGTGGTTTGGGCCTTCACAGATAAAGGCAATTGTAGCAGTTAGGGTCCAGAACCAATCACAGTGTCTGTGCGTTTAGGTTAAGGATGCAGTCATATGGAAGTGAACTACTGCAATTATACCTAGGTTGGAATTCAAGTGCAGTCCATGATGTTACAGGATATTCGAGACTAGTGTGAAACAGCAAAGGAAGGTGAAATGCTGTGGATGGATAAGTTGGTTATTGAGAATTGTTTGGGGGTGGAGTGTTTTTTCACATTTGCTAGTACTTCTAATTAGCTTTACTTTTGTCTTCAGTGCCTGCCCCAGTTATCTCTTCAACTAGATACTGTTTTCAAAAGTATTCAGTCTTTCAGAGATGTTAGGGCTGTAATCCACACAGACCTACTAGCCCAAGCTTAAAGTATCACTAAACATAATACAGACTTGTACTGGTGTACTCCCGCCATACAGCGAGACCTGGACAGGCTGGAGAGTTGGGCAGAGAGGAACCTGATGAAATTCAACAAGGGCAAGTGTAGGGTGCTGCACCTGGGGAGGAATAACCCCGTGCACCAGTACAGGTTGGGGGCTGACCTGCTGGAGAGCAGCTCTGAGAAGAAAGACCTGGGAGTCCTGGTGGACAACAGGATGACCATGAGCCAGCAATGTGCCCTTGTGGCCAGGAAGGCCAATGGCATCCTGGGGTGCATCAGGAAGAGTGTGGCCAGCAGGTGGAGGGAGGTTATCCTTCCCCTCTACCCTGCCCTGGTGAGGCCCCATCTGGAGTACTGTGTCTGATTCTGGGCTCCCCAGTGCAAGAAGGACAGGCAACTGCTGGAGAGGGTACAGCAGAGGGCTACAAAGATGATTAGGGGCCTGAAGCATCTCTCTTGCGAGGAAAGGCTGAGGGACTTGGGTCTTTTTAGTCTGGAGAAGAGAAGACTGAGGGGGGATCTGATCAACGCCTATGCAACAAAGCTGGTGAGGGGTCTGGAGAGCAAGTCTTATGAGGAGAGGCTGAGGGAGCTGGGGTTATTCAGCCTAGAGAAGAGGAGGCTGAGGGCAGACCTTATCGCTCTCTACAACTACCTGAAAGGAGGTTGTAGAGAGGTGGGGGTCGGTCTCTTCTCCCAAGACACAGGCGATAGGACAAGAGGAAATGGCCTCAAGTTGCGCCAGGGGAGGTTCAGATTGGACATCAGGAAAAATTTTTACACTGAAAGGGTTATTAAGCATTGGAATGGGCTGCCCAGGGAAGCGGTTGAGGCACCATCCCTGGAGGTATTCAAAAGACCGGTTGACATAGTGCTTAGTGACATGGTTTAGTGATGTGCTTTTTTGGTTTTTTTCAGTTAGGTTGATGGTTGGACTAGATGATCTTAAAGGTCCCTTCCAACCTAGACAATTCTATGATTCTATGATTCTATGAAATACTTAAAGGGTGGGTGTCAAGAGGATGGGGCCAGTCTTTTTTCAGTGGTGCCCAGTGACAGGAGAAGAGGTAACGGGCACAAACTTGTACATAAGAAGTTCCATCTAAACATGAGGAGGAACTTCTTTACTTTGAGGGTGGCAGAGCCCTGGAACAGGCTGCCCAGAGAGGTGGTGGAGTCTCCGTCTCTGGAGACATTCAAAACCCACCTGGACACGTTCCTGTGCAACCTGCTCTAGGTGGACCTGCTTTGGCAGGGGGGTTGGACTAGATGATCTCCAGAGGTCCCTTCCAACCCCATATCATTCTGTGATTCTGTGGTGGACAACAGGAAGATAGGGACAGTACTGAGTAGGACTTAAGGCTTATTCTGAAGTGAAAATGCGCTACTAGACTTAAACTTATGTTATGAAAAACATTTATTCATCTTAAAGTATCGTGTTATACGCACCCCATTCTAAAATGCATGGGGAATGGAAGTAATCATAGTTGTTTTATAGGATGGATGTACATATATCATAGTGTAAAAACTCCAAATGCTTTCTTTCTGTGAATTTTATGCCCATGCTATCTTGAGTTGTGTCACATCTTAAAGGATACGCGTTTTTAGCAAAAGGGACTTCACTGAATATGACTGAGCTGCATGGTGCTGTTTCTCCTTTGTTCGATCTATGTTAGTGTTAAGTGCTATCTTAAACATGCTGTTCTAGCTTATTTAATGTACACAAGAAGCCTCCAGTAAGTTACTACTGTATATAAAAAAGATTTCAATAGGCTTATTTTAAATCAATGAGGTCTCACTCTCAGAGGAGATATGACAACATTCAAAAGGCAATAAGGGGCTCTGGGTATTTAACATGGGCTGTATGCCAGTATTGCAGTTGACTAATGATGGGGAAACAGAGGAGGTGGTGAGAATTGGGGAGAAAAGGTCCTAATCAGAGGAGCCTTTGTCATTTTTAGGAGGGAAGTCTGCCAACTAGTTTAAATTTGCAACAGGCTCATGTCTTTAGGAACCGAGCACTTGGGGAAACTTTTCTGTTAATGGTATAGTTACGTTCTTTGTAGTTGTAACTTCAAAATGGATTGATGGCTGTAGGCTTAACTCTGGGGTGTTAAATTATGTGTAAAATTTTGTCTGCTACTTAAATGCAACAATGGTAGATTACAGTGTAGTTACATTATTGGTACCTAGAAAAGCAAAATAGTAGCTTAAGGCAGGAAATACAGAATGTTTTAAGAACTGAATACAATTTTCCATACTAGTGAAGTTTCTCTCCTTTTATAGAGAACTTGCCAATTTTAGCATATTTTCTGATTAAGGTCTTCATTAATGATCTGGATGATGGAGCAGAGTGTACCCTCAGCAAGTTTGCTGATGACACAAAACTGGGAGCAGTGGCTGATGTGCCAGAGGGTTGCGCTGCCATCCAGAGAGAGATCTCAACAGGCTGGAGAAATGGGCTGACGGGAACCTCGTCAAGTCCAACAGGGGGAAGTGCAAAATCCTGCACCTGGGGAGGAACAACTACATGCACCAATATATGCTGGGGGCCACCCAGCTGGAAAGCAGCTTGGCAGAAAAGGACCTGGGGGGTCCTGGTGAACACCAAGTTGAACTTGAGCCAACAATGTGCCCTTGCAGCAAAGAAGGCAAATGGCATCCTGGGCTGCATTAGACAAAGTATTGCCAGCAGGTTGAGGGAGCTGATCCTTCCTCTCTAATTCAGCACCGGCGAGGCCACACCTGGAGTCCTGTGTCCAGTTCTGGGCTCCCCAGTGCAAGAGAGACATGGACATACTGGAGAGAGTCCGATGAAAGGCCACAAAGATGATGAAAAGACTGGAGCCTCTCTCCTATGAGGAAAGGCTGAGAGAGCTTGGGACTGTTTAGCCGAGAGATGAGAAGGCTCAGGGGGGATCTTATTAATGTATACAAATACCCAGAGGGAGGGTGCAAAGAGGACAGAGCCAGGCTCTTTTCAGTGGTGCCCAGTGACAGGATCCTTCTGAACATCAGGAAACACTTTTTTTTGGGGGTGGTTTTTTTTTTTTGGTTGATTTTTTTTTTTTACCGTGAGGGTAACTGAGCACTGGCACAGGTTGCCCAGGGAACTTGTGGAGTCTCCCTCCTTGGAGATATTCAAAAGCTGCCTGGACATGATCCTGGGCAACTGGCTCTAGGTGGCCCTGCTTGAGCAGGGGGGTTGGACCAGATGACTTCCAGAGGCCCCTTCCAACCTCAGCCATTCTGTGATTGTTTCATGTTGAATAAATTTTCAGTAAAATAGTTAAAAAATAATCCAAGTTTTCATATCAATACCTCTTCCACATAGTCATGGCCCACTGGCTGGACATCGCTTTGCAAGACAGCAAGAGTCGTAGGAGTCACTGGTTCAGCTGCTGTGTCTGGTTTTACTTCCTGTGTTTGTACTGTAGAAGCAGTTGTTGTTTTAACACTTTCAGCTGATTTCATTTCTTCCAGTTTACTTCCTGTCGTCTGAAGCTTATTACCACCTAGAAATCAAAAAAGTTAAATCGTTAACTTTCATAAAATGAGAATATAATTACACATGATATGCAAACTGAAGGCTTTATTTGCAAGTATCAATGTTCTGGTCAAAGCATTATCAGTCTTTTAAAATTAGTTAAACCTTAAACATATTTTAAATACAATGAAAGGTTTTTTTAAAAAAAAGTTTAACAAAAAAGTTATTTAAACAGTTTTTTAGTTTAGTTTAGCTTAGTTTAGGAAGAAAAACTTTTGCTTTATATAGTTGCAATTTTCATCATTCATTTTCATGCTTTTTCAAAAGAGAGAGGACTAAATGGGAACAACTCAGCAAATATATTTCAATCATCTTTTTTTTTTTGTCAGATTTTTTTTTTGTAAATGGATCCAAAAAAGTACTTCAAAACCTTATAATGTTTTTACTAACAAAGGTAGTATTCTCTCAGTGTTGCAACTGCATAGGTCTTTCCTTCAAGAGCAGGGTAGCTTATTGTTGAACAACTGCTTCCTGTCTCTAAATGTCTGTCATGCTTATTTCAAAAGTTTCCACTGTTAGATTTCCAGTGTTACAAGGATGTTTCAATTGCCCAGTTGTCAACTGCCAACCTACTCCAGGTTGTCTTAACAGCCCAGGCTGTAAACTGAAATTAGGACCAACGGGAATTATAAACTGCAATACTCCAACAGCTACTACATAAGAAACCAAAGGTGGGAGGCTTCTTATGAAGGTGGGAGAAGCCTCCAAGAGAGGTCAGGTGGAGACAACAGGGCAGAAAACACCATAAATTGTGAAGCAAAACTTTTATATACACGCTTATTTTCACCTATCAGTAATCCTCTTAAACACAACAGAGTTACTCATGCATAAAGTTAACTAAATAAATTTGTATTTGTTGCACTAAGATCTTTAAAAAAAATAGAATAGGTTAGGTTTCAAAATAAAGACTGACTTCTGTACTTGCCAACAAAGTTTATTTTCGGTGTAGATATTTTCTTTACAGCTATATTAGCAGTGGTTGAAGATGTTTTGTTGTTGGATGCCATGTTAAGTGGTGCGTTTACTGTGGGAGTAAGAATTTTCACCACAGAGGATGCAACAGAGGAGTTCACAGTGCTGCTGCTAGTTGCTATATTTGAAGCAGAGGCGGTTGGTTTGGAAGCAAATGTGGATGTTGAGGAAGTAGCTTGGGTAACCACATTAGGTTCAGTTGAAGGAATGGGTTTGCCAAGTTTTGTGTGCAGCTTTACTACCTATAAGAATAAAGAGAAATTCATAATATGATCTCACTGGGATAACTATAAAAAATGAACTTGTTATAGGTTATGGAAGCTTTATCAGAAACATCAATATCACTAAAAAAACAAGCCCTAAAAAGTTATTGCTTCTTCACAAAAAGTGATCGGGGGGGGGGAAGGACACGTAAAAGTTCTTGTCATCTGTAACAAGGAAGTAGTTAATAGTTATCTCAGATTGCTTATTTCCATTAGAGATTCAGACATTTACTCCAAAAGCTGTGTAGACTAGAACAGAAAGCCAATAAACTCACAAGCCGGTAAAACTCAAGGAAACATTTTACTCAAACTGTTTCAATGTGACTGTTTTGTTGCCTACCCCTTAGACAAAGGGGGTTTTTGTTTGTTTGGTTTTTTGGGGGTTTTTTTTAAGCACTTAAGGAGGACGCAAGAGGCATATTTCAGAGCTCTTTAGTGTCTCATAGAAAGTCAAGAAGTAATAAGCAGAGGCCTTTTCACAACATGCTTGAGAGAGAATAATACTTCTTTTTGGTACAGCTGACCATCACCTGAAAAAGCAATGCATGTAGTCCGTAAGAGCAAAACATGCAAAATGAAAAGTAAAGACTGGGTTTGAAAGTAGCAGTAAAACCAAAAAACATCAAAACAAATCTGCTAGACATGCTTTTAATGCAAACACATGTACATAATCATGATATGCACACAACTGTATACATACACTTTAGGTTTTTGTTCTTATTTTTTAAGCATGTTCCCCATCAGAATACAGACATATTAATGTCACATAATACTATAAATTTAAGTTCAAGCAACTCTTCAAAATTACTTTTTTTTTTTCAGTAGAATGCACAAGATCCTTCAGTGTACCAAAGAAATGGGGTCCTTTTAGGTTGTCATCAATGTAAAGATGAAATATCAATTAGCGTTAGTTCGCGACTATCTACGAGGAAGAGAAAGCGACGTCCAAATATAAAAGGTAATATATACCATACTCCATATACCTATGGAGTTACTGGGCACAACCCAAAAGTTTAATGGCTCAACTTAATGAAAGAAGAACACTAGGCAAATCTATCTAAATTATATTTTTTGTTCTTGTACTAACAAAAAATATTGGGAAATTGTTTTAAATTTGCTACGAGTTTTATTTATTTTAATAGGAATGATGTTACTGATGCCACTTGTACAGTGTTCTGAGATACAAAAAGAGCTATAAAAGCTGAATATTGATAACGTATCTGTTGCTGACATTAATCTTGGCAGAGTTATGGGCGCAGGTTGCCCAGGGAACTTGTGGAGTCTCCCTCCTTGGAGATATTCAAAAGCTGTCTGGACATGATCCTGGGTAACTGGCTCCAGATGTCCCTGCTTGAGCAGCGAGATTGGACCCCCAAATGACCTCCAGAGGTCCCTTCCAACCTCAGCCATTCTTTGATTCTGTGATTTTGACAGGGAAAATGTTAGTAGCTGGTACTTTTTCAGGCAGACATAACATCTCAAGCTCAGTTCTTTGTCTTGCGTTATCACTGTGAACATGTCTGTTAACTAGACTTGAATAAAATCAATGTTTTGATAATGCAGGAGGCAGTACTGGCATTGAACTGTCCATTGTGTGCAACTGAGTGAAGAGAGGTAGATACGGAGCATATATTTGCATGACTGTTACAGACACTTGCAGTTATGTTGTGATGTACAGTGAGGAAAACATTGCAGAATGTGATTGGATTTCAATCAGGTAGTGAGACTAAATGTGAAGATGAACAAAGCAGTAAGGGTGCTGTTATGGTTTGAGAAAACCCATAACAATTTATTGTTGTTTAGACAATTATTCTATCACCCAATGACCCCTCCCCACCCAGGAAGGGGAATCGGGGAACACAAAGAAACACGAGGGTTGAAATATAAATAGATTTAATAGGATAAGACTAAAGAATTAACAATAACACTAAAGAACCAGTATTGACCCCGATACCAATATAAAATATACAAGGATTATACTCAGCCAATTCTATCAGTAGGAAGCTGTGCACTCCCAGCAGTGGACAACAAATGTCGGACACTGTGAGCGCAACGGCTTTGGGAGGAAGGGAAGGCCTCAGGGGTCCGGCACCGGGGCAAGGGGTTCTCTGGACCGCTGCCATCAAGGGAGAGAGACCTACGCAGCAAACGTTCTAATTTATATTGAATGTGACGTTCATGGTATGAAATACTCCTGTTGGCAGGCCTGGGTCAAGTGCCCAGGCCTCGCTCCTCCTCATCCCTGCACCTGGCAAGGCTCGAAAACACCGAGACCTTGAATCCCACAGAGCCTGGCTGGCTATAAGGTAAATATTTTCACAAATTTAGACACTAGAGTCTTCGAAAAGCGCAGTTTTCCCCAGCATTAGAAGAAAAGTTAGTCCTGTGTCGCTTAACCCAGGACAGGTGTATTGAAAACAAAACATGAGGATATTCACATGAGGATATTCATCTTTGAGTTATTGATAGTATATGGCTAGCTATCTATTAGCAGTCGGTATTTTTTGTTTTTAATGGAATGACACGAGGATGCTTTTAGAAACAAGAGGAATGGAAACTCGAAAATTACTACAGAGAACTTTTTTTTCTTCTTTTCTTTTTTTTTTTTTTTTAGTCCGTGTGTAGTTAAACCACAGAATATGTTACCAGGAAGAGAGGATTGCACATGTGCATGCCTTCAGGTCTAGTGAATTGCATTACAAATGTTCTGTTCACAAAGTTATAATAATAGGAAATAATTGTCATTAAAGTTCTAAAAAGATAAATTCAGTCTTTGAAATTTTATGCCTATAGTGAGTGACAGACTCTAGAAAAACAGAAGTCTCTTCTAAAACACAGCTTACTGTAGCGCAATATTTCATTTCACCATTTTATGCTGTTTATTGTCAAGTGTGTTTAAGAGAAAAAAGCTAATTTGATTATTTTTTTTTTAATTATTATTATTTTGTTTTTACTTTACTCTGCCCAGGTTCCTTTAAAACACCTGAAACTTCATCTGAGCAGTTACTCGGTAGTGCCTCTTCCTAGGTTTAGAAACTGAAGCAGCAGATTATAGTGCTTCTTTCAGTTTTTGGAGAGTTAGGTCATACTTGTTTCAGTCTTCATATCCCTGAAAGAAAAATAGCAAAATTTTATTTTTTTGCTCTTCTGATACTAATAGAGTATTCTATGAAACTTTGAGAAATCTGGCAGTTAGGTCTCAACAAGTATGGTTTCCTTAATGCTAAAATGTCCAAATATTCCTAACAGTTAGAATTCGAGAAATAAGCGCTTAATTAGCATGTGGGGGCTTTTTTGGTTTGTTTTGGGTTTTGTTTTAGTTCAAGTTATTTCACTGAATTTCACTGAATTTTTTTTAGAGTTGGAAGGGACCATATAGATCATCTAGTCCAACTCCCCTGCTGAAGCAGGATTGCTTAGAGAATGCTACTCAGGACTGCATCCAGGCGGGTCTTGAAAATCTCCGGAGAAGGGGACTCCACAACCTCCCTGGGCAGCCTGTTCCAGGGCTCTGGCACCCTCACCGTGAAGAAATTCTTTCTCATATTCGAGTGGAACCTCCTATGTTCCTATGTTGTATTTTAAAAAGTATTTTTAAGGGTAGCTTAAGTGTTGTGCTAAGCTAGCCTGAAAATCACTTCTACATTTGCATGCAAAAAAACCTGCAAGAAATATGTTTTAGAAGTTGTCATTTTTGAGGAAGCTGGTAGTTTGGGTAGAGACGAAATTGGTTTTAGTCCTGATCGCAACTCTACATCAAAATAGCACTCTTCAGAAAATTAAAAAAAAAATTAGCCTCTAGGAAGAGAGTTTTCAGTGTTCATTGCCCTAAACGGAGCTGGAATAGCAGAAGTGTTAATGCGTGTTGGTTGTTAGTACAGAGATGCACTGGAGATAAGCATTTTTATATTCCTTCGTCTTATGTGCACATGATTTACAATTCTTTTTTGTTTTTAAATTAAATCAGTCAGTGTGATCCCTGAAAAGCAAGGCTTATAGGGAATCTTTTATGTGCTTTCCTCTATATACCTTTTACATGCTATATATCTTATATGGAAATAGACTGTGTTTTTCTGAAAGTGTATTCCTCTGACAATAATTGCTACAGATACCTTATTAAGTTTCTTAATGCATGACTTATTACACAAATATCCTAATGTGGAAAATAAAAAAATCTTACAATCTTAAGTCACCTGAAGTTATTACCTGGCAAAATAGATAGCGTTATATCAGTGTTGCATTTTCTTGATATTGTTAATATGCAATAAATAAATAAAGCCTTCTACCTTCAATATTTTTTTTTTGAAAAAAAAAAAAGCCCTCAACGCTTTTTTTTACTAGAAAAGGCTAATAGCTGGAAATGAAAAAGGACAAGAGCAAAGTGTTCTCCAGAAGATAATTTAGTATTTGTTTCTTAAATTCAAATGCTCTTAATTCTCTGTCATTCTTGGGCTGCTAAATCACAGGAAATCCAGACCTTCCATCAGTGTCGCTATATAAAAGTAACTAGCAAGTGAGGATTCTGCTATTTTAGATCTAATTATAATACAAGTTCTCATTTATGTTGGTTGGGGTTTTTTTTTGTGGAAGAATGTTGCTCATTTGCAAATCTATATTAAATAGCTATTTAAATTAGACAAACCTGTGTGGTTTTGGAACTCTGGAGAACAATGTTTTGCTAAGTGGACACCGATATTTCATTAATTGCTATTGATCAGCACTTTCTTCCTCCTAGCCAGCTTCTGACTTTAAATCATTTTAGGTGTGCTGCCACCTTTTTTCACTTTGGAAGCCCATAAAAACCACTGCTACAGTTTCCGTGTTGAAGATCTTTGTGCAGTTCAGAAAAGATTTTTAATTGCTTGTTGAATATTTGGATTTTTGTAAGGGGGAATAAAAATTACTAACAGCAATGTGAAATAATTAATCTAGTTATTTTAATAACTAATGTGGAGTAGTGATGGCTAACACCTTCTTTTTGAAAGCTCGCTGTCAGGGTGTGGACTTTTTGTTGCTGGTGTTTTAATACAACTTAGCCAAATGTAAGTGTTCAGGCTGGGCTGGAAGAGGTCATCTAGAGCAGTTTTGCAATCTTCATTCTTGGAGATGATTGGAACCTGACTGGACACGAAGCCCCGAGAAACCTAATGTAACTTTAAAATTAGCTGTGCTTTGAGCACAGGCTTTGAACAGATGACCTCCAAATCTTTGTTTCAGCCTAAATTATTCTGTGATTTTTAGGCTTCACCTAGTTAGTAAAGCCACTTGGACTGCATATCATTTCATATGAAGAGCGCTAGAATTCCTTGAACTCAAAGATGCTAATAAGGATATTAGAATTTATTTTGGGGGAGAGAAGAATTGTCCTACAAAGAAAACTCGCTAAGTTACCAGGTCAATCAGTTAGCTTCTCTGTTCACTTGTAATTTGGTTCAACTTTTTCCCACTGTGTTGGGGGATCAATCTAAACTGAATTACTTTGTTGTGGTAAAGAACACACGTGGTTTCTTACCATAGCTCAGCTGACATACTGTATTTCATTGGTGCTCTAATAACTTCATCAGGTGCCTAAGTCTTTTGGAATCTTATTTTTTGGGACTAAGTTGAAATACTTGATGTGGTGCAGTATGGAAAATTATTGCTTAAGGTAGAGATTAGTAAAAGAATTGTAGAGAAGGAGCTGGTAGAGGGGGTTAGTAGAATTAGAAGAGTGATTATCAAATAGGAATAATTGCAGTGGAGTACCCTAGGGATTGGTCTTGAGTCTTACTTAGTATTTATATTAGTATGGTGTGTTGTGATATTTGATGCAAGGGAAATAGTGTCAATACACAGGTAACTACAAGAAGCTGTTCTGAGGAAGCTAGACTGGAAAGAAAGTCTGGAGCAGAGTGGGTAGCACAGCTGAAACGTCATCTGAAATGATACATACAGTTCTTGCCATCTGTAGTCAAGAAAGAAGAGTAGATAATACTAGGATAGGTGCAAAGAACAACTGCAAGACAGATCAGTGGAATAGGGAGTCTGGCAAAATAGTCTGGGAGGAGTTAAGTTCATCTCAGCAAATGTGATGAGACACTAATCACCAAACAAGGATTAAAAACTCTTGTAAGTCAAATGAAATTGGCACAAAAATCTTTTGATATAAATTAATTACATGAAAGTGTCTGGTCATCTTAATGTTAAAAGGTTCTCAGTAAGACCATGGGGCGAAAAAGAAACATCATAAATTTAGAAAATTTCTGTAACATAGTATAACATAACTTTTAAAAAGGAAGAAGCAGTCAATTCTAGAATATTTTTCTTGTAGTCTTGCAAACTTGATCACTAGCTCTGCGTGATGTTGCAGAAGCAAGGGGAACAGGTTTGCTAAAGTAAACATGGTCATAGAACTATATTAGCCTTAGAAATCAAATGATTGGGGCTGTTCATTCTATACCATGATAAGGAAGTTTGATAAAAAAGTAGCACAGAAGAAATGAAACTGTCTGTAGCAGAATCTTGTTAATAGTCCTGCTCATAATGATCAGTCTTTTCACAGTAATAAATACTGAAAATTGTCAGGAAGCTTTAATCATATATTCTGAGAACAAAAGCATTTTCTTTGATAAACTGATACTGTTACCTCATAGTGTGTTGTGAACACTGTATTGTATTTTGTAATAGTAACTTAGGCATGGTTTCATGAAACTTGAAGAGCCAAATTAATGCTTCCTGGACAGGTAGGTCCCTGTTCATTCTCTCCCTCCCATTTCCACCCCCACCCCCGCCGCTTCCATATGTATAACTTCTGTGGGTTCTGGCACTCAGCAGACTGTTTTGTGAGCGCCAATGTTTCTAACATTTCTCTCATGTTAGAAAATGAGCCCAGAAAAAAAAAAAGTTCTCATAGTTTTCTGCTAGATTAAGGAATTAAATCAGTGCACTGAATAGCTTGACAAGTAGTAGAACTAGCACTAGGGATAGAATAGGATGGCATAGCCAGGTTTGGTATATGGGGAGAGGGGACAGGATGGAGCAAGACTTTTCCTTGTTGGCACTATTAGACTGTTGATGTGTTCAAGTGCAGTCTGAGTTAAATAGTCTGCTGCCTGTTTTCTCAATTTCATATATTTTTAGTAGATACATATGATAATGTGAATTACCTCAGAAATTTTGAATATTTTACACTTCTGTACTGTTAGATATGTAGATAATGCAGCGTAATTTTATAGGTTGTCATTCACTTTTACCATCATAAAATAGTCATCTTGAATTTTCTGGTGGTGTCTGATTTCTCACCTTAAACTGACAAAACAGAAACTGCCTATATACATCAAGTAGGAGGAATTGTTTCAAGCTGTGGTGGGAGCTACACCAGGGTGGTTCAGGTCTTTTTCCTTCCACTGTTATGCTAAGAAGCTGAAAATAAAATGAAGAATAATTGTGAGTACAGCTCACAACTGAATTAAATTTGGATGGAATGTAAGTGTTCTTTTAAGCAATCAGGAGCCTAAGATGGGAAGAAGGTGGACTCCAAGCATATAAGTCCAATAATAACATTTTCTCTGTGTGTTTCTGCTATAAGAATGTGTTGGGTTTTTTTTAATATATTGAAGTTAATGGGTTCTGCTGTAATTAAAATGACAAAATCAGTTTATCTTAAAAAAATAATAACATTTTTATAAAATAAAGACAAGGGAGTTATGGAAATGTCTTTTGCAAAAATAATAGTATTTATAGTTAAAAGGTGCTTTGTTTCTGGTAGTTATGTCAGAGAGAATATTGCAGTCTTTAGGGAAAAAATGCTGTAACTTCTTTTTCCTTTTGGTTTTGAGCATAACCGTGCTGCAATTCCACTTTGCTACTGAGTATGTTTGCTTTGAGTGAGATATCATTTTTCTGTTTTCTTCTAAAAAATAGGGGATACTACCTCCTTGATAGGCATGGAATTGGTTTTGAATTATCTTTTAATAGTGCTATGGAGATGTGAAACCCTATAGATATTTTTAAATATTATTGAAAAGCAGTGCAGGAAGTGTACTAAAAATTTCAGAATAATCACTCAATCCCCGTTTCATATAATTGTTCTAGATAGTGATATTTTGCCCTGTTCACTTTATTTGTTTAAAAATAAAAATAACTGTTGTAGGCTTTTAATCATAATGCACAGTTATAGTTCAATATAGGACAATAATATTAGTTTCGGTTCACATAATTAAGCCTTTGAAGCCATAATTTTTTATTTCCACTGTTAATATTTACTCATTCTTAGTAAATAGCCACATATTAATGTCCTACCTGCAAATTTAAGAGAAGCAGGTTAGTCTCAGCATGTGCCTGGAAGATTGCCAGAGCTCTGGTAGCAGTCTTCTTGCTTGATCTGACTGTTCTTTTGATGCTTCATGTTGTGAGGCAGTGGACTTCTGTATGAGTGAGTGGAGCTAGCTTTTATAGTTCTAAATTTTTATGGGAAAAGTCCCTTATCAGAGATGTGTATTTAAAGTGTCTGCCTTCTGAGCTAATTTTCTCAGCTGAGTTCTGAGCTAATTTTCACAGAAGTCTTTAAAAACCCATTACTTTAATATGATTTACTGAAAAACATCATGCAAGTGCAGGTCAGTAATGAGCTTTCACAGAAAAGTAGTATTTTTCTTAATTTGACAGGTATGTCAGTTTTATTGAAGAACTACTAAAACACATAAACTTATCGGTCATGAAAAGCTAACAGTGTAAGACTTCTATATTATTTTGAATGAAAGACCTGGGTTCTTTTCAAGCAGTGGAACACCCCCACCCTTGCAAAGAAGAAAGTCATCACCTGCATGATATGTCTATATCCACAGCCTTTTTAATGGGGGTGGAAGAGAGGTAATAAAAGCCATTAAAGTGTATGATAGCTGCTTCAGATCTGTTTGTAGAACAGACAAGTATTAATAAAATCTGGTATTTTTTAAATGTTTAGACATTAGCTTACTATGTTGAATTAATCTAATTATTTACTTACTGTCTTTTTCCAATATAGCCAGCAGCCAGCTTCAGGTGTAGCCTATTCCCATCCAACTACAGTTGCTAGCTACACTGTCCACCAGGCACCAGTCGCTGCGCACACCGTTACTGCAGCCTATGCTCCAGCAGCAGCTACAGTTGCAGTAGCCAGGCCTGCTCCAGTAGCTGTTGCAGCTGCTGCAACAGCTGCTGCTTATGGAGGCTATCCCACAGCGCACACAGCTACAGATTATGGTTATACACAGAGGCAACAAGAAGCACCACCACCACCACCGCCTGTCACTACGCAGAATTACCAGGTGCGTTTTTAAAAAAAAAAAATCACTTATGTGATTTTTAAATGATATGTTAAAAGGAGGAGGCCTGTTTGGATAAGAGAATGGGATGATATTTGTATTTTTTTTTCTTCCATGAATCACAGTTTGAATGCAACTCAAATTACTTAGTAGCTAAAACTGATAGAATGTGAAGTGGCTGCAGTCTCATATGGCGCATATAGAGGATTATCAGCAGTAGTACTGCAGGAGCTAAGATTTAAACATTCGCACAATAAGCAATGAATTGACATTTATGTTCAAATGATTTTGGGAACTACTGCTGAAATACTTGTTTCAGCTAGCCTAAATGTTCAAGTGGCATGCGGTAAACTATGTCATGGAACTGATTTAGATGAAAAAACTGTTCCAATAAAACTTTTCAGCAAGAGATAGAAATAGTTCCCTTGATGGATTCCTGGGTGCCACAGGAGCTCTAGTACCAGATGTAAGAGGATAGAAAATTACCCTAGGAGAGGAACTACCCTTTGGGTAGGTTTTGGGTACCCTTTGTGAGACCACTGCCTAAGCTTGTGCGGCTACAGGCTTCTGCAAAAGGGAGCTGTTGTCTGTTTTCATCTTGCTCTGACCTTTGCTGACACTTCCTTGCATTGAATCTAGCAGTTGTCAACATTTGGGTGGGTCAGTTCAGGATAAGGATTCCACAGAAAACTATCCAACCAAAAAAGAAGCAGCAGGTTTCCACGGGTTTGACAGGCTTCTGCAGGATTTCTTTGGTTCTGCACAGTTGTGATGCCAATGCAAGAGATGGAGGTAGGATCGTGTAGGGCTGTGAGGAGAGATGTGATGGGACTTCAGACTTCTCATTCTTATGCTGGCTTAAACATAATATGAAACAACATCCTGTCAGTGACTTGTATTCCTCTTCAGTTCAGGAATAAAGAAACTTAGCAGTACAAATCAGAGTTTTGCAGTTGGAAGATTTCAGTCTGTAGAGGGACTTATCTAAAATAAGTGTTTATTCCTGTTCAGTTTTTAAGAAAGAGTGAGAAGTTGCAGTTTTTCCTGTCTGTCTAGATTCACACAATGCAAGTGTATATGCATGTCAGTAACCCTAGTCCACTGCTTTCAATCAGACAGCTTAGATGCAGAAAGATGAAGGGTTTTATGTGGCCAGGTAGTTTCCCATTGGAAATGTGAGCTTTATTTGTATTTTTATCTGCTTTTTTGCTACATTAGCATTTGTTAGTCTTCAGTGGATATTTCTAGGCTGGTGTGTTTATGCACAAGAGTTATCAAACTCTTATGACGTGGCTCATAGTTAAAATGTGCATTTACTATGAGACAGCGGACATTGAAATAGTATGTCCCTTGTAACAATTATTTAACTTTTTAGTCCTAAACTTATCAAGACATTATCTAGATTCTAATTAGTATTTTTGTTTGTTGAAAAGGACTCCACTGTTGCTGTATGTTATAAAGTCCTTTGTACGGCTTTTGTAATTTGTAACAAATCGAAATGTAGGAGTCTTTTCAGTAGCATGTTTACTCATAATTACGAGGTCATTAAACTAGTCAGTTACTAGATGCATTCAGACAGAAGAGTCCCCTAAACTAAAGAAAAATAATTCTACTTTACATAGATTGGATGGAAAAGAGATTTTATTGTTATATTTCTTTGAAATAAAAATAAATTGTATACATTAGTACATTTCAGCTAATGTATTTTGTGCCTTGCTGTTGATCAACTCTTCATGCTTTACCATAAATATGATGAGGATGGGAGAAAATACGTATGTGCATATAGTGTCTTCCAAGCCCTCCCCTTCTAAGCTTACTAACCATCTCCTGAGTTCTGGAGGCTTCAAATGGGCTACTTGCCTTGCCCTTATAAGCTAAATATGGTTCTCCAGTGGAATAATCAATACACCAAAAAGTAAAGAAGGCTTTAAAAGTATCACTTTCATACTCCAAAAATATAACCAGGAAAAGTATTGATGATGGGATTTTTAAAGACAGTAAAGGGTCATGTTTGTAAACTTGTGAATTTATTGTGGTTTGTAGAGATATGTGGTGGTTTTTTCCTTCATATTTTACAGGAATGTAATCTGATACAGTCATTATGAAAAACTAGTGAGAATAGTTGCTTTTTGGTAACAAAAATAATTTGTAAGGGAAAGTGATTTAATAGCATGAGGTTAATTCTTATATTAAGTCTGGAAAAGACCATCAGGGTTGTCTTCAGGCCTGAAGTGTCTGTAAACTTAATTTCTTTAATGCATATATTAGTATATAGCATATCTGTAATTTTTTTTTTAATTCTGCTTTAGTAGAAGAAAATTCTTTGACTCTGCAAATGATTTCTATTACTCCAGATATATACTTAAGGAGAAATTTGCTGGTTTTTCTTTTTTGAATTTTTAGGATTCCTATTCTTATGTTCGATCCACTGCCCCAGCTGTAGCTTATGACAGCAAACAATACTATCAACAACCAACAGCGACTGCTGTGGCTGCTGCTGCCCAGCCTCAACCTTCAGCAGCTGAATCATACTACCAGACAGGTGGGTGGCACAATTCAAACTCCTGTCATTATACATAGTCTGTGTACTACTTTAACACCTTAAAAATACGTCTTTGAATATTTCACATTATCTAGATTTTTTTTTTTTTAGTTTTGACTGTCAATGTGTAGAAAAACTTGCTGCACCTAGAACTTGAATATTATTGTGACATTGCCATAAGTAATTATCTTTGAGGTTTGGATTGTTATTAAATATACTCAAAACATACTTCTAGGCAAACTTTTTTGCTGAAGTAGGTTCAAAAAATCAATAGTGGGTTCAGATGATAACTTGGTTAGACTTTTTTTTTAATTCTTTAGTTAATGTATGTAGTTTTTTAATTATTGGTATCATGAATGCTGCAAAGCATAAATCCTATTTACTTTTTTTACTATAATTAGGAATAATAGGAAAGTTTAGATGCACTTTCATAGAATTATAGAATGGTTAGAGTTGGAAGGGACCTTAATGATCATCGAGTTCCAACCCCCCCACCATGGGCAGGGACACCTCCCACTAGACCAGGTTGCTCAAAGCCCCATCCAGCCTGGTCTTGAACACCTCCAGGGATGGGGCAGCCACAACTTCCCTGGGCAACCTGTTCCAGTGCCTCACCACCCTCACAGTAAAGAATTTCTTTCTGGTATCTAATCTAAATCTCCCCTCTTTCAGTTTAAAACCATTACCCCTCGTTCTATTGCTACACTCCCTGACAAAGAGTCCCTCTCCGGCTCTCCTGTAGGCTCCCTTCAGATATTGGAAGGCTGCTATAAGGTCTCCCTGGAGCCTTCTCTTCTCCAGGCTGAACAACCCCAGCTCTCTCAGCCTGTCTTCATAGGAGAGGTGCTCCATCCCTCTGATCATCTTCTTGGCCCTCCGCTGGACCCATTCCAACAGGTCTATGTCCTTCCTGTGCTGAGGACTCCAAAGCTGGACACAGTATTCCAGGTGGGGTCTCACCAGAGCAGAGTAGAGGGGTAGAATCACCTCCCTCGACCTTCTGGCCACACTTCTCTTGATGCAGCCCAGGATATGGTTGGCCTTCTGGGCTGTAAGCGCACACTGCTGGCTCATGTTGAGCTTCTCATCCACCAACACCCCAAAGTCCTTCTCCTCAGGGCTGCCCTCCAGCCATTCTCCGCCCAACCTGTATTTGTGCCTGGGATTGCTGTGACCCAGGTGCAGGACCTTGCACTTGGCTTGGTTGAACTTCATGAGGTTCACACAGGCCCACTTCTCAAGCCTGTCCAGGTCCCTCTGGATGGCATCCCTTCCCTCCAGCGTGTCGACCACACCGCACAGCTTGGTGTCGTCAGCAAACTTGCTGAGGGTGCACTCTATCCCACTGTCCATGTCTCCCACAAAGATGTTGAACAGCACTGGTCCCAGTACTGATCCCTGAGGGATGCCACTCATCACTGGCTTCCACTTGGACATTAAGCCGTTGACCGCAACCCTTTGAGTGCAGCCATCCAGCCAGTTCCTGATCCAACGAGTGGTCCATACATCAAATCCATGTCTCTCCAGTTTAGAGACCAGGATGCCATGCTGGACAGTGTCAAATGCTTTGCCTAAGTCAAGGTAGATGACATCTGTTGCTCTCCCCTTGTCTACTAATGATTTAACCCCATCATAGAAGGCCACCAAATTTGTCAGGCTTGACTTGCCCTTGGTGCAGCCATGTTGGCTGTCACCAATCGCCTCCTTATTTTCCATGTACCTTACCAGAGATTCCAGGAGGATCTGCTCCATGATCTTGCTGGGCACAGAGGTGAGACTGACCGGCCTGTAGTTCCCTGGGTCTTCCTTTTTTCCCTTTTTGAGAATGGGACTATCCCCTTTTCCAGTTCGTGGGAACTTCACCGGACTGCCACGACTTCGAATATAATGAAAAGCGGCTTGGCAACTTCATCCGCTATTGGATTAAGAAGAAGACCAGACAGATCAATGCCTGGCTCCAAAACTGGTGCTACCAGCAGGGCTTTGGGTTCTCTGATCACAGTTTGATTTACAGGACACCAGGCCTGCTCGCAAAGGATGGGAAAATCCTATCTCGAAAGGGGAAAAGGGTACTAGGCCAAGAGTTAGCAAGGCTCATGGACAGGGCTTTAAACTAGAATCGAAGGGGGAAGGGGATAAAACCAGGCCCACTATTAATGAGCCTAGGGGTAAAGGGCCAAGGATGGCAACTACACAAGGGTCTGAGCACGGTCAGGTGGGAATTAGGGCTCATCCCCCCCCAAAAGTGGCAGGACAATTAGCCCAGCTAAAGTGCATCTACACGAATGCACGCAGCATGGGCAACAAACAGGAGGAGCTGGAGGCCATTGTACAGCAAGAAAACTATGATCTAGTTGCCATCACAGAAATGTGGTGGGAAGACTCACACAACTGGAGTGCTGCGATCGATGGCTACCAACTTTTCAGAAGGAATAGGCAAGGAAGGAGAGGTGGTGGGGTGGCCCTCTATGTTAGGGACAGATTTGAATGCCTAGACCTTAACAATGTGAATGACAGTGTTGAGTGTTCATGGGTAAGAATCAAGGGGAAGGCCAAGAAGGCAGACATCATGGTGGGAGTTTGTTATAGACCCCCCCAACCAGGATGTAGAGGCTGATGAAATATTCTATAAGCAGCTGTCAGAGCTCTCACTATCACTCGCCCTTGTTCTCGTGGGGGACTTCAACT
Source organism: Numenius arquata (assembly GCF_964106895.1). NCBI lineage: Eukaryota > Metazoa > Chordata > Aves > Charadriiformes > Scolopacidae > Numenius > Numenius arquata. The sequence continues at coordinate 8,219,950 of NC_133615.1, forward strand.
TCCCAGATGTCTGCTGGAAATATAACACAGCAGAGAGGGAACAGTCCCGGAGGTTCCTAGAGTGTGTGGAAGACAACTTCTTAACACAGCTGGTGAGGGAGCCAACCAGGGAAAGCGCCCTACTTGACCTGCTGCTTGTTAACAGAGAAGGTCTGTTGGCGGATGTAAAGACTGGAGGTAGTCTTGGGCAGAGTGATCACGAAATGATAGAGTTTTCAATTCTTGGAGACGCAAGGAAGGGAGCCAGCAGAACTGCCACCTTGGACTTCCAAAGGGCAGACTTAGGCCTGTTTACAGAATCACAGAATCTTCACGGTTGGAAGGGACCTTTGAGATCATTGAGTCCAACCATACACAAAAAAAAAACAAACAAAAAAACCACACCAAAACCAAAAAAACAAACAAACAAACAAAACCAAACCACACACCAACACAACACCAAACACAAAACAAAACACCCAACCCAACAATCTTGGGCACTAGAGCATGCCCTGAAGTGCCATGTCTACACGTTTCTTAAATACCTCCAGGGATGGCGACTCCACCACCTCTCTGGGCAGGCTGTTCCAGTGCCTGACCACTCTCTCAGTAAAGTAATTCTTCCTAATACCTAATCTAAACCTCCCCTGCCCCAACTTCAGACCATTTCCTCTGGTCCTGCCATTATTCCCTTGGGAGAAGAGGCCAACACCCACCTCTCTACACCCTCCTTTCAGGTAGTTGTAGAGGGCAATGAGGTCTCCCCTCAGCCTCCTCTTCTCCAAACTAAACATGCCCAGTTCCCTCAGCCTCTCCTCGTATGACTTGTTCTCTAGCCCCCTCACCAGCTTGGTGGCTCTCCTCGGACACGCTCCAGCAGCTCAATGTCCTTCCTGTAGTGAGGGGCCCAGAACTGAACACAGCACTCGAGGTGAGGCCTCACCAGGGCCGAGTACAGAGGCACCATCACTTCCCTCCTCCTGCTGGCCCCGCTATTCCTGATACAGGCCAGGATGCCGTTGGCCTTCTTGGCCACCTGGGCACACTGCTGGCTCATGTTCAGCCGGCTGTCCACCAACACCCCCAGGTCCTTTTCTGCTGGGCAGCTTTCCAGCCACTCTTCCCCGAGCCTGTAGCGTTGCCTGGGGTTGTTGTGACCGAAATGCAGGACCCGGCACTTGGCCTTATTAAACCTCATCCCATTGGCCTTGACCCATTGATCCAACCTGTCCAGGTCCCTCTGTAGAGCCTGCCGACCCTCAAACAGATCAACACTCCCACCTAGCTTGGTGTCATCTGCAAACTTACTGAGGGTGCATGTCGCGACGGAGGGAAGACAGGGCCACTCAATATGAGTGATCAGCAAGCTTCGTTTATTGATTCACACAGTGGCCTTTTATGTTCTAACATAATTAGCTCATACATATTACAAAAGTTAAGCTCATGATTGGTTAGTTGTTAGAAAGATCAACTCCGCCCTTGGTTCCTTCTTTACAGTTACTTTCATCCTCTTTTCCCATGCCTGAGCAGCTGCAACCTCCCTGTTATCATACAACAATTATAGTCAAGGACAAGGTGTCCTTGCCAGCCCAGCAGTTACGGGGGCTGAATCCGATGTTTCTCAAGCTTTTGCTCGGCCAGCTGGATCATGTCTACGTGACCCTTCTCAGCTAGCCATTCTCCCACAATTCCCCCGTTTTTATTTTGAATGGCACAGGCTTGGTTAAACATCCGTAACACAAGGGTTTTCATACAAGACAACACGCAACTCACACAAAGCAATGCTATTAGTACAATGATTAAGATTAGCAATCCTGTCTGTAAAAGGTTTCTCAGCCATCCGGACAGACCCAACCAGTCTCCAAGAGCACCCCTATAAGGCACGTAGTAAATGGGGAGCGGGGTGTTGCTAGGCTTGCACAAAAGCTGGTCGTGTTGAGTGATCGAGCTAAAGTTATCCACACATTTTCTCGTGGGTCAAACATCTCGCTATATGGGATGGCTCTTATGCTTACAACTAAGGCAACTACTATAAAGCTTTCTATACCTAAATTAACCATTTTCTCTGTTTCAACTTCTAAGCAAATAGCATGCACATAATACCTAGGGGTTACAGACCCCACAGACTGTACAATTAATTTCTGTCTTTGCGACCTCGTGGTTCACACTCAGGCGCAGCGGTCTCAGTCCGTTGGTTTACGGTGATTAGTCGGGTCACCTTCAGCGGCGACTTCAGGGTGGTCGATGGCGGGCCTTACCCAACGGCTGGGAACCCAGATGGTACCTTGTCCCCTATGGTCCATCGTAGAAGGGGTGATTTGCGAGCAAGGGTCAATCCTCCTACTCCCGCGACCGTGGCGCTGCTCGCGTAGGTCGGCCATTGAGCCGGCCACTTATGCGTGCTGATTATGGAGATGTCAGCGCCAGTGTCTAGAAGAGCAACAAGTGATATAGTTAGGTTGGCGTATTGCACAGCAACCGGGCGTTGTGGCCTTTGGCGCAAGCCGACAGTTAGTAGGGCCATTTGTCCTGTAGATCCAAAGGCTCCTTGCCCTCGTGGCTGCTCTTGCAGCGGTGGAAGGGCTCCCGCAAGATGTGGTAGGGGAATTAATTGCGCCACCTTGGTGCCTTTAGCGATGAAGAGCGGTGGGAATAACGTGTGGGCCATGATCTGGATCTCACCGTGGTAATCTTTATCAATCAGTCCCACCAACACATTAAGTCCCAGCATGGTGGCCGATGAACGGCCTATAAGTAGTGCTCCGACAGCTTGTCCATTGATACAGATTGGTCCTTGAGTGCTAGTGGTAATCCGGACAGGCTTTGAGTCCAACAGGGTACAATCTACTGCTGTTGCCAGGTCCAAGCCGAGGCTTCCGCTTGTGGCTGGTCTGAGCTGAAGGGATTGAGTGCTGCCGGATATGCAGCCGCTTTTTGTGTCGGCGCGGGGCGGCTTTTCCCGCTGAATCGTCCGTTTCCCGGTTTAGAAGCGCGACATGCAGTCTCATTGTGGTTGTCCGACCGGCAGTTTCTGCACCATACTGAGCCGGCGTTGCAGTTCCGTCTGATGTGTCCAGCAGCGCCGCAACGGTAGCATCGTGGGCGAGATGATTCACTAGCATTTAATCGTTGAACGGAGGCTTGCAAAGGAGCAAGGGCTGCAAGAACTTGACTCTGCGTAGCCTGCGCGTGTTCCTTTAAACTATTCCCTAGTTCCTTTACTGCCTCAACTAACATTGCCTGTGGCCCTACCGGTACCTGAGCCATCCTTTCTAGTCCTTCCTCGATAGTCCATGTCCCTGGCAATGTAGCCAAGATGTTGCGTGTGGCCGGATTACTATTTTGTATGGCACACTGCTTTAGTATAGTGCCTCTGAGATAGTCGGGCACCCCGGCCGCCTGTATGGCGTCTGCTACTCGATCTATAAATAGGCCAAATGGTTCCTCTCTTCCTTGCTTAATACCCATATATGAAGGCACACCTCCAGGTTCCTTAAGACGATCAAAAGCCTGTCTTGCCAATGTCATTGATTCTTTTACTTTATCCGGTCCCATAAGTGCCTGTGCTTCTGGCCGCAGATACGGTCCCACCCCCAATAGCTCATCAAGGGTGACTCCGTGTAACGGATCTCCCGGTTGCCTTACTGTGGCAACTGATTGCTGACAAGCAGCCTGCCAATGCGCATTAAACAACAGCTGCTGGTGTTGTGTCAAAATCAGCTTCATAATACTACGTACATCCCCCGGGAGTAATATATTGGTGCCCCAGATAAAGTCTAGCATTTGCCTTGTGGGCTCTCCTTTGATCCCTGAGTCACTCACCGTGGATCGCAACTGAGTTAATAACTTCCAATCTAGGTTCTGAATTGTGGCAGTTATTCGCCCTTGGTCATTTGGCTGGTAAGTTACCGGGAATGCCTCATGTACAATGCTCGAGGCAAATTCTCTATCTCCGGAGGCCATCGCCTCCTCTGCAATTTGCTGCCACATCCTCTGTCTTTCTGTGGTAATGCTCTGCCCCTCCGTGGAGGGATTATGACTCATTCTTTTCCCTGCATAACTTTCTTCTGACTTCTCTCCCTTTTCTGTTTCCATTGGGGGGGCCGATGGGTCCTCACTATCTCCAGGTGGCTCAGGAGGAGATGGAACAAAGACCGAGTGCTCCCACGCTCCCGCTACCCCTTGAGGGACGACTATAGTGCGAACCGAGGGAGGCAACGGGCAACCCGAGGGAGGGGTAGCTGGCTTTTGTTGCGAGGCAGTTGCACCCGTCCCAGTTGATCCCCCTAACCTTTCAGACGCAGCAGCAGCAGCTCTCTGCTCTGCTTTATGCATCACCAGAGCGTTCGTAACTGCACGCCAAGGCTTCATCAGTTTCTTGGCTAACTTCTCATCACTTATTACTTCATCAAATAATTTATCCCCATATCTCCGCCACTCCTCTTCCTCAAAAACTGTATCGGGATTGGCAAAGAATCCTCTAGCTACCCCATAAGCTAATAACTCTGGTAATTCCTTTTTACAATGTAAACCTTCTATGCTCCGCTTTTCTAAAAAGCATTTGAGCAAATCATACGCCGCTTGTCTATTCATACCTTCGTCAGCGCGCTGTTGCAGCCTTTCAGACTTCGGCGGCGCGTAGCCGGCAGGACACTCTCTATAGGTGCTCCTGGGCGCGGGGACCTTTTCCTTTAATCCCTTTCGCTCTTGGGCGCGGGGACCTTTTCCTTTAATCCCTTTCGCCTCCTGCGCTGCTTACAGGACCAGCACTGAGACTCCGTTGACCGTGGCTCGCAGGTTCAGCCCTCTGTAGGGTCCCTGTTTCGGGCGCCATTTGTCGCGACGGAGGGAAGACAGGGCCACTCAATATGAGTGATCAGCAAGCTTCGTTTATTGATTCACACAGTTGCCTTTTATGTCCTAACATAATTAGCTCATACATATTACAAAAGTTAAGCTCATGATTGGTTAGTTCTTAGAAAGATCAACTCCACCCTTGGTTCCTTCTTTACAGTTACTTTCATCCTCTTTTCCCATGCCTGAGCAGCTGCAACCTCTCTGTTATCATACAACAATTATAGTCAAGGACAAGGTGTCCTTGCCAGCCCAGTAGTTACGGGGGCTGAATCCGATGTTTCTCAAGCTTTTGCTCGGCCAGCTGGATCATGTCTACGTGACCCTTCTCAGCTAGCCATTCTCCCACAGGTGCGCTCAATCCCCTTATACAGATCATCAATAAAGATATTAAACAAGACTGGCCCCAAAACTGAGCCCTGAGGGACACCACTGGTGACCGGCCACCAACTGGATTTCACCCCATTAATCACAACTCTCTGGGCACGGCCATCCAGCCAGTTTTTTACCCAGTGAAGAGTACACTTGTCTATGCCATGATTCGCCAGCTTCTCCAGGAGAACGCTGTGGGGGACGGTGTCAAAGGCCTTACCAAAGTCCAGGTAGACAACATCTACAGCCTTCCCTGCATCGAGAAGGCGGGTCACATGGTCATAGAAAGAGATCAGGTTGGTTAAGCAGGACCTCCCTTTCATAAACACATGCTGGCTGGCCCTGATCCCTCGGCTGCCCTGCACTTGCCGTGAGAGCTCATGCTTAGGAGCATGGTTGAGAGTGTCCCTTGGGAGACAGTCCTGAAGGGCATAGGTGCCCAGGAAGGCTGGTCATACTTCAAGGAGGAACTCTCAAAAGCACAGGAGAAGGCCATCCCCAGGTCCCAAAAAAAAGCCAACAGGGAAGAAGACCAGCCTGGCTAAATAGAGAGATTTGGCTGGACCTCAGGAACAAAAGGAAAGTTTACTATCTCTGGAAAAGGGGGTTGGAACTTATGAGCAATACCAAGACAAAGTGAAGCTATGCAGGGGGAAAATTAGAAGGGCCAAAGCTCAAGCAGAACTGAACTTGGCCACTACGGTTAAAGGTAACAAGAAGAGGTTCTTTCAGTATATCGATAGAAAAAGGAAGGCTAGGGAAAATGTAGGCCCACTGAAGAATGAGGTGGGTGCCTTAGTGGTGGAAGACACAGAGAAGGCAGAGTTACTGAATGCCTTCTTTGCTTTGGTCTTCCCTGCTAAAACTGTCCCTCATGAATCCCAGACCCTGGAGACAAGGGGGAGGGTCTGGAGAGAGGAAGATTTTCCCTCTGTAGAGGAGGACTGGGTTAGAGACCGCTTGGCCAAACTAGACAACCATAAGTCCATGGGCCCTGAAGGGATGCACCTGCAAGTGCTGAGAGAACTGGCAGATGTTATTGCTGGGCCACTCTCCATTATCTTTGAAAGGTCATGGAGAACAGGAGAGGTGCCTGAGGACTGGAGAAAGGCAAACATCACTCGAGTCTTCAAAAAGGGCAAGAAGGAGGACCCAGGGAACTACAGGCCAATTAGTCTCACCGCTGTCCCTGGGAATGTAATGGAGCGACTCGTTCTGGATGTCATCTCAAAACATCTTAAAGAACAGGAAGTTATTGGAAGTGGTCAACACGGATTTACCAAGGGTAAATCATGCTTGACCAATCTGATAGCCTTCTATGATGTTATAACTGGTTGGCTGGATGAGGGGAGAGCAGCAGATGTCATCTACCTTGACTTCAGCAAGGCTTTTGACACAGTCTCCCATAACATCCTCATTAGGAAATTAAGGAAGTGTGGGCTAGACGAGGGGGCAGTGAGGTGGACTGAGAGCTGGCTGTGTGACAGGACTCAGATGGTTGTGATTAATGGAGCAGGGTCAAGTTGGAGGCCTGTAACCTGTGGTGTCCCCCAGGGGTCAATACTCAGCCCAGTCCTGTTCAACATATTCATCAATGACCTGGAGGAGGGGACAGAGTGTATCCTCAGCAAGTTTGCTGATGATACCAAACTGGGAGGGCTGGCCGACACTCCAGAGGGCTGTGCCACCATCCAGCGTGACCTGGACAGGCTGGAGAGCTGGGCAGAGAAGAACCTAATGAGGTTCAACAAGGGCAAGTGTAGGGTCCTGCACCTGGGGAGGAAGAATGCCAGGCACCAATATAGGTTAGGGGTGGATCTTCTGGAAAGCACTTCTGAGGAGAAGGATCTGGGGGTCCTGGTGGATAGCAAACTATCCATGAGCCAGCAATGTGCCCTTGTTGCCAAGAGGGCCAATGGAATACTGGGCTGCATAGGGAAGAGTGTGGCCAGTAGGTCGAGGGAGGTCATTCTCCCTCTCTAATTCAGCACTGGTGAGGCCACAACTGGAATACTGCATCCAGTTCTGGGCTCCCCAGTTCAAGAGAGACAGGGAACTACTGGAGAGAGTCTGGCGTAGGGCGACAAAGATGATTAAGGGATTGGAGCATCTCTCTTATGAGGAATGTCTGAGAGAGCTGGGACTCTTTAGCCTGGAGAACAGAAGGCTGAGGGGAGACCTTATTAATGCTTGTAAGTATCTAAAGGATGGGTTGAAGGAGGATGGAGCCGGACTCTTGTCTTGATTTCGGCCTAATTTACCAAAACCAGACCGACAGATGGCCCTTCCCCCCCCTTCTCCCCCCCCCAAAAGAGGAGAGAGGAGGAGAAAGAGATAAGGAGATTCAGAAGTTTAGAATGAACTAAACTACTTTAATGAAGAATTAATATTAAAATAAAAATAAAGAAGAAAATAATGAAATAGATACAATATATACAAAATGGTATCAAGCTCCCAGGATGAGAGTCATGTCACCGGCAGGCACTGGGGAAGTCCCAGACTGGACTCAGCGACAGATGGGAGCTGGATTCCAGCTCTGGAGTCAGGAACACACGGATTGGGATCAAAGGCAGATGAACAGACAGAGTCTCTGGATGTCAGCCATTGAAGAAAGAGGGGTTGACCCTTTGATCCCTCAGCCTTTATACTGAGCATGGGGCAGATGGGATGGAATACCCCAGTTGGTCAGGTTTGGGTCACCTGTCCTGTCCACTCCTCTCCACTGATGTGACCCCTCTACGTTTTTTCCATTTCTGACCCTCTAAGGGGGCAAATAACAAAATTGGCTGCCCTTGGTTGTTATGGCAATAAGTATAAGCAAGGGCCTCTCTGCACACCGTTGTGCATGGAGCACAAACATTGGGCTGATCATTCTGAGAACGAGCAGTTTTCTCCACAATATGCCGTTAACTTCAGAGAGTTAGAGGAGGCCGAGCTAGGATGTAAAGTTACAGAACAGAAAATTGGTTTGGTTTTACTTCAAACCGGGACAACTCTCTTCAGTGGTTCCCAGTGACAGGACGAGGGGCAACAGGCACAAGCTGGAACATAGGAGGTTCCACTCAAATATGAGGAAGAACTTCTTTCCGGTGAGGGTGACAGAGCCCTGGAACAGGCTGCCCTGGGAGGTTGTGGGGTCCCCTTCTCTGGAGATCTCCAGCAGACCCGCCTGGATGCAGTCCTGAGTAATGTGCTCTAGGCCATCCTGCTTTAGCAGGGGAGTTGGACTAGATGATCTCTAGAGGTCCCTTCCAACTCTGACAATTCCATGATTCCCTCAGGACCCGTGGATGGATTTCATCAGGTCCCATGGACTTATGTACCTTCAGGTTCCTTAGAAGGTCTCGAACCTGGTCTTCTCCTACAGTGGGCGGTTCTTCATTCTCATAGCCCCTGGTTTTGCATGGTCTTTCAACTCTGGAGGTGTGAGGAGAGGGGTTGGCAGTGATGACCAAGGCAAAAAGGTTGTTGAGAACCTCATCCTTCTCCTTGTCTGTTGTTACCAGTTTGCCATTCTTGCTCGTCATGGGGGGCACGCTTTCTTTAACCTTCCTTTTCTGGTTGACATACCTGTAGAAGCCCTTCTTGTTATTCTTAGCATCCCTTGCCAGGTTCATCACCAGCTGTGCCTTGGCCTTCCTGACCTCGTCCCTACATAACCAGGCAGCATCCCTATATTCTTCCCAGGATATCTGATCCTGCCTGAACTGCCTGTGCAGTTCCTTCTTGGCTTTTAGTTTGACCAGCAGGTCATGACTCAGCCATGCTGGTCTCTTCCCTTTCTTGCTTGATTTCTTACACCTGGGGATCAAGAGCTCTTGTGCTCTATGGAAACCTTCCTTAAAGATCTGCTAGCTTTGTTCTGCCCCCTTGTCCCTGAGGACCGTTTCACAGAATCACAGAAGGATAGGGGGTTGGAAGGGACCTCTGGAGATCATCTAGTCCAACCCCCCCTGCCAGAGCAGGTCCACCTAGAGCAGGTTGCACAGGAATGTGTCCAGGTGGGTTTTGAATGTCTCCAGAGACGGAGACTCCACCACCTCTCTGGGCAGCCTGTTCCAGTGCTCTGCCACCCTCAAAGTGGAGAAGTTCCTCCTCATGTTTAGATGGAGCTTCCTATGTTCAAGTTTGTGCACGTTCCCTCTTGTCCTGTCACTGGGAACCACTGAAAAAAGACTGGCCCCTTCCTCTTGACACCCACCCTTTAAGTATTTATAGGCGTTGATCAGATCCCCCCTCAGTCTTCTCTTCTCCAGACTAAAAAGACCCAAGTCCCTCAGCCTTTCCTCGCAAGAGAGATGCTCCAGGCCCCTAATCATCTTTGTAGCCCTCTGCTGTACCCTCTCCAGCAGTTGCCTGTCCTTCTTGAACTGGGGAGCCCAGAATCAGACACAGTACTCCAGATGGGGCCTCACCAGGGCAGAGTAGAGGGGCAGGATAACCTCCCTCCACCTGCTGGCCACACTCTCTTCCTGATGCACCCCAGGATGCCATTGGCCTTCCTGGCCACAAGGGCACATTGCTGACTCATGGTCATCCTGTTGTCCACCAGGACTCCCAGGTCTTTTTCCTCAGAGCTGCTCTCCAGCAGGTCAGCCCCCACCCTGTACTGGTGCACGGGGTTATTCCTCCCCAGGTGCAGCACCCTACACTTGCCCTTGTTGAATTTCATCAGGTTCCTCTCTGCCCAACTCTCCAGCCTGTCCAGGTCTCGCTGTATGGCGGCACAGCCTTCTGGTGTGTCAGCCACCCCTCCCAGTTTGGTATCATCAGCAAACTTGCTGGGGGTACATTCCATCCCTTCATCCAGGTCATTGATGAATATATTGAAGAGGACTGGACCCATTACTGACCCCTGGGGAACACCACTTGTTATGGACCTCCAACTAGATTCTGTGCCCCTAATCATGATCCTCCGAGCTCTGTCTTTCAGCCAGTTTTCAATCCACCTCACTGTCCATTCTTCTAACCCACACTTCCTAAGCTTACCTATGAGGATGCTGTGGGAGACTGTGTCAAAAGCCTTGCTGAAGTCAAGGTAGACAACATCCACCACCCTCCCCTCATCTATGCATCCAGTCATGCCATCGTAGAAGGCTATCAGGTTAGTCAGACATGACTTCCCCTTGGTGAATCCGTGTTGACTACTTCTGATAGGTGCCTTTTCCTCCATATGTTTCCCAGGGAGCGTTTCCCATTTCACTTTGGTTTAGTGTACTCTAGTAAAAAAACATTGAAATAGAAAGTTGTTTAAAATTATGGCAGCACAGTTAAAAGTACAAAAATAAATCTGAGGCTTACTGGTGTGAGCTGTGACACGATTAAACAGTTGCGTTATATATAATAGGTGATGCATAACCATTACAGTCAAAACAAAAAAGGAAAAAAGCCAACCCAACTAAAACAAAAAACTTGTTATGTGTTTATTCCCCAGTATATCATTAAGTATCACTTAATATGGTTTACATTTCATTCAACTAAAACATATCAATGTTTGTACACTTCTGTTTTCTATCCTCATTAGCTCCAAAAGCAGGATATAGCCAAGGGGCAACTCAGTATACCCAAGCCCAGCAAACACGACAAGTGACAGCTATAAAACCTGCAACCCCAAGTCCAGCAACGACTACATTTTCTATATATCCAGTATCCTCTACTGTGCAGCCAGTAGCAGCTGCAGCTACTGTTGTTCCATCCTATACTCAAAGTGCAACGTACAGTACAACAGTGGTTACTTACTCTGGTAAGAATTTTGTATATTATGTTGCTTGTATCTTTGCAATTGTTACAGGAGAGGATTTAAATACTCAGAATTTTAGCAGTTTGTGTTCAATTACACCATAATCTATTGAGAAGTATCAACCAGTTAAATCATAATAATGGCAAAATATTTTGTTGTGTCTTTAAAAGAGATTTGATGTTTGTATGTGCCTATTTTGTTACATGTTAGAATATACAAAGCGTTGGCTTTGCTACGTGCACGGTGTTTTGTGACTTAATGTAAGGTTTAGAGAGAAAAGATGGGGGATAGAAAAAATAAGGAAGTGCATCCACACAAATATAAGCCAGGGAAATTGGGAGCATGCTGCCATCAAACAGCAGGTACAGAGACAGGGAGAGGCAGTCCAATATAAATCTTGTAAGTTTGGATTGTCTTGACCCAAAATGGAAGGAGAATGGATGCAAAAAAAAGAATTTCCTTCAAACATGAGAAATTCAAAAAGTAGTTAAAGATGAAAAGACGGTAATTTATGGCCAGATGGTAATCAACTCTGATATTATAGCTGCCTTGAACTTTTTTTTTGTTTTCTATTTAAAAAGGGATTTTAAGACTTCTTTGAAACAGAGCCTGATCAGAGAATTAAAATAGTTGAACCAGTAGATGTAGGAAGTTTATGGGAAAACTGGCTCAAAGGTATGAAAGCCCAGTTTCCTTGATTTATTCAACTTTGATACTAGAAATCAAGGAACGTGTAGACAGGGTGTGCTGCAGAGGTTTTAGAGGGTGAGCACCTTCTCTGCCCTAAAACAATTTAAATCAGTGAAATAGAATGTAATAGCATTACCCATTCTGTCTTTTATCTTTTTTTTTTTTCCTCTACATAATGTCTTTCCTCCTTTTCATTTTGGAACTTGAACAATAAATCTGGTTCTGGAAGACTGCTTACTTCAAGTGGCCTTTGATAAATCTTTTATTAAAATTCTTGTTACATCATAGTTGGTCTTACCAGATGTACCAGGAAATTTCACATATTCTTTAGGGATGCTTTGATATATCTAACATAACGGTGTGTCTGTAAAGATTTATCTAAAATCAGATATCTTCGTGATACAAGTGGTATGCTATGTATTTGTGTACTGTGAAACATCAAGAAATATTCAGACCGCCTAACAGGATCTCAATAAATCATTTATAATCCTGCCCCCCCAACTGTATTATGCAACATGCTTGGAATTAGTGTATTAATTAGTGTATTATGCAATTGATACATGATGTACAGTGATGTAACATTTATTTTATTTTGGTCTTTGAGGTACCTCTTATTCTGGCTATGAAGCCGCAGTGTATTCAGCTGCATCATCCTATTACCAGCAGCAGCAGCAGCAGCAACAGAAACAGGCGGCGGCAGCAGCTGCTGCTGCTGCAACAGCTGCTTGGACGGGGACCACCTTTACTAAAAAGGCACCATTCCAAAATAAGCAACTGAAACCAAAGCAACCTCCCAAACCACCCCAGATCCACTACTGTGATGTTTGTAAGATCAGCTGTGCTGGACCACAGGTACCTGTATTATGTAATATTCTGCTATACGCTTTAGTCATAATTTTTTCAGCTAAAAAAATGACCTCTTTAAGATTATTTGTTAATTTTTAAATGCCTGATTCTATACTTTTACTAAAGGAATAATTAAATGAAAATGTGTGCTATTATAGAAAAAGGTCCCATGAGAAGACAAAAAGATGCATCCCTTTAGCTTGTACAGAGAAACTTCAGCTGTGCTTTGGACTCTGGAAGTATTCTAAACTTTGAATTTGATCTGCTTTTTTAGCAAAATACTTTTTTCAGAACTTTGTAAGCAAGCCTGAAAATTTGTTCTTCATTGTATTCCAGCATACCAGTTTAGTTTCACAGTGGGTACAAGTGCATAAAAAGTAGATATCAATTCATGTAGAATGTTTGTGTGTGTGTTTGGCAAAACAGTTCTTACTCTTTAGGTAAATTTGTCACTATTTCCCACCATGTCTGCTCTATAGATTGCCAGTGTTGGTATAGGAACAAATAACTTCTGCATTTCATTTTCAGCACAGCTTTATTTATGTGCTACCTTCTTTTGAATTTATTTTTTCACTTCTCTAGATACACTTAATAACTGTGGTCTTGCAGTTTGGGGAAAATTCAAAATCAAGAATAACTCTAATGCAATGCAGGAAACTGCAACTGAGACACAGTTTTCTGATCTTATCAATATTTCCGTGCTAATATCTGTTGACCAGTATTTGACTGAGGAAGTGAGAAGGTAGAGGAGAAAAGACCATATTGTACTACCTAAAAGTGGAATCCTGGTGGTGAAGAAAATTTCTTGGTCTTAGAAGTGGCCTGCTTATGTCTTAGAGCATGTCATATGGAAGAAATGTTCAGTGTAGGAAGTATTTCTCATACAAAGCATCTGTTTTATGCTATGATCTTTATTACATGTATTCACATGAATGATGAATGAGCAGTACAAAGCTTATTGTGTGTGTATTCTTTATTTAGACTTATAAAGAACACTTAGAAGGCCAGAAACACAAAAAGAAAGAAGCAGCATTAAAAGCTTCCCAGAACACCAATAACAGCAGCACTTCTGCTCGTGGAACTCAGAATCAGTTGCGCTGTGAGCTTTGTGATGTGTCTTGTACAGGAGCAGATGCTTATGCTGCCCATATCCGTGGAGCCAAGCATCAGAAAGTAAGAAGTTTCTCTTGTCCTTACTATACAAGTCAGTTGTGTATTTCTTCCCATCATTTTTTCTCATCTTAGAGGGGAGAAAATACACAGAAACAATATAACTGGAATTATTTTGTTTAAAGATGTTTAATTCTGTTTTTTGTTTCAAACTTATCTTTAAGCTCACTATTAGAAGGGCCTTGTTGGGAGAAAGGGACAAAAAATATTGCCACAGAATCAATTAGAGGAGGATGTATTGGGGAAAGTATGTAAATCATAGGAAGAAGGTGTAGAGTAAGATGGCGAAAAGCATCAATGAGGACATACAGTAGCATGTTTGTGCCCCCTAACTCTTTTCAAGATTTTTCTTGACATTATTTGTCTGATGCTGTGAAGCTCTCAGTGCACTTTGAAACAATGTAAGCTGAGTCAGTGCCAAGGGACGGGACTATGTGCATCACTTTTTGGTATTTCTTGCAAAGAAAATTGGCACAGGGGAGCAAGGAACAATGTCCTGTAGTAGACTTTATAATGAGTATGTTTGGAAGAGTTTTGGTAAGCATGCTTTCCCTGCTGTCTGGGTGCACAGGTGGACGTTGTAGAATAAAAACTGTGGGCTGCACTGTGACCCCTGTGACCTGTGTTTTAAATTTGGCCATACGCATAAGTGAAATGGCAGTGTAGAGTGTGTGTTTATATATTACAGATTTTACAGATATTATAGATTTGCAAATGACTAGTGCTAGTTCTACTACTTGTCAAGCTATTCAGTGCACTGATTTAATTCCTTAATCTAGCAGAAAACTATGAGAACTTTTTTTTTTTCTGGGCTCATTTTCTAACATGAGAGAAATGTTAGAAACATTGGCGCTCACAAAACAGTCTGCTGAGTGCCAGAACCCACAGAAGTTATACATATGGAAGCGGCGGGGGTGGGGGTGGAAATGGGAGGGAGAGAATGAACAGGGACCTACCTGTCCAGGAAGCATTAATTTGGCTCTTCAAGTTTCATGAAACCATGCCTAAGTTACTATTACAAAATACAATACAGTGTTCACAACACACTATGAGGTAACAGTATCAGTTTATCAAAGAAAATGCTTTTGTTCTCAGAATATATGATTAAAGCTTCCTGACAATTTTCAGTATTTATTACTGTGAAAAGACTGATCATTATGAGCAGGACTATTAACAAGATTCTGCTACAGACAGTTTCATTTCTTCTGTGCTACTTTTTTATCAAACTTCCTTATCATGGTATAGAATGAACAGCCCCAATCATTTGATTTCTAAGGCTAATATAGTTCTATGACCATGTTTACTTTAGCAAACCTGTTCCCCTTGCTTCTGCAACATCACGCAGAGCTAGTGATCAAGTTTGCAAGACTACAAGAAAAATATTCTAGAATTGACTGCTTCTTCCTTTTTAAAAGTTATGTTATACTATGTTACAGAAATTTTCTAAATTTATGATGTTTCTTTTTCGCCCCATGGTCTTACTGAGAACCTTTTAACATTAAGATGACCAGACACTTTCATGTAATTAATTTATATCAAAAGATTTTTGTGCCAATTTCATTTGACTTACAAGAGTTTTTAATCCTTGTTTGGTGATTAGTGTCTCATCACATTTGCTGAGATGAACTTAACTCCTCCCAGACTATTTTGCCAGACTCCCTATTCCACTGATCTGTCTTGCAGTTGTTCTTTGCACCTATCCTAGTATTATCTACTCTTCTTTCTTGACTACAGATGGCAAGAACTGTATGTATCATTTCAGATGACGTTTCAGCTGTGCTACCCACTCTGCTCCAGACTTTCTTTCCAGTCTAGCTTCCTCAGAACAGCTTCTTGTAGTTACCTGTGTATTGACACTATTTCCCTTGCATCAAATATCACAACACACCATACTAATATAAATACTAAGTAAGACTCAAGACCAATCCCTAGGGTACTCCACTGCAATTATTCCTATTTGATAATCACTCTTCTAATTCTACTAACCCCCTCTACCAGCTCCTTCTCTACAATTCTTTTACTAATCTCTACCTTAAGCAATAATTTTCCATACTGCACCACATCAAGTATTTCAACTTAGTCCCAAAAAATAAGATTCCAAAAGACTTAGGCACCTGATGAAGTTATTAGAGCACCAATGAAATACAGTATGTCAGCTGAGCTATGGTAAGAAACCACGTGTGTTCTTTACCACAACAAAGTAATTCAGTTTAGATTGATCCCCCAACACAGTGGGAAAAAGTTGAACCAAATTACAAGTGAACAGAGAAGCTAACTGATTGACCTGGTAACTTAGCGAGTTTTCTTTGTAGGACAATTCTTCTCTCCCCCAAAATAAATTCTAATATCCTTATTAGCATCTTTGAGTTCAAGGAATTCTAGCGCTCTTCATATGAAATGATATGCAGTCCAAGTGGCTTTACTAACTAGGTGAAGCCTAAAAATCACAGAATAATTTAGGCTGAAACAAAGATTTGGAGGTCATCTGTTCAAAGCCTGTGCTCAAAGCACAGCTAATTTTAAAGTTACATTAGGTTTCTCGGGGCTTCGTGTCCAGTCAGGTTCCAATCATCTCCAAGAATGAAGATTGCAAAACTGCTCTAGATGACCTCTTCCAGCCCAGCCTGAACACTTACATTTGGCTAAGTTGTATTAAAACACCAGCAACAAAAAGTCCACACCCTGACAGCGAGCTTTCAAAAAGAAGGTGTTAGCCATCACTACTCCACATTAGTTATTAAAATAACTAGATTAATTATTTCACATTGCTGTTAGTAATTTTTATTCCCCCTTACAAAAATCCAAATATTCAACAAGCAATTAAAAATCTTTTCTGAACTGCACAAAGATCTTCAACACGGAAACTGTAGCAGTGGTTTTTATGGGCTTCCAAAGTGAAAAAAGGTGGCAGCACACCTAAAATGATTTAAAGTCAGAAGCTGGCTAGGAGGAAGAAAGTGCTGATCAATAGCAATTAATGAAATATCGGTGTCCACTTAGCAAAACATTGTTCTCCAGAGTTCCAAAACCACACAGGTTTGTCTAATTTAAATAGCTATTTAATATAGATTTGCAAATGAGCAACATTCTTCCACAAAAAAAAACCCCAACCAACATAAATGAGAACTTGTATTATAATTAGATCTAAAATAGCAGAATCCTCACTTGCTAGTTACTTTTATATAGCGACACTGATGGAAGGTCTGGATTTCCTGTGATTTAGCAGCCCAAGAATGACAGAGAATTAAGAGCATTTGAATTTAAGAAACAAATACTAAATTATCTTCTGGAGAACACTTTGCTCTTGTCCTTTTTCATTTCCAGCTATTAGCCTTTTCTAGTAAAAAAAAGCGTTGAGGGCTTTTTTTTTTTTCAAAAAAAAAATATTGAAGGTAGAAGGCTTTATTTATTTATTGCATATTAACAATATCAAGAAAATGCAACACTGATATAACGCTATCTATTTTGCCAGGTAATAACTTCAGGTGACTTAAGATTGTAAGATTTTTTTATTTTCCACATTAGGATATTTGTGTAATAAGTCATGCATTAAGAAACTTAATAAGGTATCTGTAGCAATTATTGTCAGAGGAATACACTTTCAGAAAAACACAGTCTATTTCCATATAAGATATATAGCATGTAAAAGGTATATAGAGGAAAGCACATAAAAGATTCCCTATAAGCCTTGCTTTTCAGGGATCACACTGACTGATTTAATTTAAAAACAAAAAAGAATTGTAAATCATGTGCACATAAGACGAAGGAATATAAAAATGCTTATCTCCAGTGCATCTCTGTACTAACAACCAACACGCATTAACACTTCTGCTATTCCAGCTCCGTTTAGGGCAATGAACACTGAAAACTCTCTTCCTAGAGGCTAATTTTTTTTTTAATTTTCTGAAGAGTGCTATTTTGATGTAGAGTTGCGATCAGGACTAAAACCAATTTCGTCTCTACCCAAACTACCAGCTTCCTCAAAAATGACAACTTCTAAAACATATTTCTTGCAGGTTTTTTTGCATGCAAATGTAGAAGTGATTTTCAGGCTAGCTTAGCACAACACTTAAGCTACCCTTAAAAATACTTTTTAAAATACAACATAGGAACATAGGAGGTTCCACTCGAATATGAGAAAGAATTTCTTCACGGTGAGGGTGCCAGAGCCCTGGAACAGGCTGCCCAGGGAGGTTGTGGAGTCCCCTTCTCCGGAGATTTTCAAGACCCGCCTGGATGCAGTCCTGAGTAGCATTCTCTAAGCAATCCTGCTTCAGCAGGGGAGTTGGACTAGATGATCTATATGGTCCCTTCCAACTCTAAAAAAAATTCAGTGAAATTCAGTGAAATAACTTGAACTAAAACAAAACCCAAAACAAACCAAAAAAGCCCCCACATGCTAATTAAGCGCTTATTTCTCGAATTCTAACTGTTAGGAATATTTGGACATTTTAGCATTAAGGAAACCATACTTGTTGAGACCTAACTGCCAGATTTCTCAAAGTTTCATAGAATACTCTATTAGTATCAGAAGAGCAAAAAAATAAAATTTTGCCATTTTTCTTTCAGGGATATGAAGACTGAAACAAGTATGACCTAACTCTCCAAAAACTGAAAGAAGCACTATAATCTGCTGCTTCAGTTTCTAAACCTAGGAAGAGGCACTACCGAGTAACTGCTCAGATGAAGTTTCAGGTGTTTTAAAGGAACCTGGGCAGAGTAAAGTAAAAACAAAATAATAATAATTAAAAAAAAAATAATCAAATTAGCTTTTTTCTCTTAAACACACTTGACAATAAACAGCATAAAATGGTGAAATGAAATATTGCGCTACAGTAAGCTGTGTTTTAGAAGAGACTTCTGTTTTTCTAGAGTCTGTCACTCACTATAGGCATAAAATTTCAAAGACTGAATTTATCTTTTTAGAACTTTAATGACAATTATTTCCTATTATTATAACTTTGTGAACAGAACATTTGTAATGCAATTCACTAGACCTGAAGGCATGCACATGTGCAATCCTCTCTTCCTGGTAACATATTCTGTGGTTTAACTACACACGGACTAAAAAAAAAAAAAAAAGAAAAGAAGAAAAAAAAGTTCTCTGTAGTAATTTTCGAGTTTCCATTCCTCTTGTTTCTAAAAGCATCCTCGTGTCATTCCATTAAAAACAAAAAATACCGACTGCTAATAGATAGCTAGCCATATACTATCAATAACTCAAAGATGAATATCCTCATGTGAATATCCTCATGTTTTGTTTTCAATACACCTGTCCTGGGTTAAGCGACACAGGACTAACTTTTCTTCTAATGCTGGGGAAAACTGCGCTTTTCGAAGACTCTAGTGTCTAAATTTGTGAAAATATTTACCTTATAGCCAGCCAGGCTCTGTGGGATTCAAGGTCTCGGTGTTTTCGAGCCTTGCCAGGTGCAGGGATGAGGAGGAGCGAGGCCTGGGCACTTGACCCAGGCCTGCCAACAGGAGTATTTCATACCATGAACGTCACATTCAATATAAATTAGAACGTTTGCTGCGTAGGTCTCTCTCCCTTGATGGCAGCGGTCCAGAGAACCCCTTGCCCCGGTGCCGGACCCCTGAGGCCTTCCCTTCCTCCCAAAGCCGTTGCGCTCACAGTGTCCGACATTTGTTGTCCACTGCTGGGAGTGCACAGCTTCCTACTGATAGAATTGGCTGAGTATAATCCTTGTATATTTTATATTGGTATCGGGGTCAATACTGGTTCTTTAGTGTTATTGTTAATTCTTTAGTCTTATCCTATTAAATCTATTTATATTTCAACCCTCGTGTTTCTTTGTGTTCCCCGATTCCCCTTCCTGGGTGGGGAGGGGTCATTGGGTGATAGAATAATTGTCTAAACAACAATAAATTGTTATGGGTTTTCTCAAACCATAACAGCACCCTTACTGCTTTGTTCATCTTCACATTTAGTCTCACTACCTGATTGAAATCCAATCACATTCTGCAATGTTTTCCTCACTGTACATCACAACATAACTGCAAGTGTCTGTAACAGTCATGCAAATATATGCTCCGTATCTACCTCTCTTCACTCAGTTGCACACAATGGACAGTTCAATGCCAGTACTGCCTCCTGCATTATCAAAACATTGATTTTATTCAAGTCTAGTTAACAGACATGTTCACAGTGATAACGCAAGACAAAGAACTGAGCTTGAGATGTTATGTCTGCCTGAAAAAGTACCAGCTACTAACATTTTCCCTGTCAAAATCACAGAATCAAAGAATGGCTGAGGTTGGAAGGGACCTCTGGAGGTCATTTGGGGGTCCAATCTCGCTGCTCAAGCAGGGACATCTGGAGCCAGTTACCCAGGATCATGTCCAGACAGCTTTTGAATATCTCCAAGGAGGGAGACTCCACAAGTTCCCTGGGCAACCTGCGCCCATAACTCTGCCAAGATTAATGTCAGCAACAGATACGTTATCAATATTCAGCTTTTATAGCTCTTTTTGTATCTCAGAACACTGTACAAGTGGCATCAGTAACATCATTCCTATTAAAATAAATAAAACTCGTAGCAAATTTAAAACAATTTCCCAATATTTTTTGTTAGTACAAGAACAAAAAATATAATTTAGATAGATTTGCCTAGTGTTCTTCTTTCATTAAGTTGAGCCATTAAACTTTTGGGTTGTGCCCAGTAACTCCATAGGTATATGGAGTATGGTATATATTACCTTTTATATTTGGACGTCGCTTTCTCTTCCTCGTAGATAGTCGCGAACTAACGCTAATTGATATTTCATCTTTACATTGATGACAACCTAAAAGGACCCCATTTCTTTGGTACACTGAAGGATCTTGTGCATTCTACTGAAAAAAAAAAAGTAATTTTGAAGAGTTGCTTGAACTTAAATTTATAGTATTATGTGACATTAATATGTCTGTATTCTGATGGGGAACATGCTTAAAAAATAAGAACAAAAACCTAAAGTGTATGTATACAGTTGTGTGCATATCATGATTATGTACATGTGTTTGCATTAAAAGCATGTCTAGCAGATTTGTTTTGATGTTTTTTGGTTTTACTGCTACTTTCAAACCCAGTCTTTACTTTTCATTTTGCATGTTTTGCTCTTACGGACTACATGCATTGCTTTTTCAGGTGATGGTCAGCTGTACCAAAAAGAAGTATTATTCTCTCTCAAGCATGTTGTGAAAAGGCCTCTGCTTATTACTTCTTGACTTTCTATGAGACACTAAAGAGCTCTGAAATATGCCTCTTGCGTCCTCCTTAAGTGCTTAAAAAAAACCCCCAAAAAACCAAACAAACAAAAACCCCCTTTGTCTAAGGGGTAGGCAACAAAACAGTCACATTGAAACAGTTTGAGTAAAATGTTTCCTTGAGTTTTACCGGCTTGTGAGTTTATTGGCTTTCTGTTCTAGTCTACACAGCTTTTGGAGTAAATGTCTGAATCTCTAATGGAAATAAGCAATCTGAGATAACTATTAACTACTTCCTTGTTACAGATGACAAGAACTTTTACGTGTCCTTCCCCCCCCCCGATCACTTTTTGTGAAGAAGCAATAACTTTTTAGGGCTTGTTTTTTTAGTGATATTGATGTTTCTGATAAAGCTTCCATAACCTATAACAAGTTCATTTTTTATAGTTATCCCAGTGAGATCATATTATGAATTTCTCTTTATTCTTATAGGTAGTAAAGCTGCACACAAAACTTGGCAAACCCATTCCTTCAACTGAACCTAATGTGGTTACCCAAGCTACTTCCTCAACATCCACATTTGCTTCCAAACCAACCGCCTCTGCTTCAAATATAGCAACTAGCAGCAGCACTGTGAACTCCTCTGTTGCATCCTCTGTGGTGAAAATTCTTACTCCCACAGTAAACGCACCACTTAACATGGCATCCAACAACAAAACATCTTCAACCACTGCTAATATAGCTGTAAAGAAAATATCTACACCGAAAATAAACTTTGTTGGCAAGTACAGAAGTCAGTCTTTATTTTGAAACCTAACCTATTCTATTTTTTTTAAAGATCTTAGTGCAACAAATACAAATTTATTTAGTTAACTTTATGCATGAGTAACTCTGTTGTGTTTAAGAGGATTACTGATAGGTGAAAATAAGCGTGTATATAAAAGTTTTGCTTCACAATTTATGGTGTTTTCTGCCCTGTTGTCTCCACCTGACCTCTCTTGGAGGCTTCTCCCACCTTCATAAGAAGCCTCCCACCTTTGGTTTCTTATGTAGTAGCTGTTGGAGTATTGCAGTTTATAATTCCCGTTGGTCCTAATTTCAGTTTACAGCCTGGGCTGTTAAGACAACCTGGAGTAGGTTGGCAGTTGACAACTGGGCAATTGAAACATCCTTGTAACACTGGAAATCTAACAGTGGAAACTTTTGAAATAAGCATGACAGACATTTAGAGACAGGAAGCAGTTGTTCAACAATAAGCTACCCTGCTCTTGAAGGAAAGACCTATGCAGTTGCAACACTGAGAGAATACTACCTTTGTTAGTAAAAACATTATAAGGTTTTGAAGTACTTTTTTGGATCCATTTACAAAAAAAAAATCTGACAAAAAAAAAAAGATGATTGAAATATATTTGCTGAGTTGTTCCCATTTAGTCCTCTCTCTTTTGAAAAAGCATGAAAATGAATGATGAAAATTGCAACTATATAAAGCAAAAGTTTTTCTTCCTAAACTAAGCTAAACTAAACTAAAAAACTGTTTAAATAACTTTTTTGTTAAACTTTTTTTTAAAAAAACCTTTCATTGTATTTAAAATATGTTTAAGGTTTAACTAATTTTAAAAGACTGATAATGCTTTGACCAGAACATTGATACTTGCAAATAAAGCCTTCAGTTTGCATATCATGTGTAATTATATTCTCATTTTATGAAAGTTAACGATTTAACTTTTTTGATTTCTAGGTGGTAATAAGCTTCAGACGACAGGAAGTAAACTGGAAGAAATGAAATCAGCTGAAAGTGTTAAAACAACAACTGCTTCTACAGTACAAACACAGGAAGTAAAACCAGACACAGCAGCTGAACCAGTGACTCCTACGACTCTTGCTGTCTTGCAAAGCGATGTCCAGCCAGTGGGCCATGACTATGTGGAAGAGGTATTGATATGAAAACTTGGATTATTTTTTAACTATTTTACTGAAAATTTATTCAACATGAAACAATCACAGAATGGCTGAGGTTGGAAGGGGCCTCTGGAAGTCATCTGGTCCAACCCCCCTGCTCAAGCAGGGCCACCTAGAGCCAGTTGCCCAGGATCATGTCCAGGCAGCTTTTGAATATCTCCAAGGAGGGAGACTCCACAAGTTCCCTGGGCAACCTGTGCCAGTGCTCAGTTACCCTCACGGTAAAAAAAAAAAATCAACCAAAAAAAAAAAACCACCCCCAAAAAAAAGTGTTTCCTGATGTTCAGAAGGATCCTGTCACTGGGCACCACTGAAAAGAGCCTGGCTCTGTCCTCTTTGCACCCTCCCTCTGGGTATTTGTATACATTAATAAGATCCCCCCTGAGCCTTCTCATCTCTCGGCTAAACAGTCCCAAGCTCTCTCAGCCTTTCCTCATAGGAGAGAGGCTCCAGTCTTTTCATCATCTTTGTGGCCTTTCATCGGACTCTCTCCAGTATGTCCATGTCTCTCTTGCACTGGGGAGCCCAGAACTGGACACAGGACTCCAGGTGTGGCCTCGCCGGTGCTGAATTAGAGAGGAAGGATCAGCTCCCTCAACCTGCTGGCAATACTTTGTCTAATGCAGCCCAGGATGCCATTTGCCTTCTTTGCTGCAAGGGCACATTGTTGGCTCAAGTTCAACTTGGTGTTCACCAGGACCCCCCAGGTCCTTTTCTGCCAAGCTGCTTTCCAGCTGGGTGGCCCCCAGCATATATTGGTGCATGTAGTTGTTCCTCCCCAGGTGCAGGATTTTGCACTTCCCCCTGTTGGACTTGACGAGGTTCCCGTCAGCCCATTTCTCCAGCCTGTTGAGATCTCTCTCTGGATGGCAGCGCAACCCTCTGGCACATCAGCCACTGCTCCCAGTTTTGTGTCATCAGCAAACTTGCTGAGGGTACACTCTGCTCCATCATCCAGATCATTAATGAAGACCTTAATCAGAAAATATGCTAAAATTGGCAAGTTCTCTATAAAAGGAGAGAAACTTCACTAGTATGGAAAATTGTATTCAGTTCTTAAAACATTCTGTATTTCCTGCCTTAAGCTACTATTTTGCTTTTCTAGGTACCAATAATGTAACTACACTGTAATCTACCATTGTTGCATTTAAGTAGCAGACAAAATTTTACACATAATTTAACACCCCAGAGTTAAGCCTACAGCCATCAATCCATTTTGAAGTTACAACTACAAAGAACGTAACTATACCATTAACAGAAAAGTTTCCCCAAGTGCTCGGTTCCTAAAGACATGAGCCTGTTGCAAATTTAAACTAGTTGGCAGACTTCCCTCCTAAAAATGACAAAGGCTCCTCTGATTAGGACCTTTTCTCCCCAATTCTCACCACCTCCTCTGTTTCCCCATCATTAGTCAACTGCAATACTGGCATACAGCCCATGTTAAATACCCAGAGCCCCTTATTGCCTTTTGAATGTTGTCATATCTCCTCTGAGAGTGAGACCTCATTGATTTAAAATAAGCCTATTGAAATCTTTTTTATATACAGTAGTAACTTACTGGAGGCTTCTTGTGTACATTAAATAAGCTAGAACAGCATGTTTAAGATAGCACTTAACACTAACATAGATCGAACAAAGGAGAAACAGCACCATGCAGCTCAGTCATATTCAGTGAAGTCCCTTTTGCTAAAAACGCGTATCCTTTAAGATGTGACACAACTCAAGATAGCATGGGCATAAAATTCACAGAAAGAAAGCATTTGGAGTTTTTACACTATGATATATGTACATCCATCCTATAAAACAACTATGATTACTTCCATTCCCCATGCATTTTAGAATGGGGTGCGTATAACACGATACTTTAAGATGAATAAATGTTTTTCATAACATAAGTTTAAGTCTAGTAGCGCATTTTCACTTCAGAATAAGCCTTAAGTCCTACTCAGTACTGTCCCTATCTTCCTGTTGTCCACCACAGAATCACAGAATGATATGGGGTTGGAAGGGACCTCTGGAGATCATCTAGTCCAACCCCCCTGCCAAAGCAGGTCCACCTAGAGCAGGTTGCACAGGAACGTGTCCAGGTGGGTTTTGAATGTCTCCAGAGACGGAGACTCCACCACCTCTCTGGGCAGCCTGTTCCAGGGCTCTGCCACCCTCAAAATAAAGAAGTTCCTCCTCATGTTTAGATGGAACTTCTTATGTACAAGTTTGTGCCCGTTACCTCTTCTCCTGTCACTGGGCACCACTGAAAAAAGACTGGCCCCATCCTCTTGACACCCACCCTTTAAGTATTTCATAGAATCATAGAATCATAGAATTGTCTAGGTTGGAAGGGACCTTTAAGATCATCTAGTCCAACCATCAACCTAACTGAAAAAAACCAAAAAAGCACATCACTAAACCATGTCACTAAGCACTATGTCAACCGGTCTTTTGAATACCTCCAGGGATGGTGCCTCAACCGCTTCCCTGGGCAGCCCATTCCAATGCTTAATAACCCTTTCAGTGTAAAAATTTTTCCTGATGTCCAATCTGAACCTCCCCTGGCGCAACTTGAGGCCATTTCCTCTTGTCCTATCGCCTGTGTCTTGGGAGAAGAGACCGACCCCCACCTCTCTACAACCTCCTTTCAGGTAGTTGTAGAGAGCGATAAGGTCTGCCCTCAGCCTCCTCTTCTCTAGGCTGAATAACCCCAGCTCCCTCAGCCTCTCCTCATAAGACTTGCTCTCCAGACCCCTCACCAGCTTTGTTGCATAGGCGTTGATCAGATCCCCCCTCAGTCTTCTCTTCTCCAGACTAAAAAGACCCAAGTCCCTCAGCCTTTCCTCGCAAGAGAGATGCTTCAGGCCCCTAATCATCTTTGTAGCCCTCTGCTGTACCCTCTCCAGCAGTTGCCTGTCCTTCTTGCACTGGGGAGCCCAGAATCAGACACAGTACTCCAGATGGGGCCTCACCAGGGCAGGGTAGAGGGGAAGGATAACCTCCCTCCACCTGCTGGCCACACTCTTCCTGATGCACCCAGGATGCCATTGGCCTTCCTGGCCACAAGGGCACATTGCTGGCTCATGGTCATCCTGTTGTCCACCAGGACTCCCAGGTCTTTCTTCTCAGAGCTGCTCTCCAGCAGGTCAGCCCCCAACCTGTACTGGTGCACGGGGTTATTCCTCCCCAGGTGCAGCACCCTACACTTGCCCTTGTTGAATTTCATCAGGTTCCTCTCTGCCCAACTCTCCAGCCTGTCCAGGTCTCGCTGTATGGCGGGAGTACACCAGTACAAGTCTGTATTATGTTTAGTGATACTTTAAGCTTGGGCTAGTAGGTCTGTGTGGATTACAGCCCTAACATCTCTGAAAGACTGAATACTTTTGAAAACAGTATCTAGTTGAAGAGATAACTGGGGCAGGCACTGAAGACAAAAGTAAAGCTAATTAGAAGTACTAGCAAATGTGAAAAAACACTCCACCCCCAAACAATTCTCAATAACCAACTTATCCATCCACAGCATTTCACCTTCCTTTGCTGTTTCACACTAGTCTCGAATATCCTGTAACATCATGGACTGCACTTGAATTCCAACCTAGGTATAATTGCAGTAGTTCACTTCCATATGACTGCATCCTTAACCTAAACGCACAGACACTGTGATTGGTTCTGGACCCTAACTGCTACAATTGCCTTTATCTGTGAAGGCCCAAACCACAACAGTAATATTCATGCTACTGGATAGCAATTCAAAGTTAACAAATCACTCCTAACTACCCAAGAATCTCCCCATCTGTGACCTGTCTCATTAGAGAAGGGACACAGTATGAACATCACTAAGATGAAAACTCAGACACTCAAAGAGTGTTTATCTTAACAGAAACCAAAATCTTAACACAAGGTTAATTAAATGAGACCACCACATTTGCACACTTCTCTGTCCAAACATTTCTTAATGTCCCTATCTCTCTATCACCATCCCCACATTTCAGTCAGCCAACTTTAAAATAAAAACATAACTACGTCTCTTCTCCAGCACTGAATCAAGAATGCTAATTTTTATTTTTTAACTTTTTTTTTAACATATGAAAGACAAGCCGATATTCAGTTGTTCATTTCAAACTGAATATACACACAGTGGTTCAGGTGGCCTACAGAGCACGCACACACACGCGCGCACACACACGCGCACACACACAAAGTAAAAAGGACTAGTATCACCAAATTCCACATTTATTTCAGGTTCCTAAATAGATGGATTAATACAATTACTTAAATAAGTAACAGATGAGTTTTGCATTGCATGCAGGTTTATAAGCTTAGGCCCCAATACCACCACTAGCAGAAAGTACAAAGGTATTGCAATATTCAGAGAAATTTCCATAATCTGATGCTTCTCTCATTAGGTGATTATGTTATTACTGGGTAGTGCACACAAAGAATTTTGAGCAGGGCAGCAGGAAATTTTGTTCAGTGACAACACTGAAAGGAACAAGAATGCTTCTAATCCATTATTTACAGGTTTATAAAGGGCACTTAGCTCTTTTGCTGCCTTTGATTAAATATGAAACAAGTTAAGATTTCAAGTGTGCTTTATGAAAACTAGTATTTATGAACTAATAAAACCAGACATCTATTCCCTTTCTTATCTAGTCAATTCAGGGAACTATACTGCTTACACGGTTACAACAGTAAATACGTTATCAACTCCTGCACACACTACTCATGAATTTCCCAAATCCAAGATCTAACATCTGGCCTTTATAACTGCTTCAAATATCAGTATTTAATGTTAAGACTATATTCCTTGGACAAATTTTAATTTATCCTTCATGTGAAGGATGAGGAATGAGCTTTCAATCCACCTCACTGTATGCTTATCCAGCCCACACATCAACAGCTTTTCTATGAGGATATTACAGTGAGACTGTGTCAGAGGCCTTACTGAAGTTCAGGTAGACAATATCAACTGCTCTCCCCTCATCTACCAGACTGGTCATTTCACCGCAGAAGTTTATCAAGTTGATCAAGCAGGACTTCCCCTTGGTGAAGCCATGCTGCCTATTGATGATGATTTTCTTGTCCTTAATGTGCCTGGAAATGATTTCCAGGATTAGCTGCTCCGTCACCTTCCCAGGGGTCAAGGTGAGGCTGACTGGCCTGTAATTCCCTGGGTCCTCCTTGAAGATAAGAGTGACCAGGCATTGAACCTGCAAAGGCTTGTGCATATGTTTACATTTTTGTATTGTGCATGTTTCTTTTGAGCTCAATGGGTCATTCTTCATGTGGGTGGCATGAGATGTGTGGATGAAGTCTGATGTAAATTTTTCATCATTTGCAGGTTTGTAATTATTCAATCAATATGTCCACGCTAGAGTTTAAAGCTGTGTACTCTTTGTAATGGAAGAACTTTGTTCTTTGTTCATTACCAAACACAATGGTGTGTTTGTCATAATTGAAAGTTCTATTTTGCTTTCAGTTACCGTGTGAACTTTTTAGCGTGTTTTGAGATGGGTAGACGTTATCCAGTGTCACTGAATTAGATTAATTTTTACATCAGCTTGCTTTGGTTGGGTTTTTTTTAAAAAAAAAAAAAGCCAAACGTGTTAAACTTTATTTTCCAGGTAAGAAATGATGAAGGAAAGGTGATCCGCTTTCACTGTAAACTTTGTGAATGCAGTTTTAATGATCCTAATGCCAAGGAGATGCACTTAAAAGGGAGGCGGCACAGACTTCAGTATAAGGTTAGTAGAAATGCTAATGCTTCTATCTGAAAATCCACCAGATGTCAGCTGACTGATTGCGTGTTCTTACATTTAAAGACTAATCAAAAGTAGGTACTCTGAGTAAACAGCATATAAAAAAAGCTAGAGAAATATATTTCTTAGGGAGTATAGTCTTTAAAGTAGTAATGCAGACTGTGAAACTGCATTTTGGTTTGCGTTTTGTTTTTTTAAACATTTTTAACATTGCTTTCAGGCAACCTTTATAACGTTAAAATATTGTACAACATGTGCAAGCAACAGTAGGTGCTTTATGTTGTTTACCATGAATTTCAAATAGTGTAAAAAAGTAGCGCTCAATGTTTTTGGCAGGATAAACCACATAAACCCTTTGTGGAGACATTTGAGAAACAAGTGGTGCAGACTTTTTAGTCATGAATGGAGACACACCTATATTAACATATGGTGTGTGTTTTGATTATTATAAGATTATATAGGAAAAATCTACTGTGGTCACAGGAGATACAGTGGGCCTGCATAATCATGAAAGGGATGAAAGAAGAGAAAAAATTGCCAGAAAAAATGTATTCAGTAACTCATGATTATGGTCCTGTATGAGGGACCCTTCAGGATCAGGGCATCAAGAAGCACACTGTAGTTAATATGAAATGGTTTTTTTCAGGTTATAGAGTAGTCATCCTGCTGCAGAATGAACAGCAAATTACTTAGTATTTCCTTTAACTTTATAATCTTAAATTGCTTTGTTCTCATATAGTTGAAGAGGGAAATCATGCTGTTTGTAATAAGTTGCTATTTCTTTCTTTTAAAATACTGGACAGATTTTTCTTCTTCAGCTATTCGTTCAGTGGAGTTCTATAACTGCATTTTACTCCCCTTGATTTTATCATAGACCAGTAGTGTGTGTTAAACATGTCAGAAGAACTCCGTAACTTTGAGATGACAAGAGGCAAACCAACATTTCATTTTTTTTCTGAACTAGAAAAAAGTTAACCCAGACTTGCAAGTAGAAGTAAAGCCCAGTATTCGAGCAAGAAAAATTCAAGAAGAGAAGATGAGGAAACAGATGCAGAAAGAAGAATATTGGAGAAGACGAGAAGAGGAAGAGCGCTGGAGGATGGAAATGAGGTAATGCTTTCTGTTTTATCAGTGAATGAGACAAAGCTGCAGTCAGATTACCTAAAACTAACTCTGCTTCTGTAGTTACTTATTTTGAATACTTGTTTTGGGAACTCTGTACTGTCTTGTTTTATATTAAGTTGTCGTTATCCCTCTGGGTTTTTTATTTGTTTTTGTTTGTTACTGTTCAATCCCTCTGAGGAATGTAGACTTGCTAGAATTATTTGCTATAAATTCAGGCCCACTTTCAAAATAACCATTCATTTTATTTACCCTCTGGAGTTCACTGGTGTTTGCTCGTGACTACTAGAAATGGGTTAGTGAGTGAGGACATCCAAGAATTTATTTAGAATGGTTGGAAGTATTAACTGCTATATAAAGAGAACACTTTTATTGATGCACTTCAGGCGATATGAAGAGGACATGTACTGGAGGAGAATGGAAGAAGAGCAGCATCACTGGGATGACCGTCGCAGAATACCAGATGGAGGATATCCTCATGGTCCTCCAGGGCCTCTAGGCCTGTTGGGAGTTAGACCAGGAATGCCTCCCCAGCCCCAAGGACCAGCTGTGAGTTTCTTAACTGGAGAGGGAAGGGGGGGAAAACAAATCATGCTTGCCAGGAGGCACAGTTAAAAACTAAATTATTCAGTGCTACTTCAGTTGTCTCCAGTGTTTCTTAATAAGGATTTGGAAAAGTGAAGAAAAAATCATATGCTAATGAAACTGTGTAGATGGACCTGTCTTCCAAAATAAGTCCACTTATATGACAAAAAGATGCCTTGAAGACAACTATTGATTCTTCTCAAATACAAGTCACTCTGGATTTGTGTACTACTTTTATTTTATTTAATTGCATTATACTTTATTTATCTAATTGTGGACAAATGTATGGATAAAAAGTGGTTGGATCATCAGATCCAGATAGTTAGTCATGGGTCGTACTCTACCTGGAGGTCAGTAGCAAGTGCAGTACCACATGGGTTTATCCTGGGATTTTTCTCATTAGCACCTTATCAGTGATCTGAAAGGTGATGGAATGAGTGCACACTCATCAGGTTTGCAGCTGACATGAAGCTATTGGTTTGGGGTGGGGAGAACAGTTGATACCTTTGAGGGCAGAGCTGCCATCCAGAGCAACCTAGGCAGACTGGAGGAATGGACCAACAGGAACATTATAGAATTCTGCAAGGACAACTGCTTAGTGCTGCATTTGGGAAGGTATAACCCCTTGCACTGAGGGGCTGGGGAGTGACAGGCTGAGTAGTGGCCCTGCTGAAAGGGACCTGGGGTTCTTAGCAGATAGCAAGTTGAACATGAGCCAACTGTGTGCCCTGGCAGTAAGGCAGGCCAACAGCATCCTGGGTGATATTAACAGGAGCATAATCAGTAGATAAAGGGAAGTGATCAGCTTTCATTAGACCCAAACTCCAATACTGCATTCAGTTTGGGGCTTTCCAGTAAAAGAAAGATACTGATAAACCATAGCGGGTTCAGTATGGGGCTACTGGGATGCTCAGGGGTCTGGAGTGCGTGCCCTGTGAGGAAAGACTTGAGGGATCTGGGCTTGTTCAGCCTGGAGAAGAGATAGCTTCAGTGGGATCTAATAGCCTTCTAATACTTGTGCATTATAAAGACAATGGAGCCAGGCTCTTTACAGTCGTGAGGGGCCAAGATACAACCAACTTAAGCTGAGACAGAAGAGGTTCAGACTAAATACAGGAATTTTATTTTTTTTTCACACAGACGTTGTGCAGCTTCCATCATTGGCGGTTTTCAAGAACCGACTGGATAAAGCCCTTAGCAACATGATATGGTCTTATAGCTGACCATGGTTTGCACAGGAGGTTGGACTAGAGGACCTCCTGAGGTCCCTTCCTATTTGAATTCTTCTGTGATTCTATGAAAAGCAGTCATGGATACTTTATTTTGCATCAGTATGCAAGTATTTTCCAGTTAACAGAAAGACAATAGATATTTATGTTGGGGAGGTACTTTTGATCCTGGGATTTCATGATTTGTTTATTTTTGATACATTTCATGTTTTTTCAGACATGATTGTGACCAGTGTAAGTTGTTAAGGACACTTCAGTTCATGTTTTGTTACATTTCAATGATTTGAGGTTTGAATATTCTGTTGTTTAGCCACATGTTTGGTTTTTGGTCACATATCTTCTATGAACTTGGAAGCATACCCAAATTTCAGAAATGTGCTTTATCATCTGTTTAGCCTCTACGCCGCCCTGACTCCTCTGATGACCGTTATGTGATGACCAAACATGCAGCTATATATCCAACAGAGGAGGAACTTCAAGCAGTCCAAAAAATTGTTTCTATTACTGAGCGTGCTTTGAAACTTGTTTCTGACAATATGACTGACCATGAAAAAAGCAAGAGCAAAGAGGGAGATGACAAAAAAGATGGCAGTAAAGATAGGTATTTTTTTTCTTATTGTTTTTTAAGAATTTCATCACTTGTTTTTGAAGTCATTTTATGTTTTTCCCTTGCACTGTTATCAGTGCTTCCAGGGTTTCTGTTTTCTTTGGGTTTTGATACAGCATATGTCTCTATGGCCTCAAGAGTATATGGAATACTCCTATTTTATTTCACTTTTATATCTTCAGGATTAGTTTAATGTTTTTTATATTATTCTAAATGCAACTTTTAACTATAATTCACAGAGCTTTGAAAGGAGTTTTACGGGTAGGCGTTTTGGCTAAAGGTTTGCTACTCCGTGGAGACCGAAATGTCAGTCTTGTTTTATTATGTGCTGAGAAGCCTTCAAAGATGTTACTCAGTCGTATTGCTGAAAGTCTTCCCAAACAACTTGCAGTAAGTAGAATTTAGATTTTTGGATCTGAATTTTTGTAAAGATACTGTAAAAATCTATTCTTAAGTCAAATGTCTGCAGGGCTGACTGCTGCATTTCATAGTTCAGGTTCACTTTCTTTTCATTTTCTGAGTGTTTCTGCCTGAATGCAGGGACTATGCTGCATGTTTTGCTTTCTGTATATTGTGTCCATACAAGTATCTAGGTGTTTATGCTAGCGATGTAGTATCAATGATCATTTAATAGATTTCATTTAACTGGGAAATAGAAACAAGCAAAACAAAGACTGTTATCCAGTTACCAGCAGCGATAGAGGTAATTTGTGCAGTGTTACAGGAAGCTTGCGCTGCCTGAAGGTCAAAGTTCTCCATTAATGCCAGTCTTTTTGTACTTATGTCTTGTTTCCAATTTGTATGTGTCAGTGATTTGTAGTCCCACAATTAGTTAACAGTCTTGTGTTTGATTTTGTTTTTTCTTTTTTTGTCACTTTAAAAAAAAAACTACATCCAATCTTAGAGCATTCAGCAGATTTCATATAAACCATTTGCTATATTTCTACAAAAAATGAAAGTACAGAATAAAGTCTTTAGCTCCAGTGCTCTCCACTGGACAAAGCCTGTCTACCATTATTATAGAATGCTTGTCACAGCGTTAGTATTTCAATGCAGTCTGGTATAATGCTCAACAGAATCAGTGGCATGGTAGAAGCATTATCAGGATCAGATTAATTAGAAAATAATCTTGGGTTTGCTCTTGTTTAAAATAACAGAACAAGAAAAAAAATTAAAAACTGCATATCTTGGTCTGGCTTTGTGGAGAAGTCACTTGTCCCTCTAGTATGTGGAAGAAGGTGATAGAGGTACCTACAGCTTCCTTTGGGGGTACTTAGAATTATTAAATCTAGTTGCAAGAAGCAACCTTGTTACTCTTACATTTTTTTCCCTGGTGTTTATCTTGCCCTTTGCTCTCTCATCAGAGAATGTTGTGACAGCCAAGTATAGAATGTGCCTAGCAGTACCCATCCTGTAACTGCGAGCTCAAAGAAGAACCACTGCATCTTTGTGCTTTTTAAAGGCTCCTATGTTCCAATGAGAAACATATCCAGCTGGCATTTTCAGTGGCACTGAGGCTTTTCTTTATCTCAAACACTATCAAGATTCTTGTTATGTAATTTACTTTGTATATTAATTTCCTTTATGGGTAGTTTTTTTCTTTTGCATGCTTGGTGACTGCTGTATATTTTCATTAATGATTTGGAAACAGTATGCAAGTCCATATATATAGATATATATCTTAATTGTGTATACTGCTGTTTCTTTGAATACAGAGATATCTGCTTCATATAATTATATTGTTTATGTCTTTCTATTAAAAAGACTATGTTGAAATCCATTTTCTTCCCCATACTTTTCTTGGCCACATGCTAATAGAAATTTCTCTTTCTTGATATTTAGGTAATAAGTCCTGAGAAATACGATATCAAGTGTGCAGTCTCAGAAGCAGCAATAATTTTAAATTCATGTGTGGAACCCAAAATGCAAGTTACTATCACACTGACATCTCCAGTCATTCGGGAGGAGAACATGAGGGATGGAGGTTGGGAAGTCGTTAAAGATGTTACTTCTTTCTCCTCTGTTATTATATGTTTGTTTATTCTGCTTAGGATGGTGTTAAGGTCCTAGAAGGCAACATGCTGGCACAACTAATGTATTTGATCAAAACCTTGTTTTTCAACAACCAGTCTCGGTAGAGAACAGTTGGTTAAAATAAATGCTTATATGATGAGTTTATTTAATTTTTAAAAATTTGAACTTTATGTCCAACCTCAGCTTTCTGGAAAAGGTACAAACTTGACTCTTTCTTTCCCTCTTATAAAATTATGTGGAAAATGCAGTATTTTATAGTAAGTGGCTATAAACTGGCTTTCTAGAGCAGTCTTGCCCTAAGAGAAAGATTGTATGGTTTTAGAAAAATCACAGGTTTTTGGGTTTAAACTGGATTAGTATTACTGTCACTTACACATTCTAAATAGCAGTGCCACTTAAAAAATGCACTTTTATAATACTTTTGATGGTAACGGTGCTTCTAACTTTAAAAGACGATGCAATTTTTTTCCAGCTCTCTGAGGTTGCTTTTTCGTCTGGAGTGCTTTTTGAGTATATTTAGGCTCCTGGTGTTACAATCAGTCTTCTATCCAACTGGAAAACCCAGACTAGTACAATAAGAAATGGCTTTGTCGTTGAGCTGAAGCAGAAGGTGGACCTTGTAAATCAAATTACATTTCTGAAGTTCACAGTTTCTCTGGTGCCAGCAGTGTTGCTTCAGGGTCTGTTCTGTAACACTTTCAGAGCTCCAAAAGCTTTTAAGCCAACAAGCATGATTAGTGTCTGCATGACATTGGTTCTCTTTGTTTACGGGTCAGATAAAATGAACTTTTGTTTCCTTTTAATCCTGTATTTTCATAGTTGAAAGAGAACATGGCAAGCAGGGTTCTGGTGTTTGACAGTGAACTTATAGATAGGAAATCTGAGGCTATCATAACACTTCTCATGCAGGTTGAAAAAAATTGTATGTGTATATGTATACATGTACTTGTGTATATACGTATTTATATAAGACACAGAGGCTTTTTTTTAATTTCATCTCATCATTATATGTCCTCTAAAATGCTTGAGGTTTTTATATTGCATTAGTAAATGTTCTGTAGCTATGACAAGTGCATTGTAAGCAAGCTGTGTTAACAAAGTCATCCTACATAATCAGAAAGAAAAAATTCAAGATATATTCTCTAGTTTGGATGACTTCTGAAGAGTCTTTAAGAGTGCTTTGTACATGATTTTTAAGCTGTGCATATTATTCCTAGCTATAAAGGCTTTGTACGTGTACTGTCACACCCAACCAATTCTACTTGTTTTTTGACAATCTAAGTGTAACATGACTCTTGGTTTGTCTGTGCTGAATCAGACTTCACATATTATTTAAGTTCATAAAGAATACTTTAACTTAAAAATGTGATTATTAAATTACATTAAATGAAGTTAACCTTAAACACCATGTTTATTTCTTAATGTGCTGTGCAAAAGTGCAATATTGATTACTGCCACAATACTCAATTTCAGTTTTCTGGCCTAAAATTCTATGATGTGGACTAAAAAGAAAATACATTTCAAATTACTATGATCAATCCCTTAATTTATGCCACCTAAAGGAAACAAATCTATTTTTGTCTGACCCACACTTGAGTTAAAATGATCATTGTGAATTTCTTCACTGCTGAATGCAGTGCTGCTTCTAGGCAAGCAAAATCAAGTTAGATTTCTCTTCAAGACACTGAGCAGTATAAAATGGATGTGCAGAAAAGTTCACTTTTGAAACTAGAGCAAATAGAAGACTGAATTGCATCAAAGAAGACCTTATTATGAAGACTGCTGCTTATTTGCTGCAGAGTATGTGTTTGTATTTTTTCTTACTGCAGCTTCTCATGCTCTGTGTCTTACAATGGCTTAAAGTTTTCATTATTTTTTTTTTTTTTTTAGCCTGCTTGGGGAGCTAGTTCAGGTGATAAGGAAGGCTTTACCGGAAGAACCAGTTTGAGTAAAGACAAGACTGAGACTTGCACGTGGAATAGAATCATGTTTGATGTGTAATAATCCCATTACATGATAAAAGGCTAAAAAAAAATATGGTGTGAAATAAAATTGTTAACCGCATAGCTACTGTTCCTTACAGTATTGTGCGTTTGACAGTTTACCAAATCTGATATATTCAAAGTGCCCTGCTGTGGAATCTTTCCTTCAGCAAACAAAGTGTACATACTTGTGAACGCAGATACGTGTGCACGTGTCTTTTTTTATCCTTAGCTAACAGCCCCGGTCCAAAGCCTTCTAGCAGAGGGACTTGATTCCTGTCAGGGGTTGCTGCCAAGATATCGGAAGGATTTTTGACCAAGGTTTTCTAAAGCTCAGTGTCACACCTGCCATGTCACAAAGGAGGGGGTTTGGATGCATAGTCCTAGCATCTACTATTACTTTGTATGGGTTTTTTCTTTTTCTTTTTGTCTTTGTGTCTCTCCCAGAATTAAGCAGTGTTCACACTCGTCTTGAAATAGTTGACTGGATAAAATGTATTTCACATAATAAAGCTTACCAAAATTGATATACCTGTTAACTTTTAATGAAGAGATAGTGTGGTTACAGCATGTCTAACTGAAGATTAACCCCTTATATTTAGGCTAGTAACAAATTAAGTTATATAGGGTAAGAATTTGTGCTTGTGTTTTGTAAATTATTTTCAGGTTTTTGTCTTAGCTTAACAGAGTGGTAGGTTAGGCATCTGAATTTAGTTAAATAGTCTTAAAGGGGTTAATCCTGAAATGTGAAACAGATGCAAAAATCCACAGATTAAGTATTACAAGAGTTTCCTTGATACATTTTTTCAGTCAATATATTCTCAGTGCAATATGTGCCTTGCAACTTTTGACTTAGTCTTTTTAAGTTTCAAGGGTATTCATATGTCTTAGTTGCACATTTTATATTGACATTTCCAGCACTGAGTAAGATTCTCTTCTGTGCACTTAAACTGTAATTCTTTTTGGTAAAATTATTTTCCAAATTGAAGCTTTTCAGAGCTAGAAGTAATTGGAGTTTCAAATTATGTAGTGAATTATTGTGATAAAAGTTTTCACAGTGTCTCCTAATTGCATATTAGTTTTGGAAGAATGTAAAAAATTGACTGATTAGGCTACTAGACCAAAAAGACCCATATTTTTATTTTTTATTTCTCAACTTTACTTCGCCTCTTTTTTTCTGCTGTGGATTTTCTCTAAATGTACTCCTTGTCTTTTATATCCAAGTTGTACTTGTTTCATCAGTTATCTTACCTGGCACCTCTCTTGTATATATTTGGGTGGGGGGGGGTTGTTTTAAAGAAAATACTGCTTTAAATGTCTTCATTTGCTCTGTAAATCCCTTGTTAGTGCAGTTTTTCTTCTTTCCACTTTAACATATAGTCCATAAGTTTGAATATCTGTGTGAGAAGATACCTACGTTCTTCTCAGCTTTGTTCTTATTTTGAAATCCTCTCCCTTTTAGCCCTGTACAGAGCAATGGGGTTGTCCTATTAAAAAAATGCCCAAATCTGGATGTAGTACTTCAGATTAAATTTAATTATTATATTGCGAAGTTGTAGCACCATGTTAATTCATGCCTTTTTAGTCCTCTGTATAGTAAAGTATACTACTATTTATTTTACATTTGTGTATAAATAGGTGGTTTCAGAGCTGTTTCTCTGCAGCATCCCTAGAAGCTTCTCCTTGCTGTTCTCCTTGCTGGCATGTTTTATGGGACTAAATTTTTTTTTTTTATATATATATATATAATTTTATTCTCAGACTTACCTTACCTTACTTATATCTTGCTGGATTAAACTATATTGTTCCATACAGCCAGCTCCTGTGAAATGAGTGCCATTGAGTGAGGGCTTTTTCTTTCCTCTTATCTGGTGTATCACCAGTTATGCTACCAATATACTTCATCACTAGTCACAATAGCCATTTTCATAATTAGTAAAACAAAGAACTTTTAAAGCTGATCATTGCATTATATCCCTACAATTTTTAAGTAACCCAAAGATACCATTTCATATTGTTCAGTGGTTCCAGTTTCATTGGTTGAACCACTTCCAAAAGGGCCTTGTGGTCTTTTCCTTTTTGGTAACAAAGCAATCAAATTGATAATTTACTGAATCCTTTTCTGAACATTTAAATATACAAGATCTACTATATTTTCTTTATCTTTCAGACATTCTGCTTTGTTTTTTAAGCTATTGCTTGCTTTTCTTTTTTTCGCTGAATCTTAAGTAAAGCAGTCCCTTTTCAGGTCCTTCCTTGCATCCTAAATGATATTGGAGCACGTATATCATGGGCTGAGGAATTTATTTACATGAATAAGAGAGAGGATACTAGAAAGTAATGGAACTCTAATACTGAACAGCATTTCACATTCCTTTATTCAGGTTTTTTTAAAGCAAAATTATTTCAATTTTGAATTTAAGGTATGATAAAAATAACATCATTACTAAACACCTAGTGCTTTTTAGACTTTTTTTATTTTTATACTTAGTTTTTCTTTTAAAGAGTAGGTCCCAAATAACACGTGGCTGTTAAAATTTACAAGAAACTAAGTTTGAATGTTTCTACTTGGTTAAAGTGGATTTTTGTGTTCCTTCTGTCTCGTGTTCTCTGTGCCGGTGCCCTGTGTCCAACCATCCTTCCTTCAGTATTTAATTTTGGGGATATGTGTTTTTCCAGTGTTAGCTTAAAGAAGTACTATGCATTGCACAGTCTGCAATGCATTCGAAAATAACTTGAGAGCTAAAGTATATGCTCTTGATCTTCATACTGGGTTGATGCACTAATCCTAATTGAATGGCTTTTATTGAACATTTACATTTGTTGTTCAAGTGTTTAAACTTTAAATGGCATGTGTGACATTGAAGCTACTTTAAGGAAGTGTCTTGCTCACCTGGTCAAACACCCATTCCTCACTGCATTTTGCCAATTCAATCCATTTTAGATGTAACCTCGGGTATGGTGAAAGACCCACCGGACGTCTTGGACAGGCAAAAATGCCTTGACGCTCTGGCTGCTCTACGCCACGCTAAGTGGTTCCAGGTTCGGAACATCATTTTACTTTCTTCTTGTAGCCTTATGAGAGATTAGTTCAGTTGCAATATAATTGTTTAACTGTGTGAAAACACTCAGCATTGTTCATGCTAATAATAATTAATATTTTTCTGGTCCCTAAATTTACATGTAGAAGGTTGAGTATGGAGGAATTGCTTCATGCAGTTATTGCTGATTTGACATGATTTTATTTTTTACTGGTCATTGAGAAGATGATATTGAAAGCTTGACTTGCTTGGGGTGATCATATGTTGTATATCTGTTATATATTCCATAAGGCTGCAGATTAATTTTGCTTTAGATAATGGAATATGTGTTTAAATCTTTGTGCTTAGATTTAAGACTTTTTTTCCTATTTCTTTAAGTGTATCAAGTGTAGGGAATGAAAGGCAAGGAGCAACTGTTTGGTTTAGTGACTTTGCATTCTGGCAAAGGCACAGTAAAGAAACCAAACAGATTCCCTTGACCTTTCAGTCTCTATACCTATTTCTTAGACCTTTATTATATTTATTTCTAATATAGAAAGATTCTGTATTTATTGTTACAAGTGAACATAGGTCAAAGTGTACAGGGGATCAAGAAATATTATTCTTGTATAACCTGTCCACTTTGACTTCTACCACCTTAAATTACTAACTCTCTATAAAATACTGCTGTAAATGGCAGCTCATGAAATAAAGTTGTAGAATGATTTGTTTCAGTCTTGTATCTGAGCTTCCATTGAACAGTGGTGTTTTAGTCTTTCAACAAGTCCTATTTGCTGTAGGTGGTGGGATTAATTAATTTGATTTTGTATTGCTCTCAAGGCTAGAGCTAATGGTCTGCAGTCCTGTGTGGTTATCATACGTATTCTTCGTGACCTCTGTCAACGGGTTCCAACTTGGTCTGATTTTCCAAGCTGGGTGAGTAATGTTCTTTTGAAAGAGTCTTTTTAACGCACATGTTACTGCAAATAAAGCATAGGAAAGCGTTACTACAGTTTTAAAATGTAGACTTTGAAGGAGTAATGTAGGGGTTTGTTTGGATTTTTTTTTGTTTTGGGGTTCCCCCCCCCCAAATGATCCAGATTCCGTCTAAAACTTTAATTTTCTGAGGTTTTGTCATTTGGAGATGGATTTTTTTTTTCAAAATGAATTTTCTTCTTTTTAATGCTTTGTGGGTAGTGTTCTTATTCTAGATTTCAGCATTTTTTCCTTTACTCTGTATAAAAGAATCTTTTTTTTTTTTTTCTAACCACCTACTCTGAATTGCTTGGACTTTACTGAAACTGATTGAAAACAATGTCAGCTGTGCCCAGATAGCTCTGTGATAACAGAAAGGCTACCTGAAAGAATAAATCACAGTAATTCCTGCAAGATGAAACACCACAGTACTAGTCTGTGGATGTTTTACCATTAGCATTTTAATCAGTGTCACTTAGAAACAGATATCTAGGTTGTACCCAGTTATCTCTCTCAATTCTTGCATCCAAGTGTTCTTGGAGCATTCCTTTTACGTTGACTATCTTAAATGATGCTCTCTTCAGGAGTGCAACTTGTGCTCCAAATATTAACAGATGTTCAATCTGTGGACTGGACAAAGTTAGTCTGAAACAAAATCTCTGAAACATATATATGTGGAGGTAAACTCAGCTCTGACTGTTTTGTTTCATAGACCAAATCCTGTTGCAGTATGCTGCTTCCTAATGTAGACTTTCCGGTTTTGGCAGGAAGAGTGCTACCATTGTCAAGACAGTTACAATGGTTGGCAGTATTTCAATGAGAAATGTTTTACAACTGTACTAAGCTTGCAGACAATTTTATTAAATTACTTCTGATAATATTTGTTGTTTCTGGAAAAAATGTGGAGCAATTATTTCTGTTTTTTAAAAATTTAAAGTAAAAAAAAAAAAAAGAGTTCCAGTTTCCATGCTACACTTCATAAAAGATACACTGTACAAATATAGCTTAAAAGAAGCTAAGTAGTAGGCCTTTGATACAGTGTCCCACAGTATCCTCCTGGAGAAACTGGCTGCCCATGGCTTGGATGGGAGTACTCTCTGCTGGGTTAAAAACTGGCTGGAGGGCCGGGCCCAGAGTGTGGTGGTGAATGGAGTTAAATCCAGTTGGCAGCTGGTCACGAGTGGTGTCCCCCAGGGCTTGGTACTGGGGCTGGTTCTTTTTAACATCTTTATCAATGATCTGGATGAGGGGATTGAGTGCACCCTCAGTAAGTTTGCAGATGACACCAAGTTGGGTGGGAGTGTTGACCTACTTGAGGGTAGAAAGGTTTTGCAGAGGGACCTGGACAGGCTGGATCGATGGGCCGAGGCCAATGGGATGAGGTTCAACAAGGCCAAGTGCCGGGTCCTGCACTTGGGTCACACCAACCCCATGCAGCGCTACAGGCTTGGGGCAGAGTGGCTGGAGAGCTGCCTGATGGAAAAGGACCTGGGGGTGTTGGTGGACAGCCGGCTGAACATGAGCCAGCAGTGTGCCCAGGTGGCCAAGAAGGCCAACAGCATCCTGGCCTGTATCAGGAACAGCGTGGTGAGTAGGACTCGGGAGGTGATCATCCCCCTGTGCTCAGCACTGGTGAGGCCCCACCTCGAGTACTATGTCCAGTTTTGGGCCCCTTACCACAAAAAAGGCATTGAGGTGCTGGAGCGGGTCCAGAGAAGGGCAACGAAGCTGGTGAGGGGTCTGGAGAGTAAGCCTTATGAGGAGAGGCTGAGGGAGCTGGGGTTTTTCAGCCTGGAGAAAAGGAGGCTGAGGGGAGACCTTATTGCTCTCTACAACTCCCTGAAAGGAGGTTGTAGAGAGGTGTGTGTTGGTCTCTTCTCCCAAGACACAGGCGATAGGACAAGAGGAAATGGCCTCAAGTTGCGCCAGGGGAGGTTCAGATTGGACATCAGGAAAAATTTTTACACTGAAAGGGTTATTAAGCATTGGAATGGGCTGCCCAGGGAAGCGGTTGAGGCACCATCCCTGGAGGTATTCAAAAGACGGGTTGACATAGTGCTTAGTGACATGGTTTAGTGATGGGTTGTTGTGGGGTTTTTTTGTTAGGTTTTTTTTTATCAGAGTTAGGTTGATGGTTGGACTAGATGATCTTAAAGGTCCCTTCCAACCTAGACAATTCTATGATTCTATGATTCTATACTATGTAAGAGCCCTTGATATCACTATGATACTGAGTTTTCAAAGAATAAACCCTGGAATGCTTTTAGAAAAGCATCCTTAGAACTATTGCAACACACAGCAGGCACACAGATGAAGAACAAGGAATGTTGTTTCTTATTTCTCATAATATCTGTTCTAAGGCACAGCCAGAAGGGAAGAGAGGTATGAAGCAATGTATCAGGCCTAGCTGTGTCTTAGTTCTCTCCAAAAGGACTTCCTGGCTTGCTCCTGGTACCTGATGCATTGCAAGTGACATGAATCAACATTGAAGTCTGTGTAGTCAGTTGTTCTTTTGGCCTGTTGGAAAAGTCTTACTGACAAAAACAATGATGGAATGAAAATGGTGATTTTAAATATATGTGATTTCTGACAGTCACAGATGAAATTTCATAGATCAAAGAAATGTATTTTTCTGGATACAGAAATTCTCCTGACCTGTATGCTAGAAGCCTGTTACAAGCCAAAGAGATGCCAGAGCTTTTCAAAGAGCCTAAATAGTTGTAATAATAGAAAATATTAGGAAGTCTAAACACAGACATTAGTATCAGTCTCTTTATATACCTAAGAATAAAAACTAAATTAGAAGAATTTTGTCAAGTTCCTACAAGTTAGAAGGAACTAATATTCAAGGTTGATTTCTTTTTCCCCCAAACTTGAAATCCAGCCTTTCATGCATATAAACACCAAGGCATCATAATTCCCATTTGCCTTTGATATTGGAGGAGGTATTGAAACATCCATTTAATGCTGAAAAAGCTAAGGAAAGCTATTCTTTACTTTTGCAAATATCTTTTATAGGCTTTTCTGAAAAAAATAGTCTAATAAAAGTAAACAATGGAAATACAGAAAAAAACAATATTTAAAATACAGCTAATCATTTAAACCATTTTAACTAATATCAAATAATGTGTAAATTTTAGAAAACCTGTTTATCATCAAGGTTTTTTTACTCATTTAACATCTGAGTTAGTGTTAGCCTATATCCAGGAAAAAACTTGCTGTGAACTTCAGTTTTGCTAAACTGAAGAACTAGTAACCACTTAAACGTTAAAAGGTCATCAAATTTTGGATGCTTCAAGTTTGTGTATTCTTGTAGAAAAAATAATTTCTCTGTAGCATCCTGTTAATTTCATTAGATGAATCAAATTCATCATTTCATACTGTGGGGCTGACAGATTCTGGTGACCCACCATGTTTCATGCTCTCTCAAAAAATGGCTGGACAAGTTGCCTACATGCATACATTGGCTACTACTGTATAAATTTCTACAAAACTTTTGGATAACTTGTGATGAGATGCAGCATATCAGTACTCAATGTTAATCTTGCAGCAGCTTTTTTTTATTCATTGTTATATCTGATTTTTTTCCATTTTAACTGAAAGTGTTCTGTGATGTGTAAAGTTCTTCAAAATTCCAGTATCAAAAGTTCTGTATTGAACAACAGTAGTAGCTTTTTTGTTTTTGTTTTAATCAATCTTCTAAATTGGCTGTGTTTTCTTATTGTTGGTCTAGGCTATGGAGTTGCTTGTGGAAAAAGCAATTAGCAGCGCTACTGGACCACAGAGTCCTGGGGATGCACTGAGAAGAGTTTTTGAGTGTATATCTTCAGGAATTATCCTTAAAGGTAAGTTGCATTTGATCACTGTCTGTATACTTATGCTTAACTAACGTAAAATCTGTATTCTTGGTTGAAATAAGGTAGAGATTTGCTACTAATTAGCCTAACTGTTGTAGGTGGTCCTGGCCTTCTGGACCCTTGTGAGAAAGATCCTTTTGATACACTTGCTGTAATGACAGA
Source organism: Numenius arquata (assembly GCF_964106895.1). NCBI lineage: Eukaryota > Metazoa > Chordata > Aves > Charadriiformes > Scolopacidae > Numenius > Numenius arquata. Next base: position 8,264,087 of record NC_133615.1, read on the forward strand.
TCAGCAGCGAGAGGATATTACTTCAAGTGCACAGGTAAGGAAAAGTATATGTGAAGTGGTAGGTTGTTTTGTTTTGTTTTGTTTTTTAAATGGAGGTATGTGGTGGATATGAATTTTCCTTTCTTAGAATATAGTCTGGTCTTTCAGATGATCAATCTTAAGCTAGGCTATGAAAATGTCACAACAAAGGATGTACAACAGTGTTCATTTTTGCACTAAAATTAACGTATTTTCCTGAAAAGTTTGAAGCACTCCCATCTATATATATCTGTAAAGATGCTCACTCTACAGGAGCATGTTATTAGATTTAAAATTACATTGGCATTTAATATTTTAGAAATAAATCTGTGTAAGTTTAATTTTTGATATTTATTGTATCCACTTACAGTACTGACCATTCATGCTTGTAGCTTAAGAGGTTACTGCCCCTACTTTCTTAATTTGATCCTTTTGCTAAAGATTACTAATGCGTAATTGGACATGTGACAAGCTTTGCCTGCTTCAGTGCAAGTCCAGCAGCTAAAACATATGCATATTATTTTTAAGCTAAGATGATGTACTTTGTACAGAAATAGCACGTGACATATGTTTTATTGTGTTGACTTTGTTGAGGGAAGGAAGAGGGGATAATAAGAGCTAAGGATATACACCACTGATGTTCTTCATTAATTGTTTGACAAAGTACTCAAAATTTACATTTGTTTCTAACAGAAATATCTTCTTTCTACCCTTTTTCTAGTTTGCACTGAGACTCCTTGCATTCCGTCAAATACACAAAGTTTTAGGAATGGATCCATTACCACAGATGAATCAACGCTTCAACATCCATAATAATCGTAAAAGGAGAAGGGACAGTGATGGGGTTGATGGATTTGAAGCAGAGGGAAAAAAAGACAAAAAAGATTATGATAACTTTTAAAAATGTTTGTCATCAGTGCTAAGATCAAAGGTGATAAAAAGTCCATTTGTTGCCTTGCTTTTAAATGGACCTAATGTCTGTTTAAAATATCCAAAACCAACTCAGTAATTAGATTTGGAAGAGAACAACCTAGCTCTTCTGTGAGATTCTGAATATTTTAATGGATGTACTGTGTCAGACAAATTATGGATGGAAAGACTGCAAATGGAAACTGTTGTCATTGGAAAAAACAGTTTGAGGGTTTTTCCTCACTGCATTTTCTTTAAATGTGTTGCTAACTTTAAATTCTTTTTTTTTGGTCTTTTTTTTTATTAATAAGTGCATTGTCTTATCTTGATTGTATTTAATGCAGCATTTGTGCTTCTGTTGCAATGTGTATTTTGACTTCTAATTTAGAAGTTTTTTTGTTTGACATGAGTTGTATAAGTTACTTTGTGTTAGATAGTATAAAACGTTCCCCTCCCAATTAATATTTTACAAAACTTTATTTTATAAAGCAAGACTGCAGGATTATGTTGGGTTTTTTTTCCTAAATTGTGTTACAACACAATTATCCTGCCATTTGAGTGCTCAGAACTAAATGGTTTTGCCAGTCTTGTGGCATTTGTCTCCTTAGTGTGATATAACAGTGTAATTAAGACAAATTTGTGTTAATCTAATCAAGTTTGCTGTTAATTGTGCATTAGCAGTATAAAAGCTAATATATACTGTCTTGCAACAGTTTTAAAGCAGCTGCATAATTGATCAAAGCTTTGCATGATGTTTTTGTTTTTAATAGAAGGGCTTTTAAAACTATCATTTTAGGTTAAAATGCATAGGTCTTTGTATGATTGACTTTGTGACATAGCAAGGCCAAAAAATAACTTTCTGAATTACTTTTCTCAACGCTGCAAGCTGGCATTTCCCATTTAGACAGTTAGTCATTCTTTTCAGTCAACTTTGTTGATATGAGATTAATGCCTCTCAGCCCTTAAAAAAAACATTTGTCATATCAGTGCCTGTGAGGTTATTCCTTACAGCTATTCCAGTATAAACTTTCTGTGATTTTTTTCAATAATTCAAATTTTAAAAATTGGAATATTACTGAAAAAGTGAAGGTTATTGAAGAAGAAGGGGGGGGGGGAACAACCACAACAGAAAATTATTTGATGTGGCCATAGTGTATGCTCATGTCTCTTTCAAAAAGCTAAATATAGCAGTGGTGTAATAAAGTTACATCATACTGTTGGTGTATGCTCTGGTTCATAGGTGTGATTTGTTGTCACAGCACTACAGTGGAATACGCAAATAAAAACTAAAATGTATAAAATGACTAAAATTCATTATACACTGGAAACTGAAGTTTCACTCATTCTGTTCAATGTGTATTATGTTTTGTTGCAAATCCACAAAACGCACATTAACATAGACTAACATTCTGGTAACTACTTTATTGATGGCTGTAGGAGAGTATCACACATTGAAAAGATCATTTGTTATTTCCGGTACAATTTATTTAAAAAAACCTTTTGTTCTATTTTGAGGCCGAATTTATCTTTGACCATTTTGATAAATAGCTCTTGGAGTAGGGTGATGTTTTTGTTTGCAACACCTACTGCTAACAGCCTGGGCCTGTGGAATAAAAATACAATATTTTGTATTGTAGGGGGGTTGGACTAGATGATCTCCAGAGGTCCCTTCCAACCCCATATCATTCTGTGATTCTGTGATTTTAGAAAAATAGAGGGAGTCTTAAAGAAAAAAATTAAGTGTTCTTCAAGTATTAGAGTGCAATTTTAAAAGGAGTGGTTATTAGTGGTTAGAAAATAAAAGGAAAGCTTTTCTCATTGTAAGAAAGATTTCTTATCAATTTCAGCATCAGAAATACAATAATTAACATATGCTTTAAAATTACTTTTAAAAAAGATTAGACTAGTTTCTGTTGTCCAGCCTTGATGCATAGCTCCAAGCATGTGCTTGTTCTTAGTCTTTTTTTTTTTTAAGAGGATATCTTACTGCCATGGTGTCTAGTTAGTAATTACTATTTATTTTGAAAGCTACAGGTGCTATTCATGTGGCTAGTTCAACTCCATGCCAAAGTTTCTTTCCTCATAAAGCAAACTTGTCTATTCAGGCATGTGATCCTAAAATTTAGGATTAAAAAGGTCAAAGATGTATTTTGGATGTCCTGTATTTTTGTTCTACTGGCTTTTAACTCTTAGCCAGTTTCTGGATCTTTTGAACTACTGTATACTTAAAGTGATTCCACATTAAATATGAAGCTGTGACCATGATTTTTGCACTGTGTGGTGAAGAGTGAATTTGCAGTTTGTTTCTGTTTTTCCTGCCCATTTTAATGGGCTATTTTAACTACATAACTTCTGACTCTTGTTAAGCAAAGAAGAATGGAAAAACAAGGTTTTAAAAAGTACAGAGCTAGCTTTGATTTTAAATATTACATTGTGTACTTAGGAAGACAAAACTACGACCAAGTAATTAATTTACAAACAAGTAATCATTTTAATATCTTATGTTTTGATAATGCTAGTGATTTACTAATAAGCAATGTTTGCCTTTTTTATTCAGCAATGCTGTGTGTTAAATCTCAAAGTGCCAGACGCTATAGTCATGATACGCAAAAGAGAAATGTACACAGCAAGAATTTTCCCCTCAGTGCTCACTTTAGAGGGACAATTTGGTAAAATGAGAGCTGTTCTGTTTTGAAACTTTTTCTAACTTTAACTTCTCTGCCTAGTTTTTAAGTATGTCCTGTCTGTGAGTAGTGTGGTTTCACGTGGGTTCCTGTATAGAGGCATTGGTAGAAAAGCAAGTCTGTTGGACACAGTCCATCAACTTCTTGCCCTATTATAAAATTCTGTATGAACTGTTAATCTTATAGAGCTATTGAATGTAATGGGTTCATTTGCTGCTTCTATTTTTAGACCTATTTTAGTACTCAGAAGTGATTTAATACTACTTAAAATTATTGTACCTAGCAACTTTCTGAGAGTTTGAATCAACTTTAAATATTCCTACAACAATTTGTATGCATATTTAACATTCTTGTTGCTTGTTGAATATCTGCTGATGATTAGTCTGTTCAGTATTCATACAATGCCAAATTAATTTCTTTATTAAACAATTAAGACTTGTTTGGACTACCCAAATAGATTTTTATCAGCATAGCACTAGTAATAGAAAAAAAAAAAAGAAATTGAGAGGCATGTTTTGCAATCTGTTTTTTTTCCCCTAACATCATAGGTTTGCAAAGTACAGTGATAGATTCAACCAAAACATCTGTTTTCCTTCTGGTTTTGGGGTTTTGTTTTTTTTTTTCCTCTGAAAGCTGTAAGCCAAAGAGCTTTCCTAGCCAAAAAGGCTAACAAATTAAATTTCTTCTGAGAGATTCTATTACAAATCTTCTCAAGAGTTCTCTTTTTTTTCTGCAGTATGATATTCAGGCTTTTTAAAATGAAACAGACACCTAGTCTTTTGAGGAGGAAAAAAATCCAAGGAGTGTCATCTAAAGTGTTATCACAATGGTTTTGATTTACATCCAAATAAAAATCAGGCTTAATTCTGTTAATATCTGTTAATTTGTATTCTCCCATTATGTTCCATTTTCTCATTTGGATTTATGAAAATGTGCAAATGTGTACATATATTTCTAGTACTGAGAAAAATTATAGTTATTGGACTGCTTTCTGATGTTTTAGAGTTTGCATTTTAAGAAATGCTGCCCTAATAATATGTGGCAAGTGTAAAGTTCCTAACAGGGTAAAGTTCATTGTTTTTCATGGATACCTGGTTGGCAGTTATTGCTGGGGATTTTTATCCTGCACAGTGCACACTTTCCCACTTAATGTAGCCTTAACATATCTGGATTAGCAAGGGTCCTCATTAAGGCTTATCATCTTTAATATTTGTGTTTTCTTAAACTATTTAGCAAAGCCAGGGCCATTAATATCCAGTTCTGGGCTCCCCAGTTCAAGAGGGACAGGGAACTACTGGAAAGAGTCCAGCGAAGGGCAACGAGGATGATTCAAGGATTGGAGCATCTCCCTTATGAGGAAAGGCTGAGAGAGCTGGGACTCTTTAGCCTGGAGAAGAGAAGGCTGAGGGGAGACCTTATCAATGCTTATAAGTATCTAAAGGGTGGGTTGAAGGAGGATGGAGCTGGACTCTTTTCAGTGGTTCCCAGTGAGAGGACGAGGGGCAACGGGCACAAGCTGGAACATAGGAGGTTCCACTCAAATATGAGAAGAAACTTCTTTACGGTGAGGGTGCCAGAGCCCTGGAACAGGCTGCCCAGGGAGGGTGTGGAGTCCCCGTCTCTGGAGATCTTCAAGACCCGCCTGGATGCAGTCCTGAGTAACATGCTCTGACATGCTCTGGGCAATCCTGCTTCAGCAGGGGAGTTGGACTAGATGATCTCTATGGTCCCTTCCAACTCTAAAAAATTCAGTGAAATTCAGTGAAATATTTATTCTGAAGCCAGTGATTCGTTTATTGCAGGATAGATTAAAGCCTATCAGCTTTTAAAGCTTAAATACTTTCACATGTATTTTACATCAATCCTATTTCAGGATGATATCCTAAATTCAAAGAAACATAGAATGGTATCAAGAAACCTCTATGGATTTTTGAAGTTTCCTTTATTTAAAAACCTAAGATTTCAAAATGGAATAGCTGACCAAGAGAAAATAAATCACACTTTCTACAGTAAAAGGTTACTTTATCATTAAAAGGGAGACAAAAAGCCTCTTGTTTCTGCATGAGAATCACAAAGCTTGTTCTTTATGTAAGCTTTTTTCTTTTCTGCATGCTGTATCATGTTTGTATTAATTGTATGCATAGTATTAGGAAGAGTTCTGTCCAGAATATGTAAGACACCCTTATCACAGACTTAACTTCTGGCATACATATAGATTTGTCATTAATTTGCTGGTGAATGTTTTCTTGCTAAGACAGTAAGCTGAGCTGCACTGCTCTCAATGCAAGTGAGAACAATATGGGAGAGATGAAGGTGCCTGTCTGATAGAGCCAGTGCCAGCTGGCTCCAAGACGGACCCACCACTGGCCAAGGCTGAGCCAATCAGTGACGGTGGTAGCGCCTCTGTGATAATATATTTCAGAAGGGGTAAAAACTGCTGTGCAAGAACAGCCAGAAGAGAGAGGAGTGAGACTATGTGAGAGAAACAGCTCTGCAGACACCAAGGTCAGTGAAGAAGGAGGGGGAGGAGGTGCTCCAGGAGCCCAAGCAGAGATTCTCATGCAGTCTGGCAGGAGCCATGACCCTATGGAGAGAGGATCCCACATAGGAGCAGGTGTGCTGGCAGGAGTTGTGACCCCATGGGGGACCCATGCTGGAGCAGTCTGTTCCTGAAGGACTGCACCCTGTGGAAAGGACCCCTGCTGGAGCAGTTCGTGAAGAACTGCAGCCCATGGAAAGGACCCATGTTGGAGAAGTTCATGAAGGACTGCCTCCCATGGGTGAGACCCCACGCTGGAGCAGGGGAAGAGAGTGAGGAGGAAGGAGTGGCAGAAACAATGTGTAATGAACTGTCCGCAACCCCCATTCCCTGTCCCCCTGTGCCACTCAGGGGGAGGAAGTAGAGAAATCAGGAGTGAAGTTGAGCCTGGGAAGAAGGTAGGGGGTAGGGGGGAGGTGTTTTAAGATTTGTTTTTATTTTTCATTAATCTTACTCTGATTTGATTGGTAATGAATTAAATTAATTTCCCTGAGTCAAGTCTGTTTTGCCTGTGACAGTAATTGGTAAGTGCTCCCTGTCCTTTTCTTGATCCACAAGCCTTTTGTCATATTTTCTCTCCCCTGTCCAGCTGAGGAGGGGGAGTGATACAGCAGCTTGGTGGGTATCTGGCAGCCAGCCAAGGTCAACACACCACAGTCCTTTTTGGTGCCTCACTTTGTGCATTTAAGATGGATGTGAAGGTCCTTGAATGCATCCAGAAGAGGGCAACAAAGCTGGAAGGCATATCCTGTGAGGAGCAGGTAAGAACTTTGGGCTTGTCTAGTTTGGAGAAAAGGAGGCTGAGGGGTGACCTCATTGCTCTCTACAGCTTCCTGAGGAGGGGAAGTGGAGAGGGAGGTGCTGAGCTCTTCTCCCTGGGATCCAGTGACAGGATGCATGGGAACGGTTCAAAGCTGCATCAGAGGAAGTTTGGGTTGGACATTAGGAAGCATTTCTTTACTGAGAGGATGTCGGAGTGGGAGATGGACCCGGAGTAACGATGAGTCTCAATATGAGTATGGTCGTTCTCCCTTTATTCAAGTTCTCACAGAGTATATAAAGACAGACAAGCAGAGCACGCGCTAGCGACAGCTATACGATTGGCTTACAGTCTCTGTTCACGCACCTAGAGCGCTCACACAATTAGTGCAGACCTCTTGTCCACGCGCAGCAGATGTTTCTCTATCTCCCGGAGGCAGTACCGCTTATCACTTACTTATCATGTAGCTACTTCTTCATACTTCAGTTTCTCAAGGAGAGTTCACAGCCTCCTCCGGGCTTTCATCCCTATCAAAGACTGGGTTGCTCACTGTAATCAAGTCGTGCCCCTTTTCACTCAGCCATTCCTCCACAATTCCCCCTTCTTGTTTTTGAGCAATCCAGGCTTGGTTTACTACTTTTAACATAGCTCTCTTAATACAACTGAGCACTAAACATAAGCACAGACCTATAATCACAAGGGTTATTATAATGCGCAAGCCTTCAACAAGCAAGCCTACTAACCATTGTGGCATATTCCCAAACAAGTTAGTCAGCCACCCATCTAAAAACCCATGGTTTTGACGAATTTTGTTTGCATGCTCTTTTAACCACTGCAACTGTTTATGAGTTGATTCGCTGTGATCGGACAAATTCATACAGCACATGCCTTCAAAATCCTCACAACCATGACCTTGAGCTAATAGCAAAAAGTCAATTGCCGCTCTATTCTGCAAAATTGCGTGGCGTAAGCTATTTTGATCTCCTAACAGAGTTTCTATTACCTCAGTGGTGACTTTAGCTTGTTTTTCAGCCCAACAAGCTAACCGTCCTATCTCCTTCAAAGCTCTGCCTGCTGCTGCCCCAGGTACAAACAGGGATAAAAACACTCTCTCAGTGGGATTGAGTAAGGTAACGTCATCATTGCAATTTGGTGGGAGACCCGTGACCGCCCGTTTTGTACGTGCGGCGTTTTCTCCCTTGGTCACATTTTTCCACCAGTTTTGATTTGGGGCCAACAACGTTAATTTGCCAAGATAACATGGACCACCTATCGCATTTTTCGGAATTCCCTGCTATGCCCTGTCACCACATATCAAAAACACGTCTGGCGGCAAGGCTTTTGGGGTGCCATTGTTCCAAATTTGCTGTTCCCCTTTCGTTCCAACCCCAAGGGCTCCCAGTCCTTGTTTTGATGTGTCATTTGTGCCACAAAATGCGCCTTTATATCTATAGTCATAGTAGTTTGCTTTCGGAGTGACGTTTGTCCACCCCATCCAATTAAATGATCGATAATAATTTACGCCAGTAAAGGCAGGTCCTCCAAAAAATATGCAGGTTTGAGTCCAGTTCTGGGAGACATTTCCAATTCTCATTGATCCTAACAGTTCTAACTCTTGAGGGTCCCAAGGCAGCGTAACATTCAAGCTATTAAGGAGCGTGGCACTACAATTACTAACGCTCTGGGAATTAGTACAGTTCTGCTTACTATACTTGCTAAAGTCTTCTACCTTAAAACCAGGTACTCCTCAATGTCCTCAAATATGTCCGAAAAGGCTCTGTAGCAGAGGCAAGCGATAGAGAAAAAGCTTGTTGTCCTGTCTTATTCGCCCAGGTAACCCACATGTTTTCCCTAGGTTCAATCTTGTGGAGGGTCATTACCGCCGGGATCAATATCCCCAGGGTCAGGATCTTGAACATCTTGGTTGTCAGGCGGATCATGTCGAGTCAGAGCAGGTTTTACAGCTCGACTGGGCACCCACACTGGACCGCAATCTGTGGAAACACACATATAACCTCGACCATTAAATATAACAGGAACAGGCCCCATCCAAATTCCAGAGACTGGATCTTTATACATCACTTTGAGTTGCGGGAGTATTGTTGTACTATTGAACTTAAGGTTTTGATGGGGAATCATCACTGGCGGTTCCTCTCGATCACCCATGAGACAGAGAAAGTTCAACGTAAAGAGCACACGATGTAGCCTTTGCTGGGCATCTGTCTCTACTCTCTTTTGTTTACCTAGATGGTCCTTCAATACTTGATGAGTGCGTTCCACTAATCCTTGTCCCGTAGGCGAATGTGGGATCCCTGTCGTGTGATCGACCCCCCATCTTAGCAAAAACTTTCTAACCTTTTGACTAACATAAGCAGGCCCATTATCAGTTTTAATGCACTCAGGCACTCCTAATACAGCAAAGCAAGCAAGCGTTTACATACATGATGTGCCTTTTCTCCGGGCAATGCGGTTGCCCAGATCATTTTTGAAAAGGTGTCAATGGTCACATGTACATACTTCAAGCGACCAAACTCTGGGATATGTGTGACATCCATCTGCCATAACTCTAACGCCTTTAATCCTTCTGGGTTCACTCCTAACCCTATTCCTGGGCCATGGCTCCCACATTTCGGGCAGGCTTGGATAATGCCTCGAGCCTCATTTTCTGTTAAATTAAATTGTCTTTTTAGCCCTTTTGCATTTTGGTGAAAATTCTCATGACTCTGCCTAGCTTGTTGAAATTTATCCATAGGGGGCACATGACACGCTGGACTAACCAGGCTGTCAGCAAGTCGATTGCCCTGGCCTAATCCAAGGTCTAGCTGATGACTATGAATATGGATAACACAACAGGCGGCTGTTCTTTGGTCAAGTACAGATCGCAACCGAATAAATAAACTCCCCAGCCTAGGATTAGCTGTCTCTCTAAGGAGAGCATCTTCCAGGCGTGGCACTATTCCAGCCACATATAATGAGTCTGTTACTACATTCAAGGGAGTGCTTAGCCAATTGTTCAAGGCCCATACTACTGCAGTTAGTTCCAATGTTTGAAGGGAATCTCGAGGTTGTCCCTCTATGATATGCTGACACCATTGACCTTTTTCCTGCCAAACACAGGCTGCACGCCGCAAGCGTTTGCCTGCATCTGTATACACAGTGATACCATCTGACAATGGGTCTTTCTGTACCTTGGGTCTTTCTAGCCACTGATTTCTTTTTAGAACTTGCCACAATTTCCCTTGTGGCTGTTGTGAATGCACTCTCCCACTGTAGCCTAACAAGGCTTCTTGCATGGCAGCGTCATTGCGCAGCCACCATTCTAAATCTACAGCGTTAACAGGTATGCTAATATCCTCTGGTTCTTTACCACTGATTTCTATGATTCGTGATCTTCCTTTTCGTATCAATTCACCTACTGCTTCAGTTCGCGTTTGAATGCTCGTTTTTGGTTGTACACTTAAGAACACCCATTCTAAGCCATTGAACACATTCTCTTTTGTTACCTTCCCTTCGCATTTGTCAGTGGCATCACCAAAGAAGGAGAAGGGAGTAGCAAGTTCCCCCTTTTTGTTTTGCCACTGACAAATGACTGCATATGGTGAATCTTTCCCATTACATATTATCAGAGACACTGACAACATTAAAATGCGTCGAGATGACCACGTCGATTGCAGTTTTTGTGCAATTTGTTGTAGTGCTGCTTGCTGCGTCGCCGTCAGAGTAACGCCGTCGGCTGGATGATTGCTTCTCAATAATTCTGTTAAGGGTGCAATGTCGGTATTGGAGATGCCAACACAGTTCCGCACCCATTGAATGTCTCCAAGCAGGGTTTGGACATCAGTCAGTGTGCGCAATTGAGTCGCGAGCTTGGTTTTTTGTGGTCGAATTTTGGAGTCTATGATGGACCATCCGAGATATTTCCAGGGAGCTGTGCGCTGCACCTTTTCGGGTGCGATAACAAGCTCTTTTCTTGATAATACGTCGGTTAATTGCCGCAAAGACTCTTCAGTGAAAGGCTCCTTTTGACAACAGAGAATATCATCCATATAAGGATAGATTATTGTGTTCGGCCATTGGTTCCGAAGTGGTTGTAGTGCCCATGCTACGTAAAGTTGGCATAGCGTGGGTGAATTTTTCATCCCTTGTGGTAAAACAACCCATTCATAGCGGTCTGCAGGTGAAGCTTTATTTACTGCTGGTATAGAAAAGGCAAATCGCTGTGTATCTTGAGGGTGTAAGGGAATGGTAAAGAAACAGTCTTTCAAGTCCACTATCAATATATGCCATCCATCTGGTAACATATTAGGGGAAGGCATTCCAGGTTGTAATGCACCCATAGATTGCATTTGTGCATTAACCTTTCGTAGGTCGTGTAGAAGTCGCCATTTTCCACTCTTTTTTGGGATTACAAAGATGGGCATATTCCATGGGCTAACAGAAGGTTTTATATGGCCAGTTGCAAGTTGCTCGGCAACTAGCTGTCTAGCGATCTGCAGTCGCTCTTCGGTCATGGGCCACTGGTCAACCCACACGGGTTCATTGGAGGTCCAAGTTAACGGCGGGTTGGGCGACTGCTCTCCAGTGCCCATGACTAAAAATGGCTTGTAGTTAAAACTGCTCCAATTTGGCTTAGAACATCACGGCCGATTAAGGCTTCTAATGTCCCAGGTAAGGGTAGCACGTATACCTTGAGACTTACTTGCTGGCCTTCTGGAAATTGCAAATGTATTGGCTGTTTACTGATATAAGGTGTAGACTGTCCTCCAACGCCTACAATGGATGACGTTGGTAGCTCTACTGACCAACTTACAGGCCATATAGCTCGGCTTATAATTGTAACATCGGCTCCGGTATCTAGCATTGCCATAATTCGCTTAGACATGCCATGCTGTGAAATGGTTACACTCATCGTGGGGCGCTGGTCCATTTTTGTGGTAAAACACACCGCAGGCCCAGTGGACCCAAAGCCACGATCACCACGATAGACATCTGATTCTGGTGGATAATCCAATGGATTGTCAATAGCGACTATTTGTGCAATTCTGCTACCTTTTGGAATAAATAAAGGCGGACAAACGGTGTAGGCCATAATGTGGACGCGACCAGTATAATCTGCGTCAATCACTCCAGGCAGTACAATCAGTCCCTTGATTCCTGCTGACGACCGGCCTAGTAACAGTCCTCCAATAGCACTGTTTTGATGAAATAAAGGCCCTACAGCGTTGCTAGGAATTTTCTGGACGTTGGAGTCAATGAGGGTAACATCTATTGTAGTTTCCACGTCGATTCCCATGCTCCCTCGGGTTGCTGGTTGGTGCTGTTGTAGAAAACCTTTGTCTTGTTTTGAGGGTTTATTTGTTTCTGCACGCGGCCTCTCCCCGCGCTCGGCTTCCAGTTTCCCGTACAGACTTTCGTAGCATGAGTATTCTTTTGACACTTGTCGCACCATACAGCACTGCGACAGTTGGTTTTAACATGGCCAGACTCACCACAGCGGAAACAACTTCCACGGAAGGGTTGTCCAGGCGGCCGTACTTGCTTCTGTTGGACAATTGCGGCCAAGGGCTGCACGACTTCTCGGACAGCTCCTTGAACTGCTGCAGCAACTGTGGTGCTTTGTTTTTGAGCTTCAGCCCTTTCTACTCTCAATAACATTTCTTCAACGCCTGCTCCTTTTGGTAGACTGGCTAGAATTTGCTTGGTGGTCTTATTGGCATTGTCAAAAGCCAATACTTTGAACATCTGTTGTTTGCCGCTGTCATCTAAATCGGGGTGATTCATGATTGCTTCCCACAGTCGGTCAACAAAGCTACTATATTTTTCTGTAGTTCCTTGCATCATGGTACCAAATGACGGAATAGTAGATCCTGGGAGGCCGAGAAACGCCTCTAGGGCAAGTTGCGCCGATCGCTGTAATAGGTTTGCTGGAAACGTCAACTGTACTTGCAAGTCACTAAATTTTCCGTGCCCTGCGAACATCTCTGCCGTGACTCCACGGAGGGGGTCTCCCTCCCCTTGTCTTCGAGCTGCTTCATTCATGGCTTGTTGTTGCCAGGAGGACTCCCACAACAAATATTGTGTTGGAGTAAGCAACAGTCTCATCAGGTTACGACAATCATATGGACACATCAGATCAGCAGAAAAAATCCAGCTGACAATTTGTCGGGTAGCCTCAGATTTTACTCCATAAGTTGAGATGGTGGTGCGAGCTTGTTGTAAAATTTTCCAATCATGTGGTTCCCATTTGCCAGTATTGTTTACATGTACGACGGGACACACGAGAGGTGGAGTTCCGCCCAGACTAGCGGCTGCTCCCCACTGTCCTTCTAGTATAGCGTCTCTAATAATGCCATTCCAGCGTGCAGTTCTCGGAGGTGTTGAGGGATTCACTAGCCATGGAGGCATGTTATCATCCTTCCTCGCCACACGTAAATCTAACTCGTCGAGCCGCCTTAACACTGTCTGTAGCAGTTTGTCTGTGGACAGTTTACGACTCTTGTCCGGAGGTGGAGTTGGCGGACCAGACGAGTCACTGGAGGGGGGTAGCGGTGGATACAAGGCAGGCGGAGTTGCTGGAGGCGGTGCTGTGGGCGGAGGGCAACACGCTGCTCCTCCCAAATCGATGAGATCAGTAGACGTTTCAGGCCCCTCCCCTGCTGGAGTTTTCTGAGGAGGCGCTTCCGCATTTGCATTACTTTTCTGTTCTGGTTTCGCATCACTCACTTCCATTTTTCCCGAATTTTGCAAGGGGTTCAGCGGCAAGTCTTTACTTTTCTCAGGAGGGTCAGAGTCCTCATTAGCTCGAATTTCAGCAACAGTTTTACACACAGTCCCGGTCATTCCCTTTACCGCGGGCAGCCCAAAGAACCGCGCAATAGGTCCAGGCTTACTTTCAGGTTTTAAGGCGGCCGCTCCTGGACCTAACATTTGAGCAGCTGCACAGGCTACTTCCCGCTCCGCTTTCATCGCTTCTAAAGTCTCTAGCACAGTATGCCACAACCCACGGACGGCTTTTATCTCCTTCTCCTCTTTTTCATCCCCCTCGATTGTTTTTTGCCACATCGTCCCTCCAAAATCTCGCCATTCCGAAACAGAAAACAGCATAGGTGTGTCAGAAAAATGACCCCATCGCTGTCCTAATTTAATTAACTTTATCAACAGTTTCGCCGGTACTTCATTCCCTCTCTTAGAGAGGATTCCAGCGAGTAGCATGGAACTTATCAACAGTTTCGCTGGTACTTCATTCCCTCTCTTAGAGAGGATTCCAGCGAGTAGCGTGGCCGCAGCTTCTACTTGCATCACTGCGCCTGGGAGGCGAGAGGCCACCTCGCACCGTTGTCTGCTCCCGCCTTTGCGCCCGAGCAGCACTTCTCCCAGCCGTGGTTTCCCACTCCCCTCCTCTAGCTGCTTACCGCAGACTCGGAGAACTCAGTCCCGCTGAGCTATGGATCTCTGGGCATCCTCTGCTACCAGATGTCGGAGTGGGAGACGGACCCGGAGTAACGATGAGTCTCAATATGAGTATGGTCGTTCTCACTTTATTCAAGTTCTCACAGAGTATATAAAGACAGACAAGCAGAGCACGCGCTAGCGACAGCTATACGATTGGCTTACAGTCTCTGTTCACGCGCCTAGAGCGCTCACACAATTAGTGCAGACCTCTTGTCCACGCGCAGCAGATGTTTCTCTATCTCCCGGAGGCAGTACCGCTTATCACTTACTTATCATGTAGCTACTTCTTCATACTTCAGTTTCTCAAGGAGAGTTCACAGCCTCCTCCGGGCTTTCATCCCTATCAAAGACTGGGTTGCTCACTGTAATCAAGTCGTGCCCCTTTTCACTCAGCCATTCCTCCACAAGAGGATGGTCGAACACTTGAACAGGATTCCTAGAGAGGTGGTCGATGCCCCATGCCTGTCTGTGTTAAAGAGGCATTTGGACAATGCCCTAAATAACATGCTTTAACTCTTGGTCAGCCCTGTAGTGGTCAGGCAGTTGGACTAGATGATCATTGTAGGGCCCTTCCAAATGAAATAGTCTAGTTCTGTTCTCTTCTATTCTATTCTATTCTATTCTAGACTCCATCCCAGCCAGACCCAATACACCCTTATGGATACCTCAGTATGCCTCAGGAGATCTAAACCAGCATTGTTTAGGTAACTACCATGTATTTACATGTGTGAAAGAAAAGTGTGGGTATTTTTAACTTTTAAGAATTGCAGCCAGTGTGGTCAAGAGTGTCGCCAATATAAACATGTGAAACTACAGCTACAGGAAGGTGGGATAATCATGAAGGAAGCATTCTGGTGCCAATAAAGGAGTGTGCTTGTCGCAATAGGAGAAGCTCTGCCTATGATAATTAAATGTCATCCCAGTTTCTCCCAGTAACTTCAATAATTTTTTTAGTGTCTCTTTCGTAAGTGATTTGTACCTGTCCAAGGTTTTGAGAATAAGAAGTAGGAGGAATTTGTTTAATGTCTTTCTCTTCCAGTTTTAGTAACTTTTTTTTTTTAAATATACAATGGCTGCCTTGATCAGATTATGTCCTTACCGCTGAAATGGTATAAGAAATCTGCTCAGCCAGCACATGAGGGCTAAGTGTTTCTAATCATTTTCAAAACACATTTATCACTGCTATAAATATTTAACCCATTCAAATGTGTACATGAGTTTCCACTTGTTTCTTATATGGAGTAACCAGCTTTTTGTGGCCATAAGTGTCAACAACAATGCATTTTCATTCCCAAATGTATTGTTTCTGATAATGTATCCTGGTTCAAGTTCATTATAATTTTGGTGCTCTTTTGCAGAACTAAGGGCATGCACATTTTAGCAGGAAAATGGCTCTTCTTCCCAGCCTTTTTTCCTCTGATGGTTGATCACCTCAGTAGCTGAATTTTTCCAGTGAAAAGAAGTAGTCTTTGAGTGAATTATAACTTTATAAAAGAAGAAGGGGAGGGAGGGGGGTGAACCTAAGAAAAATGGTATCAGAAAGAAGAACAGAACTGATTAAATGGGTCAAAATGAAGAAATAAAATGAGGAAGGCTCTTTCTTAAAGAACTACAAATCAAAGCTAAACTAACATGGAAGAAAAGTAGAAAACTTATGTCAAGTAGGAAAACAGTCAACTACAAATTACAAAAATAAATGGCATGGGGAAAATGAAGAGAAAGGCTCTATTTCATGCAAAGACCCAGTGCAGCAACTGCAGTGCTCCACAAAAACATAGAAGAAAAAAGAAGTGCCAGGTGATTTAGGAGGTTGAGACTGAAATGGTTTAGGCCAGCAGAGCTGTGGTGTTCATAAATGTTACATGAAATGTCACTGCAAATAAGCTGGGAGGAAAGGTGAAGCAAAAGATGAAGAGAAGGGACTGACCTTTAAAGTATCTATCCTACTTAACAGACAAAACTGTACATCAAGAGTTCATGCCTTGCTCCATTACATTTGAATGACGAGGGGAATGTTGGAGAGTCTGTGAGCACACATCTCCAAACACTTGGAAATCAAAATGCTGCACATCCAAAAAAAGAGCGTAGTTTTATGCAGAAAATCAACAGGCTCAGCTAGGCTGATATTTGAAATGAATCTGTCTGCTTACAACAGCAGAGTGCTGTGTTGTTAGCAGCAGCTTCCATTTGGAAAGGCACAGTTAATTTTCACATTGCTGTGACAAGCATGAGGTAAAAACAGTGATATTTCAGCTACTCCAGCGTTCCTCTCTATTGCCAAAGGATGCACTTAAAAAACAAAAAAACCCCCAAAATAAATGAACACCACCAAAAAAAAAGCGCCCCTGATGCAGTAAAGTTGCCATGGCAGCAAAATCCAATATAAAATCTCTGCTACTGCATAAAAAGAGGGCAGTGGTTAGAAACACAATTATAATTATTTCATTAATAAATTAGAAGTAAATACTTTTTGGGGTAAAGAAATAAAACATAGGTATAGGAGAAAGGAGAAGAGAAATTAAATTTGTCCGGAGTCACTGCAGGGCTGCAAAGAAGAAATGAGCTATAGAAGTTCTCCCAGATAACCATTCCTGATGAAGGCAACCTGAGAAAGATGTTATAAAGGAAGACTTGAGAAAATGTGTCAGAAGAGTATAGCTGGCAAATCATTGGGAACAGGAAAAGAAAGACATTTCAGATATAATTCTTGTGTGAGGAGAGAGTGTGTATTTTTGCTTTCTTGCATCCATTTCTTACAAAACTTCTTGCAGCTGTGTTGTCTGACTCTCCTGCTGCCAGGGACGATTTCAGTGTAATAGATTCAGGATAAGCATTCCTCATATGGCAGTGGTAGATCATAAACCAGGATTCTGGATGCTTTAACTAATGTCCCCAGCATGTTCTCCAGCATATTCAAAGGCCTAAGATGTGCTAATTTACAAGCTGTGTGACTAATTCAGAGCTTGCATTACAGGAGTAGCCAGGGCTACAGTGTTTCCCAAGGAGCAATGAAGCAGAGTGAGAGAAAACAGACCTGAAAGCCAAGGGCTTGGAACAAAGTTCACACAAGAAACTTCCACCAACCCTCTGCTGTTTTATATATTCTCCCTGAGGAACAGTCCCTCTACAAATGTCACCCATGCATCAGACAATAACAGAAGATTTAAAATAACTTATTTCCCTGGAAAAAGTTCTGGAAGCGCGGGTAGGTTCTGGAGTCCCCAAGACAAACGTTTCCAAATACCCATCCGACATTCAGGTGTGCCAAACTCCCATGCAGGCATCAGCATGAACATGTTTTAATTCTATAAAGTTTGGTCAAGAAACTTTCCAAAGGCCCAGAACTGAAAACCACAACAATTCTGGAGAAAAATGTTCTAGCAAATCAAAGACAGTTGCTAACAGGGGAGAATACATAGTTTTATGAAATTTCTTTAACAAGATTTGCTGCTTCTGGAAAGTTTGCTGCTTCAAAGATTCATTTGTCTTAGCCAAATAAAGCTTTACCTTGCTTAGACAAAGGTCTTTTTTGGAGTCAGGGACAAAAATGGGAAGCTAGAGCCAGCCTCTAGACTCACATTTGTGTTTTACCATTAGTTTCTACTAAAGAGCATGTAGCTTTCCTTAATGGGTGGGTTTGTGCCTGTTTCTTAAATTATCTGAGCTGGAATTTTTAGTTACAGCGACTGTATGGGAACTGGGGATGATAGCATGAGCATTTAGCTGGATGGCTTCTGTCAATACCCCAGATACATGACTGGTGAGTCACACATGCGTTTTTCATTAGGAAATCAAAGCCAAGAATATGTCAAGGGCCTGGTAGGCAAAGTAAAACAAACACGTTTTACTTCAGTCATGTGCTAGATACAATTTTCACTGCTAAAGGAAAGAACAGAAGAGACAAGACATCACTAGCAAAAGCTTCGAGTCTCTATATGTACTTCAAGTCTCTATATGTACAGAGGCTACTTTCTAGGCCTAATACAAATTATTTCTCCCTACAGATACACTGAAACCTGCCTGTCCTGTAATATGTGACTTGGATGCTGGATGGTTCTCACTGGCTTCTCTCCTCCCAGAGCAGGAGTCCTCATGGCCAATAGGAAGAGTCCTACAAGGAACAGCTATTTAGCTAGATGGACCAGATTCCCAGCTAGTGAGGGATAGCTGGAAATCTTCCCCAAGGACTTTCCATCCACATTATGTTTGGAGAAGTTACTTGGGCAGAAAGAATTGGGGCCACCCAGTAACTCCAGCAAGGACCCCTTGGCAGCTTTTCCCACTTTTTTCCAGTTCAGGGACTGGCATCCAAATTGGGAGCTGAATGTTGCTCTTTTCTTTCCTGGGTTCATTCCAAGACAGAAGAGTCAATTCAAGCTTTTTTATGTTGGTAGAAGCATATATCCATTTATCTTTCTTGTTTTGTAGAATCATAGAATAGTTTGAGTTGGAAGGGACCTCTAAAGGTCATCTAGTCCAACCCCCTGCAATGAGCAGGGATATCTTCAACTAGATCAGGTTGCTCAGAGCCCTGTCCAGCCTGACCTTGAATGTTTCCAGGGATGGGTGTTATGGTTTGAGAAAACCCATAACAATTTATTGTCGTTTAGACAATTATTCTATCACCTGATGACCCCTCCCCACCCGGGAAGGGGAATCGGGGAACACAAAGAAACACGAGGGTTGAAATATAAATAGATTTAATAGGATAAGACTAAAGAATTAACAATAACACTAAAGAACCAGTATTGACCCCGATACCAATATAAAATATACAAGGATTATACTCAGCCAATTCTATCAGTAGGAAGCTGTGCACTCCCAGCAGTGTTGGACAAATGTCGGACACTGTGAGCGCAACGGCTTTGGGAGGAAGGGAAGGCCTCAGGGGTCTGGCACCGGGGCAAGGGGTTCTCTGGACCGCTGCCATCAAGGGAGAGAGACCTACGCAGCAAACGTTCTAATTTATCATAGAATCATAGAATCATAGAATGGCTAGAGTTGGAAAGGACCTTAAAGATCATCTAGTTCCAACCCCCCTGCCATGGGCAGGGACACCTCTCACTAGAGCAGGTTGCTCAAAGCCCCATCCAGCCTGGCCTTGAACACTTCCAGGGATGGGGCATCCACAACTTCCCTGGGCAACCTGTTCCAGTGCTTCACCACCCTCACTGTAAAGAATTTCTTCCTTATATCTAATCTAAATCTCTTCTCTTCCAATTTAAAACCATTGCCCCTTGTCCTGTCACCACTCTTCCTGACAAAGAGTCCCTCTTCAGCTCTTCTGTAGGCTCCCTTCAGGTATTGATAGGCTGTTATAAGGTCTCCCCGGAGCCTTCTCTTCTCCAGGAAGAATATATTGAATGTGACGTTCATGGTATGAAATAATCCTGTTGGCAGGCCTGGGTCAAGTGCCCAGGCCTCGCTCCTCCTCGTCCCTGCACCTGGCAAGGCTCGAAAACACCGAGACCTTGAATCCCACAGAGCCTGGCTGGCTATAAGGTAAATATTTTCATGAATTCAGACACTAGTCTTCTAAAAGTGTAGTTTTCCCCAGCATTAGAAGAAAAGTTAGTCCTGTGTCGCTTAACCCAGGACAAGTGGGAGGGACTTTTCTTCCCCAGTCCCTTTCCTGCGGTCCATCCACTTGAGAGGTGTGGGAAGAGAGGTTGCCATTGAAGACTGAAGCAAATAAATTGGTGAGTACCTCAGCCTTCTCTTCGCCCATTGTTACCAGATTGCCAATCTTGCTCATCAGGGAGGGTATGCTTTCTTTGACCTTCCTTTTCTGGCTGACATACCTGTAGAAGCCCTTCTTATTAATCTTTGCATTCCTTGCCAAGTTCAGCTCTAGCTGTGCCTTGGCCTTCCCGACCCCATCCCTACACAACTGGGCAGTGTCCCTATACTCTTTCCAGGATACCTGTCCCTGCTTCCATTGCCTGTGCAGTACTAAAAGCATCATCTTAGAGTAGAACCCTTCTTTTATCTTCTTGTTTTTATAGAATTGTCTTAATTTGCATAAAGCTAGCATATGGCCATGTTGGGGCCATGCAGAACATCTGGAAGATCGATCAAGACTGATTTTGGAGACCTTCTGAGCATGTTGCAGATCAAGCAAAACTTGATCAGAAATAAGACTATATCGCTTTAAGAATAAGATTGTTTCAAGCTGGCCGGACAGAAGAAAAAAAAATCATTGTGTGTGTCTGTGAAGGTCAGGCTGGAAAACCACCTGGAGGAGTGTGTGTAGAGAGATGTGGCTGAAAACAGTCGCATACCGTGAGAATGGGAGTGCTCATCCTGTTTGGCAAAACAGCTCAGAAACTAGCTCTATATATATATATAGCTTTGCGTATGTGAATAAAGTGTGCTTCTGCTTTTGCTGCTGCTTCTGCTTCTGCTTATAGCATACAACTGCATCCTGATCAATCATCGCCGCATGGCCGCACTCAAAGGGTTGTGGTCAATGGCTCAATGTCCAAGTGGCAGCAAGTGATGAGTGGTGTTCCTCAGGGGTCGGTACTGGGACCAGTACTGTTTAATATCTTTGTCGGAGACATGGATGCTCGGATTGAGTGCACCCTCAGCAAGTTTGCCGATGACACCAAGCTGTGTGGCGTGGTTGACACCCTGGAGGGAAGGGATGCCATCCAGAGGGACCTGGACAGGCTTGAGAAGTGGGCCTGTGCAAACCTCATGAAGTTCAACCAAGTCAAGTGCAGGGTCCTGCACCTGGCACATGGCAATCCCAAGCACAAATACAGGCTGGGCAGAGAATGGATTGAGAACAGCCCTGAGGAGAAGGACTTTGGGGTGTTGGTGGATGAGAAGCTCGACATGAGCCATCAGTGCGCACTGGCAGCCCAGAAAGCCAACCGCATCCTGGGCTGCATCAAAAGAAGTGTGGCCAGCAGGTTGAGGGAGGTGATTCTGCCCCTCTACTCTGCTCTGGTGAGACCCCACCTGGAGTACTGTGTCCAGCTCTGGAGTCCTCAGCACAGGAAGGACATGGACCTGTTGGAACGGGTCCAGTGGAGGGCCACAAAAACGATCAGAGGGCTGGAGCACCTCCCCTATGAAGACAGGCTGAGAGAGCTGGG
The DNA here is from genome assembly GCF_964106895.1 of Numenius arquata. Taxonomy (NCBI): domain Eukaryota; kingdom Metazoa; phylum Chordata; class Aves; order Charadriiformes; family Scolopacidae; genus Numenius; species Numenius arquata. The sequence continues at coordinate 8,285,552 of NC_133615.1, forward strand.
GTTGTTCAGCCTGGAGAAGAGAAGGCTCCAGGGAGACCTTATAGCAGCCTTCCAATATCTGAAGGGAGCCTACAGGAGAGCTGGGGAGGGACTCTTTGTCAGGAAGTGTAGCGATAGAATGAGGGGTAATGGTTTTAAATTGGAAGAGGGGAGATTTAGATTAGGTATTAGGAAGAAATTCTTTACTGTGAGGGTGGTGAGGCACTGGAACAGGTTGCCCAGGGAAGTTGTGGCTGCCCCATCCCTGGAAGTGTTTAAGGCCAGGCTGGATGGGGCTTTGAGCAACCTGGTCTGGTGGGAGGTGTCCCTGCCCATGGCAGGGGGGTTGGAACTCGATGATCTTTAAGGTCCCTTCCAACTCTAATCATTCTGTGTCTGTGATTGTATGATACATGACTTTTAGTAGGAAATTATCTTAACCTGTGTGTGGGAAAGTAACGGAAGATCGGCGAGGAGGACTGTAAACACACTCACGTGACTCGCATGTGGGGTGCTGGAAAACACATCTATCACACTAATTGTTGCTTAGTTCTGTGTGCTCAACAAGTAGGACATCTGCACTTCAATGCACTTAGTAGGCCAGGGATGGACTCAGGGGCACCTTATCAAACATGCTTGAGATTCCTGCCCTGCTGTTGAAGAAGATCAAAGCACAGTAAAAAACTCTGCCTGCCTGAATCCTTGAAATACAGGCGAGAACAGCAAGCGTGAGCTCTCGCTCTCTCACTCCCTTGCTAACAAGGACTCTCTCGCTAATAAGGACTCTCGCTCCATGGTGCCTGTGTCCTCTGCTGGCATGCCTCTGGGTGTTGCTTCAGCGATTCCCTGTTCCACAAGGTACCGAGATTATATTTCTCTTTGCCTTTAATCCATGGTTTTGTGGTTGTTCCTGCATCCTGCCTGTGTTAGCTCGCACACTGTGTAAAGCAGAGATAGCTGCTGTCTGTTAATAGGCAGACCAACTTGCTGACATTTCCCCATGTACACAGTACATTCCTCATTTCCAATTTTTTCTTTGATAGTTAACAGTAATCTGACTTCCAACTTAGTCTTAAGTCATCTACCTTTTTTGCATACTGATTTCAGTTACTTTAATGTGGTCTCATACTGTTTAATATACTAAGGCCTAAACTGAGTTATTTAATTGAACAATACAAATAGGGAGTATTAGACTCAGCATGCATGGCCAATCTCTGTATAATCAGAGTAAATCCAACACTTTTGTGACATCTCCTGCCTCCTGAGCATGTACGGTCATCTGTGATGATCTGGGAAGTGTTAGACTAATTATGCATATACTATAGAAATATCCAGATTTCTACACCTAAGGGCAATTGTTCTGGTAATGCCCAGGCAAGTGTTAAAAAAAGAAAAATCTTCAAATTCTACCCAGGTAGCTTTTCTGGATAGAAAAAGGATCGAGGAACCTTCACAAATGGTAACTTTGTGGGATTTTCTTTCCAGCTGCTACTTCAAAGCCTTTACCTGTGTCACCACTGGAAGTATATTTACTAAAAGCAATCTCCAGACCTGGATCCAGCCATGATGAAAGGTCAAAAGGGGAGCACAGCTGCAGAATCCTGCTGGTGATTTACCACCCTGGAACAGCAGCTCTGTATGCATCTGTGCCTTTGCAGGTCTATGGCAAGGCAAAGCCTCCCTTTATTTTCTTTAAAATGAAGAAACAGGGAGTAGAAATTCAGATGTAGTCACTCAAGTTTGCTCAACACTCAGGAATGGTTTTTAACACTTACTTTGTTACACCTGCTCAACCTACACCAAAGTGCCCATAACACACAGTGACCTGCACCTGTGCCCATCTGAGCACCCTCGGGACTCTCAAAGGCACTGAAGTTTACAAAGTCTAAGGGAAGCGTACGGAAGCAAAGAGGAAATTTGTGTCTCTGTGAATGTGGCCTGTGAATGTGGCTGGGCTCAGCAGTAGACTATCAGATCAGGCTCCTCTCTGAATCTCCTTCCTTGGAGTCCTGAAGAGTTAGGGGAAGGTATTTCTGCCATCACAAGCAATTGAATTAATAGATCTTCGACTTCATATCTTATTTGGCAGGAGAAAAACATTGAGATCCTTTCCAAGAGAGTCTGTGTCTCCTCAGCAGAAGTGTTGTACAACACCAGTTTTAACAACCCAGAGGCAACTAACTCAGGCTGCAGATTGGCTCAGTTCATGAATGGTCCCAGGCTCAGAAAAGCTGAAATGTGGTAAAAGCCTTATTCGGTCATCTTTGCCAACTGCACTCCAGATAGGATAAAGCCTAGGATATCCAGCCTAGGGTAATGTCTTATCCAGGCTACTCATTTCCCAGAGCCAAGGCAACCCTGATGAGGAGTACTGCCACAAAGGGAAATATGAAATACAACTTGTAGTTAAGAGGATCCCTGAAAGAAAACTGATAGGAAACCTGCAAACAGCTCCTTTGTGGCTCCCTGCCATCAGCTGTTCCCAATGAGCCTGGGCACAGCTGAGAATTCAGCCCAAAGAATTACTCAATGGTATGTAAGTTTTTAAACAAACCAATCTTTGTTCACGGGAAGAGCAGTGTTGGTCTGTGAGTTTCCCTCCTGCAGACAGCTTTAGAGGTAAATATTGTGATTATATTTTTAGAAAGAATGCAAAATATCAGGATAAAATGGGAGCAGTAAAATACCATATGTTCTTCACCCAACCACAGACAAAATAGAATTTGACTTTTAAAAGTTTTACTCTTCTGCATTTGCATGACTGTCATTGACACACATCTAAAATTGAACAAAATTAAATTACAGGATTTTATAAGCTCATCTTTATTTTTTTTTATTAAATGGACAGAAAGTCATTGAAAGCATGGAACAAGATTTCCCATTTAGAAGTAACTTAAGAAGACAATTCATGATAATATACCATTCCAAGAAGTTTAATCTGCTGCAGAAATTATTTTTTTAAAAGTCTTCCGTAGTGATGAGAACAATCCCAAATGATACAACACTGAACTGTCTTATTTCCTCACAGGGAGGGGGCAATTCAGAAAAACACTACAGAGTAAAAATGCTGGAGGGAGGGGACACATGAAAATAACAGAAAAGTTTGTATATAAATACATAAATGAGAGGCAGCAGATGTTTATGGGGGAGCATAAAGACAAGGTGGGGAAGGAGGACACTCGGAAAGGCCAACTTCAGCCTGGCCAAGCTGATTTCCCGAGGTGCCCTGAGCACCGGGCAGTCTCTTGAGGCTGTTTCTGAACAAGGACTTTATTTGATTACCCCAATTACCTTCAGAAGGAGCCTATTTACCTCCACTGTCTGTAGAGAGATTAGGAGATTAGGTTGCTGGTCTGAAGTTGGCTTTTGTAAATACGCCTCACAGACACTCAAGATTTTTAGAGAGGGAGAAGACTGCATAGAGGTCTTTCTGGGGAAATGGAAAATGATCAAAGCCCTTGGTGCTGTGTAATCTGTTGGGGCACAGTGTCTTTGGGTTGCAGCTAGCATTTTCAGATGCAAGTGTGCTTTTCTGAGGTAAATTAACTTGCATGTGTGATAGTTTTATTTTTTCCATTCTAGAAAAGATGAAAGCACTGACTGATGAGGTGAGGAACCAAATCCAGCCCTCAAATTCCTGGAAAGGGGCTTCAAATATCTTCTGCGATGGGTTCAGCCCAGCACATTTGGCAACCTGGGGAGTAAACCAGGAGCACTCATTGCTCCCTGCCCTTGTCCTCTTTACCTAAGCATCAGCTATTGTTCCTTACTAGGAACAGACCGTGTGGCCACGTGGATATTTTGCTGATGCAGAATAGCAGCTAAGTTCTGATTTTTTGGAGGTAGGGCTTTTTTGGTGAGATGTTGAAGAATGAATTCCCATGTGCTATGTGGGAATTAAAGCTCCTTTTGTATTTTCCATCAGAGTTAAGACTCTGGCCTGGTGTCAAAACATCGCTTCCTCTTTGATACACATGTCGTGGCTTGGGCCAGACTGACCACTGAAACAAACGACAGATGCTCTCTTTTATTCTCTCCCCTTCAGAGAAGGAAGAGCATCTCCCTCCAGGGAGGGAAGGATGAGAGAGAAAAGAGACTCATGAGTTTAAAAAAGAAACTAAATTATGTTAATGAAATATTAATAAAAAGGAAATAATGAAATTATACAATACATACATCCTGGTTTGGGGTGGAGCAGAGCCAACTTTCTGTTCAGTGAGAGAGGCTCTTGCTTATACTTGTTGCTGTAGCAACCAGGGTCAGCTGACTTGGTTGTTTACCCCATAGAGGGGTCGCACCTGTGGGGAGGAGTGGACAGGACAGGTGACCCAAACTGACCAACAGGGTATTCCATCCCATCTGCCATGCTCAGTGTAAAAGCTGAGGGATCAAAGGGTCAGCTCTTTTTCTTCAATGACTGGTGTTTGAAGTGGATTCTGTTAGAGTGTCTGCCTTTGATCCTGATCTGTGGGTTCCTGAAGGTAGATCTGGAATCTAGTTCCAGACTAGAACTTCCCTAGTGCCTGCTAGTGACACCTCCCTGGGAGCTTGATACAGCTTTGTATATATATACATACTGTATCTATTTCATTATTTCCTTTTTATTTTTGTTATTATTTTATTTAGTTTAGTTTCTTCTTAACTCTTTATCTCTCTCCATCTCCTTGGAGCAATAGGTGGGGGAGAACATCTACTGTCTTGTCATTGGCCAATCCAGCCCAAACCATGGCAATATACAAAACCATATTAAGCTCCTAGGATGATGATCAGGTCACCAGCAGATGCTGGGAAAAGTCCCAGACTGGACTCAGTGAAGGATGGGAACTGGATTCAGGAATGCACAGATTGGGACCAAAGGCAGGAAAATGGGCAGAATCCTCCTTGGATGCTGGCCATTGAAGAAAGAGGGGTGACCTCTTTGATCCCTCAGCTTTTATACTGAGCATGGGGCAGATGGGATGGAATACCCTGTTGGTCAGTTTTGGGTCACCTGTCCTGTCCGCTCCTCCCGGCAGGTGTGACCCTGTGGGAAAGTAACGGAAGATTGGCAAGGAGGATTGTAAATACGCTCAAGTGACTCGCACCTGGGGTGCTGGAAAACATATATATCACACTAATTGTTGTTTAGTCTCATAAGCTTGTGAGCAGAACATCCGCACTTAGATAACGTAAGTCTGTGATGGACTCAGGGACACCTTATCTTGCCGCTTGAGATTCCTGCCCTGTTGTGGAAGAAGATCAAAGCACAAGGGGAAGAACTATGCCTGCTCGAACCCTTGAAATACCAGCTGAAGGAGGGAGTTGGCCCCCCTTCGCTTCTGCACACTCTGGCTAACAGGGACTCTTGCTGGCTCCGCGGTACCTGCATCCCCTGCTTGCATGCTTCCACCCGGGTGTCACTTCGTCGACTCTCCGATTTGTGAGGTATCGAGATTAAACTCGTTCTGTTCCTTTATCTGTGGTTTCTTGGTTGTTCCTGCGTCCTGCCTGCATCGGCTCACACAGACCCCTCTATGCTTTTCCACTTCCGACACTCCAATGGGGCAAATAACGAAATTGGCTGACCTTGGTTGTTATAGCAATAAGTATAAGCAAGAGCCCCTCTGCATACCATTCCTTGGCGTAAATTAGAAATAATTAGGTCTTATTGCTCTGGGAGTGAACAGTGTCTGAAGAATATGCTGTTCATTTCAGAGTTCAGTTAGATGAGGCTTAACTGAAAAGTAAAATTACTGAATAGAAAATTGGTTCTGTTTTGCCTCAAACCAGGACATGCTATGCCACTAAGTAGCTGCTTTTTGCTTTAGTCTGCTGTAAACCTCAGGGCATGCTTGTAAGTAATCCTGCTATTCCCGCTGTAAATTCAGATACTTCAAAAGTTTGATTTTTTTTTTTATAGTGTTATTCTCTTTGTGTATTTTAATACACTAGAGAGCATTGAAGTGCTGTCTCAATTTTCCCCTCACCCTAGATTTACACCAATGTAATCTTGTGGGCTGTGCTTTTGATCTATGCAGCTGAGATCAGATGCAATGTGGAATGATGTGGAAGCAGATATGGAGTGAAACATGAGAGCTCTTCTGCGTGGGATCCCACACCAGAATAGCCTTTATCATGAAACTACTAATGAAACCTAATCTTTGAGTTTTCTATTTTTCAGGCAGAAGGTGATTAAATCCAAAAGTCAGCTCATTCCTTGAGTTTGAGACTGAAGCTAGGGTAATTAATTTATTTCTGAATTAAAACAGTCACTTCATTTTATTTTTATACATGCTGTCTTATGACTCCATGTACCTTTTTTTTCTTTAGTTTTCCTAGGTCTGGGTTTGGAGCAAGGTAAATAAAGTGAAGTATAAAAAAAGAGGGAGGGGTGATATGAAAAGTACTTATTAATATTTGAAGGAGCTATTGATTTTCATGTCCTCTGGTCTATTGAAGTTTGTAAAGTATGTTTTATTTTTGGCAAACTATTTCCATAAAGTCTAAGCTGTATGCAAATTGTCACCTGGGTTACCATTCACAGAATCACAGAATGATATGGGGTTGGAAGGGACCTCTGGAGATCATCTAGTCCAACCCCCCTGCCAAAGCAGGTCCACCTAGAGCAGGTTGCACAGGAACGTGTCCAGGTGGGTTTTGAATGTCTCCAGAGAAGGAGACTCCACCACCTCTCTGGGCAGCCTGTTCCAGGGCTCTGCCACCCTCAAAGTAAAGAAGTTCCTCCTCATGTTTAGATGGAGCTTCCTATGTTCAAGTTTGTGCCTGTTCCCTCTTGTCCTGTCACTGGGCACCACTGAAAAAAGACAAAAAGACTGCCTCCAGTCCTCATTTAAAATTCCTCATTTAAATTGCTGGGTAGTTCTGCTGCATTGCCACAGGCAGTTCACAATATTTGCATTGTTCTGTATCCGCATAAAAGTTAAGCCTTTAAAAGTAATCTAGATACCTGGTAAACCTGGTGTTTATTTACAGCCCTGATTGTACGGTGTCCAAAGATGACATTCCAGGGAGACCGCAGCTGTAATACTTTAATTGACATGTGGCAGAGGACTTCTTGAGGTGTATCAGCAATCAGGTTTTAGACGATTGCTAAAAATCCTCTAAATTAAAAAATCCATTATTTTCATGGGGAGCCCATTTTATGTCATTTTCCTTGCATGTCTCTGGCCATAAGTAAAACAGCATCTCAGTGCTTTGTTTAGATTTTACTTAACACTGAGTTTTCTTATGAGCATGCAGAGATACAACACAGGCATTTTGCAGCTGAGTAAGAAACAGTGCAATGGACAATTTAAATAAAGCGACAACTCGACCAAAGAACAAGCAAGAGCGGATAGTCTTTGCAGTGATGCAAAAAAGATGCCGTTACCCTGAAATGAAAAAAATCAGTAGGAACCCAGTTAGCGGCTCTCAGCTCAAGCCACTCATCACATGCCAAAGGAAGAGCTGTGCAGGAAATACTCTGGTCACACACAGGCAGCCAGTAGTATGCAAAGCTCTTTCCTTGGGAAAGACCTAAGGATGTAGCTACGGCCACCAGTGGACGCATCCCCACTGCCACTCATGTGTTGCTGCCACCCTGTGTGGGTATGAAGAGCTGAAAAATGGGCTCTCATCACCTGCACAGACACAAGTGCTTCAATAGCAGCTGATGCTCTGGGGCATTGCTCCCAGTGCCACGGCCTTGCAGCAGCCACCCTTGGGCCAGCGCCGGCTCCAGACCCTGGTTGTCCCGGCTGGGAGGGACCCGCTGCTCGCCCGCCTGCAGGGGCAAAAGGAAACAGCGCCCCCCGACGGCCGGGGCCGCGCCCCGATTGGCTGCCCCCTCTTCCGGTCACCGCCCCGCCTCCTCCAGGCACGCCCCTCGCGGCCAATAGGAGGAGGGCACACTTGTGACTGATAGTGGTTATCCCCAGTGAGGACAGGCGCGGCGGGGAGGTGGTGCCCCAGAAATGGCCGGCGGCGGGTATGGGTGGGGTTAATTAAGTGCACCGGATACCGTCGTCTGTGCTCCTGCCGTTGTTATGGGCTTTCTTTCGCTGTGGCTCTTCTCCGAGGAGGAGCCCTTGCGGAAGCGGACTCCTGGGGCAGATGGAAGGCGGTTGGAGCCATGTTGGGCAGTGGAGCCAAGGCGGTTAAGCCCTCCTTCGCGTCCTACATCAGTCTGGAGGTGCGCGGTGGGCGGGGCCACCAGGTGAGAGGGGGTTGCGGCAGATTGCCGCTGCGAGACGCTGCGAGACGCTGCGAGGGAAGGGGCCGCGGGATGGGGGAGTCGTCAGGCTGCCGCAGCCCTGGCCCACCGGGCGGTAGGGAGCCCTCTGTGCCCCGGCGCGAGCCCGAATCGGGGTCTCGTCAGGGCTGCGGGTAGCTGTCGCGCGTGGCTGAGCCGAGCAGGAGCGGCGGGCGGGGAGGCAGCGCTGGCCTAGGCCGCCTGCCGGACTAGCGCTGTGCGGGCTCCTCCTGTGCTGCCGTTCCCTTAGATTCCGTGCTCGCTCCTTTTTCGGGTTTTGCCATGGGAGTTTTCTACGGGGAGTTTTGAAGAGCTGTCTTTGGGGCAGGGATGGGAATTTGGTTGGAGAAGGGCTAATACGAGTGTTGATAGGTGTGCTGTTTCAAGGATTGCATGTCTGGTGCCTTGAGGATGCTTCCCTGAGAACGAGGGGGAAGCATCTGGTTGCATCTCGAGAAAACTTTAAAAAATATAGTCGGGTAGTTAATTCTAAGATGATTGTTTTTCTGGAATTTAACTTGAATTGCTTTTTGTAAGCAGTGAACAGATACCAGGCTGTCATCGTGACTGTTCAGCTTGTAAGATGAGACTTTCTGAACTTACTTTTCTTCTTAATGTGTCTTAACATCACTCTCAATGTGTACTCTGTCATTGCAAACTCCTGATTTTCAGTTCTGTTGCTGTAAAGCCATGGGTCTCTTTTTTCCTTAACAGCTCGGTATTGAACTTGTGAGTGTGTGTATCTCATATTGTTCTTCCTGTTGTCCTTTTGCTTATTTATTGAAACTTCTGTTGGTAGTTTGACTGAAGTGGCTTTAGACTCAATTTACTGAAGTCACATTGTTAGTGGATGGTATTGGTTCAGTACTGTTATTCAGTATTCCTTCATTCTTACTCATGGTAAACAACTCTTTTCTAGGAAGATCAATCTTGATGAAAGCTAGCAATTTGTGCTTTGTTTTTTTCCCTTCTGTAGTTCTGTGTAATCTGTGTCAAACTGGTTCTCCTTAACTGTTCATTTCTCCTGATAGATTCTTGTCGTGGTTTGGGCCAGATTGGCCGATGAGAATAACAGATGCTCTCCCCACCTCTCTCTAAGGAGAGGAGGGAGAGAGAAAAAGAGACTTATGAGTCTAGAAGAAACTAAACTAATGAAAATATTAATAAATTGATAAAATAATAAAAATGAAATAGATACAACATATACAAAACTGTATCCAGCTCCCAGGATTACAATCACGTCACTGGCAGGTGCTGGGGAAGTCCCAGACTGGACTCGGCAATGGACGAGAGCTGAACTTAGATTTTGGATTCAGGAATGCACGGAGTGGGATTAAAAGCAGATGAACAGAAGGAGTCCTCCTCAGATGCCAGCCATTGAAGAAAGAGGGCTGACCCTTTGATCCCTCAGCTTTTATACTGAGCATGAGGCAGATGGGATGGAATACCCTGTTGGTCAGTTTTGGGTCACCTGTCATGTCTACTCCTCCTGGCAGGTGTGACCCCTCTATGCCTTTCTGCTTCTGACCCTCTGATGGGGCAAATAACAAAATTGACTGACCTTGGTTGTTATAGCAATAAGTATAAGCAAGGGCCTCTCTGCATACCATTCCTTGGCATAATCACATCTTATCTCTCTGTGAGTCAACAATGTTTCTACAATATGCTGTTGATTTTCAGAGAGTTCAGTTAGTTAAAGAGGCTTAGCTAAAACGTAAAATTACAGAACAAAAAATTGGTTCTGTTCTACCTCAAACCAGGACAATTCTTAAGGAAGAGATTTTTCTCTGCCTTGTTAATTAGCTTGTCACTGATAGGACCTTGGAGAATCTGCTGCTTTTATTTTTTGCTGAATCTGAAATACTGATGCAGCGTCATTATGGCTTAAGTCAGCTGTCCTATTTAAAACTTATGTTCTGATTTTGTGGTAGCAACTCTGTTTTTATATGTTGTTCAGCCTTGGTGACTTGTAGTTTCATCAGTATACTTTAAAAGCTTTCTATCTTCATTGTATTTCCCAGTGTAAATGGATGTAAGTGATAGGTATGAAGATTTTCCTGAGTCACCAAATAAATCTCTGTGTGAAGTCAGTCTTTCACCTTAGGAGAGTGTTGTATAAATACACAAAAACGTGTATGCTGAAGGAACTGAACTTTGTGAAGAACTTCACTGGTTGGACTTAACAAAAGATATTTTGTCATTTAAACATTTAATGCTTAATGGAAAAAATGACCAGTGGGAAAAGGTATGTCAAATATATGTAGTGCAGGAAGATACCAAATAATACAGAGTATTTTAACTTGATTATATTTACAGTAATGTAACTCTTCAAATATGATCCTGATGGCTGTAGGAAGAATAATGAAGGTATTTAATGTTACAAGATTGTAGAATCTTAGAATGGCTTGGGTTGGAAGGGACCTTAAAGATCATCGAGTTCCAACCCCCCTGCCATGGGCAGGGACACCTCCCACTAGAGCAGGTTGCTCAAAGCCCCATCCAGCCTGGCCTTAAACACTTCCAGGGATGGGGCATCCACAACTTCCCTGGGCAACCTGTTCCAGTCTCTCACCACCCTCACAGTAAAGAATTTCTTTCTAGTATCTAATCTAAATCTCCCCTCTTTCAGTTTAAAACCATTACCCCTCGTTCTATTGCTACACTCCCTGACAAAGAGTCCCTCTCCGGCTCTCCTGTAGGCTCCCTTCAGATATTGGAAGGCTGCTATAAGGTCTCCCTGGAGCCTTCTCTTCTCCAGGCTGAACAACCCCAGCTCTCTCAGCCTGTCTTCATAGGGGAGGTGCTCCAGCCCTCTGAAAGATGAAGCTCTTGATGAAATATCCTGATGGACCAAAACTTGCATCACTCTATTTATTCATGCTACTTTTAACCATCTCCTTGATGTGCTTTGTTGTGGTTTAACCCCAGCCAGCAACTAGGACCATGCAGCTGCTCGCTTACTGTTCTTTCCCCAGGGAAGAGAGGAGGAGGGAGGGGAGGGAAACTCATGGGTTGAGATTAGTTTAATAGAACAGTAATGAAAGAGGAAATAGTATTTATATGACCTCTATGTATGGAATATTCCTTTGGCCAGCTTGTCCTGTCTGTGCTCCCTTTCAGCTTCTATAGGAAACTGAAAAAGTCCTTGACTTACTATAAATGTCACTTAGCAACAACTAAAACAACAGGTGTTATCAGTATTATTCTCATACTAAATCCAAAACACAGCAGCTACTAGAAAGTAAATTGACTCTATCCCAGTTGAAACCAGGACACATTTAAATTTAACGATTTCATGGGCTCTTGCAGCAGAAGCTTTGAAATATAGATCTGATTTCTGACATAGAATTGGTGTCTCTTTCACATCTTCAAAAGTTTAGTGAAACTGAGATCAGATGCCAGTAGCAAGTAAAGTAAATTCAACTTTTTGCTCTATTGGGTATTGCTGTTTTTTTGACAGTCTATGACTGTCTCAATGGGATGGTTATGCAGGAAGCTGAAGACTTTTGTGTTTTTTATGAGGATTAAAAATACAACTTTAGATATGATTTCTGAATACAAATTTCCTGTACGTGTTAACTCTTATGTAGTTGAGTTTTAAAATTGAGGCTGGACTGATAGAACAGTGGAAATACTTCAATCCCTCTTATGTGGAAAATAGTTTGGTCAACTGGGAACTTTCCTTTCATCAAGATAGTCTGCTCTAATATAGCAGTTACGCTAATATCCTGTCTCTTTCAGTAGCAGGTGCTTGGGGAAAAGTATAGGTGGCAGGTATGTTTAGTATCATGTTTCTTCTCGTAGACCCTGTCAAAAGGTGGAAAACAGCAGCTCAAAGGCTTCATGAACTTGAGGTTATATCTAAATAGCATTTGAGTTAATGATGGACTTGTCTGTGAACTTATGGAGCCTTGCCTTGAATATGTTTATACTTCTGACTTGCAACAAGGTTTTCTGGCAACCGCTATGCAATACAGAGCAATATAGTAGTGTTATGCTTTATTCCTTGCTTGCAACTTCCAGATTCATTTGTCTTGTCCTTGTTCACCTGGAAAGTAGTTTGAGACCTTAAGCTGCCCTTTCTAGGTTAGGGGAGCCCTACAACAAGAAAATGCAACAGGCAGAGCTGAATTTTGTTCTAGCCCCAGCTTGTTTAGTCCATCCTCAAATACCCAAGGGACATACTAGGTAATGTTAATAATAAAATGAAGTTAGCTTTAAACTGCTTTTGGGATTTGTTTGCTTGAATATGAAAAGAAACAGGAACTCTATTCATGTTAATATATTGCAAGATAGAAGTAAGGAATTAACAGAAAATGCTGTTTATTAAAGGAACAGAAGTGACTTCTACCACGTTCTTCAGAATGTCTGGAAAAGCAGAGTTCTTGACATCTGACTAAATATAACCTAGTTATGCTCTGCTATATGGAACCACAGATTAATCAGTGGTCTTTAAGAGCGAGACCATAGGATGTTGATATTAATGACACACAAGTCAGGACAGACTTGGCTACCCTGCGGGAAGTGGGGTGAATACTAGGGTATAAAAGTCAATGTTTTGACATGTGTGATCATAGACTAGGAATATTTGTCTATGGAGACACAGAAACAAGAACCAGTGAATTGCTTCATGACTTCTGACTAATATTTCAAAACTGAAAACACTTCAAGGCTAACAAGCTAGATCATATTTTCCTTAAAATCTCAATTTGAATAAAAATTAGGTGTTAAACTTGATTTGAAGCTTAATGTTACATTTTGTGTGTGCGTTCTTAAAAGTTAAATCCTCCATGTTAGTTCTTATAGGATATTAGTTCTTGTATTGGCTCTTAAACTTTAAAAGAGTTTCTTCTGCTTCATGCTGTTTGTTCTTGAAATTTGGAATGCACCTCAGGCCACTGAATTGTGAGGTTAACTTTTGTATCTCTTGTGCTTTGTGTCTCAAATCATGCATTGCTGTTAGCTCATAACTACTATGAATACTTGTTCCTTGTAAGTCTTGGCACAATATTGTACATTCTGTAGTGATGCTCATTCTAGATTGGAATTTAAGGGTGGCATGAGGAACAGAAGTTACAAAAGCAGACAGTTGGTCTCTGGGCTGATGTGGGGGGAACCAGGTGTTGAAGTTGAAGGAAATGAACAGAACAATGTAGGAAGGAAAACAAGCATTATTTCCAGCATTGTTATTTAATTAAAATGGCGTAAGTATCTCTTATGGATTGTATGGAATACAACATGGGATTAATCTTGTTTGACTAATAAATAGTCTTTCAGAAAATACCAAGTATGTATTCTGTTTTGCTTCTGAATGCTAAGCATGTGCACAGGTATTTCCTTTTCTCTGTGAAATTCTAGTGGAACTGTTAGACATAAGTTTGATTTATTTTACTCAGGAATACTGTATTCACTTGGAGCACAACTAATTTGCAAATATTTCAGTACACAGTTTGACTTCTACAACTGATTAAGATAAATGTATAGTTAAGAAAGTAATCTCAGTCCTCTGTTAGTGAAGTATAAGTAAATAAGAAAAAATGGAAATTCATAGCAAGCCTCACTGATGTAGAGCTCTCCTGTGGAGGGATTACTTGTGAAAACTATAGAACAATTTTAAAATATCCTGTGTCCTCACGTTCTTTCAAGGCTGACAGTAGATAGCGTATGCTTCAGACAGTGCTCTTGAAACATTGAAAGTGATAAATGGTTCCTTCATGACTTGAATTGAGTAAACATTGTTTTTCCAGAATGTTTACTAAAAATCTTGTTTTCCAATGTTAGAATTGCCTCTAGTACAAATGCCTGTCCATTATGAGCAAATGGAACCATTACTGTGGGATAAGGTAGATTCAGAGCTTACTCTGCTGAGAGTAATGAGCAACATCTAGTACCAGTAGGCCATACAGATTTTGCAACAATGATTCAAAAAAATCCTGTTTCTCTGACAAGATGAGAATAATCTGGATGTTAGCACACTGGGAATGTTTTCCACTTTTTACTTATTTTCTGTCCACAGTTGTTTATCTCCCTGTGGAGTGGGAGGTGAGGAATTGCTGTCAGTTGTGGCGAGGCTCTAGGACAAAGAGCAGTGTTATAGTTGAATCTCGATTTGTCTTAATATTTATTAAGGTAGGAAAGCAAAAGCAGCGCTGGGCGGCCGGGGAGTCGCAGCTCCACCAAAGACTCGCAAATTCAGGCAAGCTAAACGACTCCTTTTATCTTCACAGAGGTCGATTGCAACATCTTCGGTACGCCCCTCGGCTTCTTCCGAGGGGCTTCTTGCTTGGGGCAATTTCGATAAGATATCGTCACAGAATCAGCTTATACAATCTATTCTTTTCAGGGTTGATTGGTACAATGGCACACGTTAGCAAGACATTAACGGTTTAACATTCGCTCAAGGTAACACATTCTGATGACATTGTGGTTAAGCCTTTCTTGTCAAACAGGGTGTTCCCATGTTTGGTGTTGCTAGAGAACATTGTGGACGTGTATCTTCTGGTTAAATAGGAAGTTCTCAAGACTGCTACAATGGGTTCGTTCCTCTTGCTTAACCTGTTTGATCAGCAAATTACCCTTAGTTACTTATTACAATCCCCCCTTTTTTATTTATAAGTGATTTGCTGATCAAACCTAGACAATACCTCACAAGCGGCATCTAATTCAGGATTTTCGTTCGGTATAATTTTCATTTCCAGTTCTGATTGCTTCATCACCATTAGCTGCACTTTTTCTAACCTGCCTTTAAAAAAGATTACAAGTTTATTAATGACACAGGGTCCAAAAGTCAGAGCCAATAGTAACATTATTGGTGGATGAAGGAAAGGCTGTGGATGTTATCTACCTAGACTTTAGCAAGGCCTTTGATACAGTGTCCCACAGTATTCTGCTGGAGAAACTGGATGCTCATGGCTTAGATGGGTATACTCTCTGCTGGGTAAAAAACTGGCTGGAGGGCCGGGCCCAGAGAGTGGTGGTGAATGGAATGAAGTCCAGTTGGCGACCGGTCACGAGTGGTGTCCCACAGGGCTCGGTACTGGGGCCGGTTCTCTTCAACATCTTTATCAATGATCTGGACGAGGGGATTGAGTGCACCCTCAGTAAGTTTGCAGACGACACCAAGTTGGGTGGGAGTGTTGATCTGCTGGAGGGTAGAGAGGCTTTGCAGAGCGACCTAGACAGGCTGGCTGGATGGGCTGAGACCAACGGGATGAGGTTCAATAAGGCCAAGTGCCGGGTCCTGCACTTGGGTCACAACAACCCCAGGCAGCGCTACAGGCTTGGGGAAGAATGGCTGGAGAGCTGCCTGGCAGAAAAGGACCTGGGGGTGTTGGTCGACAGCAGGCTGAACATGAGCCAGCAGTGTGCCCAGGTGGCCAAAAAGGCCAACAGCATCCTGGCCTGTATCAAGAACAGTGTAGTGAGTAGGACCCGAGAGGTGATCGTCCCCCTGTACTCGGCACTGGTGAGACCCCACCTCGAGTACTGCGTCCAGCTTTGGGCCCCCTACCACAGGAAAGACATTGAGGTGCTGGAGCAGGTCCAGAGAAGGGCAACGAAGCTGGTGAGGGGTCTGGAGCACAAGTCTTACGAGGAGAGGCTGAGGGAGCTGGGGTTGTTCAGTCTGGGGAAGAGGAGACTGAGGGGAGACCTTATCGCTCTCTACAAGTACCTGAAAGGAGGCTGTAGAGAGGCGGGGGTCGGTCTCTTCTCCCAAGTTACAGATGATAGGACAAGAGGCAATGGCCTCAAGTTACGCCAGGGGAAGTTCAGGTTAGATATTAGGAAATATTTCTTTACTGAAAGGGTTGTCAGGCATTGGAATGGGCTGCCCAGGGAGGTGGTTGAGGCACCATCCCTGGAGGTATTCAAGAGAGGAGTTGACATGGTGCTTGGGAATATGGATTAGTGTTGGGTGGTGTGGTGGTGTGTGTGGTTTGTTTGTGGGTGTTGTGTGTTTTTTGTTTTTTTGTGGTGGTGGTTTTTTTTTTTTTTTTTTTTTTCTTCATCGGTTGGACTAGATGATCTTAAAAGGTCCCTTCCAACCTAGGTGATTCTGTGATTATGAGGGGTCCCGCCAAAGTAGAAATTAAGGTAGTCAGCCATGGTGACGGATTAAACCAAGATTCATACCAGGAGGACTGAGCCTCTCGTTCCCGTTTTCTTTTCTCTAATCCTTCTCTCAGCTTAGCTAACGAATCTCTTACTACCCCTGTATGGTCAGCATAAAAGCAACATTCTTCACCTAGGGCAGCGCATAATCCTCCGTTTTGCATGAACAAAAGGTCCAATCCTCTTCGATTCTGTAAAACTACTTCTGACAATGAGGTCAATGATTTCTCTAAATAGGAAACAGATTTTTCTGTTCGGGCCAAATCTTCGTCTACTGCAGCTCTTAGAGATGTTAGACTCTGTTGTTGTTGTACCAAGGAGGTTATGCCAGTGGCGGTCCCGGCGACCCCTAAACCAAGTAGAGTAGCTATAGTAATTGCAGATATTGGCTCTCTTTTGTTGATTTTATGTCCTGAATTGCTCCAATGTAAATACATAGTTTCTTCCCCATGTAAGAGGATTCTAGGTACCACAGTAACTTGTACACAAAATTCTGAGACGTTTTTCTTGAGAACAGCAGTGGACAAACAAGGTGTTAATCCGGTTATGGAACAAACCCACCATGCCCCAGGACTAGGCAGAATCCATTTAATATCAGATGTCAAGTTTTGAGTTTGGTTAGTACATAGAGCTCTTTCCCCATTCGTCACCTTTCGTATACACCAACCGCTCCCTCTGACCTGTTGGAGAGTAATCCCTGCTTTCCATTCTTTCCAATTGCATCTGGAGGGATTCTCCTCGGCAGAGGTATTAAAGGGAGATGGCACAGCTATCCCTTCATAAAAAGGGGGTTTTACATCATAACATAACCAACAGGAAGTGGTAAAATTTGGATTTGTTGCATTTAGAGCTTGATAGGCTGCCTTCATTACAGCCCATAAGGGTTCATCATCTTTGGGTATTTTCTCCACTTTATTTGTAGAGGTTAGGTATGTCCCTGGGGTGACTGAGGCTGTGGAGTTTCCTCCCTTTGGCTTTGTGATGACTCGATTGGGCCCTACTGCTTCTGGTATTTTAACTTCCCGTTTTTGAATGAATATTAGTCCTCCTCTATCAGTTCCAGATTCCAAATATCGCATTCCCCAGGTTCGTCCAAATAACCATCCATGGTCATTAGGCTGCAGGATTTCTAATATAACATGCTTACAGTTGCCAAGATGGGAGCCCTCTATGTGTCCATCCCAGCTAGGAGCTGGCGGGTTGCATCCTCTGGGCCCCCATATTATATTTTAAAATCTATCTTTACTGGCTACATCCCAGTTTGAAGCTATGGTTTCACATCCCCAATATGCACAGTAATAGTGATTAGGGAAATTGCAATAGCTTTTCCCTGGATTCGAACTGGGGCAGAGATAAAAAGGTTTTATTGCTCTTTCTTGTCGACCGGGTGGGTCTAGTTCATAAAAGACTAATTCTTCCAATTTAACTTGGAATTCTGGGGGTCCGGCTGTCACATTATACCGAACTTCTATTGAATCTTCCCATCGACCTAAGGTCCAATTGAAGGGTTGATGTTCATTTTCTAAAGTCGTGGTAATTAATACCATTAATAGGATACCAGCTTTCATTTCCCCCACTGTTCAGTACCTCTCTGCCTTCCTCGTCTACTCTTTTGCAGAGAGCAACGGGATATTAATATCTTCTCGGCAGCAGCAGGTAGTCTTCAGGGGGATTTTGCTGTTATCCTGTCAATAATTTCCAAGGTCTAAAGAGTTAGTTACCTCTCAAATATATTTTCACCTGTTTGGTTGTTGTGCCCGTTTCCAGGCAAATCTTATAACACACTGTCTTAAAACTCTATACCAGTCTGTTTCTCATATTTCCCAAAGCTCGGGTATTGACAATTCCCACCCACAAAATAATTTACAAATCTCTGCTTGAGCCTGTTGTTCCCTGGTATGTGTCAAATTATTGCGACATTTCATACAATAAGGTTGTCTCTTAAATGAAACACAGGACCATTCTTTATCGCAATTTAAACATCGGCAAACAACCCAACATAAATGTCCGGAAGTGGGGTGTTTCACGCAGGGTATTCTACGGAGGTCTCCTATACTGGGCGATTCAGGTATTTCTGTCTCCGTCTCACAGCAAAAAGGAAAAACCTGAGGAGTTCCTGTCAGTTTGTGTAATCCAGCCCCCCCCGTTTGGTCAGGTATTCTCTCCTCACTCCAAGGTGCAAAATATACTTTTCGTAGGGTATTTCCAGATGGTATTTGGAACCATTGATGTAAACTATTTCTTGCTTCCCTTCTGGAGTGGTTCATTTACCGGTCTTGTTTTTCCTTATCTTCATTCGGAGGTCTCCTGGTTCTGACGTTACGGTCCGCCTTTCTGGGAAGATAGGTCCCTTAATTCTGCTGGCATGAGTCCATCCTTTTTCTGCTGTCCGTACAGCCGTATCTGTGGTAAGTAAAACAACAAAGGGTCCTTCCCAACGGGGTGTTAGGGAGGTTTCTTTCCAGGTTTTGATTAATACCTGGTCTCCAGGCTGGATTTGGTGTATGGAAATGTCCAAGGGAGGTCTTTGTACTACCAAACCCTTCTTTCTTAGTTCCTGTCTCCTTCTTGTAAGTTCTAAAATATATTCTGTTAAAATTTTATCCTCGACCTTTGGGTGCTCTACTAATAATCCAAAGTCATAAGGCATCCCATACAACATTTCAAAGGGGGATATACCAGTATCTGTCCTAGGTTGAGTTCTAATGTAAAGCAAGGCCAGCGGTAGACATTTAGTCCAATTCATTTTTGTCTCCACCATAAGTTTGGTTAGGTGTTTCTTTATTTCCCCATTCATTCTTTCTACTTTCCCGGAACTTTGTGGGTGCCAGGGAGTATGGTATTCCCATTTTGTACCGAACAATTCAGTTGTTTCTTTAATTATTTTGGATGTAAAATGTGGGCCTCGGTCTGAGTCAATTACCGCAATAGTTCCATACCTCGGAATAATTTCTTCCAAGAGGATTTTAGTAACTGTCTTTGCAGTAGCCCTTATCACTGGGAAGGCTTCTACAAAGTGCGTAAGGTGATCAACCAAGACTAATAAATACTGATATCTCCCAACCTTCGGTAATTCAGTAAAATCCACTTGTATTTTCTCAAAGGGCCTTTTAGCCAGTTCACGACCCCCTCGAACCTTCTCCCTAAGTTGTCGTTTATTCACTTTGTGACAGGTTAAACATCCCTCTAAGATCCTTTTGGCTAATCCGTATATTCCGATGCAGGCATATTTTGTTTCAAACTGATCCACTAAAGCCTGAATTCCCCAATGGGTTTTATGGTGTAATTTATTTAGTATTCCTCTGGCTAATCCCTTTGGAAGAATTTCCCTACCATCTGGTAGCAGCCATTTATCACCATCTCTTTTTGCTCCAATTTGTTTTAGCTTATCCAATTCTTGGAGAGTGAAAGTCTTCTCTATTTTTAGCCTTTCATGTTCCTCTCCCAAGGTCTGAACCATTAACAAGGCAGCCCGTTTTGCCTCTGCGTCGGCTAGATTGTTTCCTCTTACTGTATGGGTTAGTCCCTTCTGATGTCCTTTTACATGGACTATGGCTATCTTTAGTGGACCTCTTAAGGCCTTTAAAACTTCTTGGATTAGTTTTTCATGGACTAATCCCTTTCCCTGGGTGTTAATTAAGCCCCTCTCTTCCCAAATTTTTCCAAAGGTATGCACCACCCCAAAGGCATACTTTGAATCTGTATAAATGGTTCCAATTTTATTTTCTAAAAGTTTTAATGCTCTCATCATAGCATATAACTCACATGCTTGTGCGGACCAAGCTTTATTTAATGGTCCTGACTCTTTTATCTGAAAGGTATACCCGTCCACAATAGCATATCCCGATTTCCGTTGTCCTTCAACCACTCGTGAGGAACCATCCACAAATAATTTCTCCCCTTCGCCTAATTCATCTTCCTCTAAATCCTCCCTTATCTTAGTTTGCAAATTTATTAGTTGGAGACAGTCATGTGTCAAATCTTCCCTAGGTTCCCCATATAAAAATTGGGCAGGATTCTGAACAGAGGTGGTTTCCATTTCTAACCTAGGGGAGTTAATCAAAATTCCCTCATATTTTAGTAATCGACTGTCTGTAAGCCACTTATCAGCTCGTTGTTGCAATACTCCTCGAATGTTATGGGGGGTGTATACCTTTAGTTCACCTCCTAAGGTGACCTTTCCAACTTCTTCTACCAATAATGCAGTGGCCACTATTGCTTGTAAACAAGTGGGCCACCCGCGGCTTACAGGATCTAGTATTTTAGAATAATATCCTACAGGCTTTCTCTGCCCTGCCCACCCTTGGGTCAGAACCCCATAAGCTGTCCCGTTATCCACATTGATAAAAAGTTGAAAGGGTTTACGGATATCGGGTAAACTGAGGACAGGTGCTTCCACCAGGTTTCTTTTCACGTTCTCCCAGCGCTTCTCATCTTCAGGGGTCCATTTTACTAACCCATTTTTAGTTAGTTTTTCGTACAAGAATTTTACTTTACTGCTGTAATTTTCTATCCACTGTCGACAATACCCTAACAATCCCAACAGCTGTCTTATCTGTCTTTTATTAGTGGGCGCTGTTAGGGATAAAATTCCTTTCACTCTTTCGGGATCTAATTTCTTGTGTCCCTTTGTGAGCCAATGTCCCAAATATTTTACCTCTTCTTCAGTGAACTGCAATTTGGACTTAGAAACCTTTAACCCCTTGAGGCCCAAAAAGTTTAATAATTTGATGCTCTCATTTCTGACTTCTTCTTGAGTTTTTCCTGCAATCAATAAATCGTCTACGTATTGTATCAGGATTAATCCCTGACTTAATTCGTAGGATTCCAATAATTGTTCCAGAGCTTGTCCAAACAAATTTGGGGATTCTGTGAATCCCTGGGGCAAAACAGTCCACCGTAATTGTTGTTTTCTATGGGTTCTGGGGTCCTCCCACTCGAAAGCAAAATAGTCTCTACATTCTTCTTCTAAGGGACAGGCCCAAAAAGCATCTTTTAAATCTATAACACTATACCATTTATATTCTGGACTTAACCGATTAAGTATAGTGTGTGGGTTAGCCACCACAGGGAACCGGGTAATGGTTCGTTCGTTTATGGCTCTCAGATCTTGTACTAAGCGATAGGACCCATCCGGCTTCTTTACGGGCAATATGGGAGTGTTGTGAGGAGACATACAAGGTTCTAAAAGTCCTTGGACCAAAAGTCTCTCAATTACTGGCTGCAACCCTTCTCTCCCTTCTCTGGAGATGGGATACTGTTTTATCCTAATTGGCTGGTCTGGGTCTTTTATAGAGACTGTGATCGGTTTGATATTTAATTTTCCCACCGATCCAGGGCTATACCAAGTTTCTGGATTAATCTTGGCTTCATCTTCAGCGGTCAATAAGCATAACTTTACTTTTAACATCTCTTGGTCTACTTCCAAATTAATTCCTAATTCCACCATCAGGTCTCGTCCCAAAAGGTTATATTCAGCTTCTGGGACCAATAAAAATGTTCCCACCCCATCTTTATTTGGGGCTTCTATTGCTGCATTCCTTATCAGGGGCACCTTGAAAGGTTCCCCTTTTGCACCAATTACTTGGAGTTTATCCTTTGATTCAACACATCCAGATGGTAACTTTTGGACGGTTGATCTTTCAGCACCCGAGTCCACGAGGAACTCGAACACTTCATGCTGAGGACCCAATTTCAATTTTATCAAGGGCTCGGTAACCTTAGGGGTCCCCAGCAAATAGAGCCCCTGACCCCCCTAATCTTCCTTAAAAATTTCCTCATCCTGCATTTTCCAACAATTTCTCTGCAGATGTCCCTTCCTGCGACAATAAAAATATTCTATGTCCTGCAAACCAAATCTCCTTCTTCTCGGTTCTACTGGGCCCTTCCAGGGACTTTCTCTTCTCTTTCCCTGATTTTGCCCTTCCCTTACAGCAGCCATCAGGATTCTGGCTTGTTTCTTCTGACTTTCTTCTTCCCTTCTCACATACACCTTCTGAGCTTCTCGTAGTAACTCATCTAACCCCCTCTCCTGCCAGTCTTCTACTTTCTCTAACTTTCTTCTTATATCTGTCCAAGATTTAGCTACAAATTGAGTTTTCAGCAGGGCTTGACCCACTTGGCTATCGGGGTCTAACCCAGAATATAGCTGTAAACTCTTTCTCAATCTTTCCAGCCATTCGGTGGGGGTTTCATCTTTCTTCTGTTGTTCATTAAAGGCCTTATTGATATTTTGCCCTCTAGGTACAGAATCCCTAATCCCCTGAATTATCATATCACGGAGATCAACCATGTTATTTCTATGTGCGGGGTCTTGATTGTCCCAATTGGGCCTCTGTAAGGGCCATTTTACATCCCCGGCGGGACCATGCTGATGCCTCTGATCCCAGTGTCTCATGCCTGCCATTCTGATCATTCCTTGTTCTTCGTTTGTGAACAAGATCTTTAAAACAGACTCCATCTTGTCCCAAGTATAAATGTTAGGCCCGAGGAATTGATCAAAACGTTCTGCTACCCCTAATGGGTCCTCTAACAAGTGTCCCATTTCTTTCTTAAATTCCCTCACATCCCCGGAGCTGAGGGGTACAGATACAAATCCAACTCCGGGTTGTGGTCCCCCCATAGCAGTCTCCCTTAAGGGATACAATAAATTTTCCTCCCTTCTTTCTCTGATTTGACTTCTAGTTATTCTTCGATTAGAAGGAGTCGTCCCTTCCTCAGGTTCTGTAGGTGCTGTTGGAGGGAGATCTTGCTCAGGACCTTGTGGTGGCGGAGGAGGGGGGACATAGGGTGGGGGGGACACTGGAGGTTTGTCTATGTCCCACCTTTTCTTTTTATCATTTTTCTTTTCCTTTAATGGAAACAAATTAGCGGCCTGAGCCGTGCTCAGGATCCATAAAAAGGCATATTCACTCTCCTCCTTACTAAATGGTCGTTTGTTGTTAATGTATATGTTTAATTGTTGGCATATCCAATCCTCTAAGGATCCATGAATTGGCCAATATAAATCTTTTCTTATCTGTTTTCCTCCCCATCTTTCCATACAATAATAGACCAATTTCTCCTTGGATTTCCCTTTTAGGGAAGGGGAACTATCCCAATATCGAATCATTAGGCCTAATGGGCTATCTTGGGGTATATCAGGGAGCCCACCCCCACCCCGTATCTTCTGTATGGAACCAGAAGCCTTACTTTTCTTCTGTCCCATCTTCCAGGAGTGCCTTCTCTCACTCAAGTTTCACTCGCTTCCCTCCGTTCGTGGCCCACGCCCTCGCGGACAATGGGAACCGCACTATTAGGAGGTCCACACTCACTTCGTCCGGTGGGCTACTAAGCCCAGTGGACGTCTCAGTCACTCGCACCCCGGGTACCCAATCCCCGACCGAACGGAACCGCAATATACTTACTCACTCCTGAGTCTTCGTCCGGCTCTTTGTGCACAAAAATTACGGGGAACTGCAGTTTCTCCTTTCTCTTTCTTTTTGCTTTCCTATCTCAGTTCGGAAAATCCAGGTGAGCTAAGTCGGAATCTCCTCCAGGACCATCCGAAGATGGGGGCGCCCTCCCAGAGTTGAATTCTGAGTTGGCTGTCTGGATCCGAGTCACGGCACCAAATTTGTTATAGTTGAATTTTAAGACAAATCGAGTCCGAAATAGATTTATTAAATATTTATTAAGGTAGGAAAGCAAAAGCAGCGCTGGGCGGCCGGGGAGTCACAGCTCCACCAAAGACTCGCAAATTCAGGCAAGCTAAACGACTCCTTTTATCTTCACAGAGGTCGATTGCAACATCTTCGGTACGCCCCTCGGCTTCTTCCGAGGGGCTTCTTGCTTGGGGCAATTTCGATAAGATATCGTCACAGAATCAGCTTATACAATCTATTCTTTTCAGGGTTGATTGGTACAATGGCACACGTTAGCAAGACATTAACGGTTTAACATTCGCTCAAGGTAACACATTCTGATGACATTGTGGTTAAGCCTTTCTTGTCAAACAGGGTGTTCCCATGTTTGGTGTTGCCAGAGAACATTGTGGACGTGTATCTTCTGGTTAAATAGGAAGTTCTCAAGACTGCTACAATGGGTTCGTTCCTCTTGCTTAACCTGTTTGATCAGCAAATTACCCTTAGTTACTTATTACAGTTATAATTTATAACTATGGGGTGTTGCTGTATTGCCTACCACTGTTTACTTTAATAACTTTGTGCTACATTCATTTTTTCAGGTAAGTGCACAGGTGGGAAGCATCTCTGAGTAAGAAGTTTCTAAAACCTTCAATGTGTAAGATGATGCAGGAACAACCACAAAACCACGGATTAAAGGCAAAGAACAAATTTAATCTCAGGACTTCTTGGATTGGGGAATCTCCAAAGCAACACCCAGACAGAGGCATGCAAGCAGGGAACGCAGGCACTATGGAGCAAGAGAGAGTCCTTATTAGCGAGAGAGTCCTTGTTAGCAAGGGAGTGAGAGAGCGAGAGCTCACGCTTGCTGTTCTCGCCTGTATTTCAAGGATTCAGGCAGGCAGAGTTTTTTTTACTGTGCTTTGATCTTCTTCAACAGCAGGGCAGGAATCTCAAGCGTGTTTGATAAGGTGCCCCTGAGTCCATCCCTGGCCTACTAAGTGCATTGAAGTGCAGATGTCCTACTTGTTGAGCACACAGAACTAAGCAACAATTAGTGTGATAGATGTGTTTTCCAGCACCCCACATGTGAGTCACGTGAGTGTGTTTACAGTCCTCCTCGCCGATCTTCTGTTACTTTCCCACATTCAGCAAAGTGGAGGTCTTTGTTTCGATTAATTCGAAGGCAATCCAGAATTCATTTTCCTCATTTGCATGGTGTCCTATGGGGCTTTTAGCTATTGCTGGTAGCAGGGTTTCCCATGAGTAACATGGTAGCTATTGCTGATAGTGATAAGGGAGATAACACTCAAGGGTTAATGGCAGGGCCATTGCTTGGTTTAAGCTGTGTATCCATCGCCTTAAGCCATTGATAAGGCATTTAGGCAAAAGAAAGGATGTGTTGAAACCATAAAGTGGTCACATCGGCCTCGCTGGGAGATAAGGGAACATTTGGTATTCTCAGTTGTCCTGACAGAGCGATCATCTGGTTTCCCAACCCCGTGGCCTGGAGCAACACATTAACATTAAAAGCGAGAGGTACACAGCGAGGAAGACCTGGCCTTCATCCCCGAGACCCCGGCCCACGACCACCAGGAGACACTGCGCATGTGCAACGGGGAGGAGTTAAAGGCGGAGACCATGGAAATGATTTCTCGGAACTCATTGTAATAAAGACCGCCTTTTCGGGGAAAGGTTATGGATATGTATAGGCGCCCCTTGAATATGTAAGATCTGATTGTATAAATCCTAAGCTAACTGCCGCGGTGGGTGCGCACGATTGTGGTGGGGTGACCCCCCGTGCTGCCCGGCGCTGAATAAACATACCTACTTTACAACCCCACGGGTTGTGGAGTCTGCTTTCCACACGTCAGTTTGGCGAGCCAGGCAGGAGGCACTCTGCTCGGCTGCGGGATCGACTGCGGAGCGGACGCCCCTCGGCGCGCCCCGAGCACTTTCCTCGGAGGAGCCTCCACTCCCAGCTGCTCACCGCGGGAGTAGACAACAACCTCCTGAAGCCACGGATAAACGGTATGTTTAAGGGGGGCCAGTAAGTCGTAGGGGACGCCCACGCTTGGCCGGGGCCGCCGGTAAATCGCACAGAGATGTCTGGCGTGCAGCATAGTCCCCGTATGGGAGGAGGGTACCCTGTATGGAAGTAGGGGATTTGCTGACCGATAGAGCGGCCGCTAGCGATCTTGGGGGTAGATCGAGCAAATCCGGGGTCACCGCTGCATCCCAGTATCGGGAGCTAGGAAGGACCTGCTAATGACTGTATAAGAAGCAGGAGAAGGGTAAGCGGGCTTCTCAAAATTGTGATACAAGTACTTGAATAATATCTGCAGCTGCTGGAGGGATACCAACTGGAGTGATGATTGTATGTTTTATTTGTAAATGCCCGGGTATTTTATGTTAAGAGCATTTGTGTGTGGATGCGTGTGTTTGAGACACAGCGCTGCTGTGAAGTGAGTGGGAGTCCCGATTTGTGGTTCCGTGACTCCGCGAGGAACACGGCCAGAGACGGACAAAGCGCCTGAAACGTCTGTAAAAATTTGTAAATGTCTTGATATATGTAAGTTGGGCTGCTGTGGTGTTTAGTCCATCTCCTAAGTATCGGGGGTCTGGCTGATCATCAAAGTGGCCGGACAGGGAGAGTCACTCCTTCGGTGGTTTGGGTTCGAACCTTGGGAATATTTAAACGGAGGGGACTGCATAAGGAGGGGAGAGGGACGAATTTATTTAGGAGGAGTGTATTTAACACCTGCCGGACAGACAGTGGCCCTAGACTGGGAACAACCTGTCCCAGATACCTTTCTAAACCCCCAAATTGACGGACACGTGGGGGTGATTGCTTGTTTTGTGTGTGGGCTTACTAACAAATTACCTGAAAATTGGCATTCGACTCGGGTCCTGTTGAAATGTAAATCTTGTGAGAAAATTTGGTATTGTTTATCTAGGAGGCGGAGAGCTGAGTGTCCCAAATGCTCTCCCCTAATCCCACAGTTTTATGATTGGGAAAGGGCCCATCAAGAGTCCAAAATAGTAAAGTTTATCTGTGGGAAGAAAACTTTAATCCCAGAAGATTGGGATGTTTGGGAAGAAGATTGAGAGAAGACTGTAAGGACCTGTGAGGAAAGGTTCACGTGGAAATTAAAACGAAGTACAATAGCTAACAAGAAACAATCTGGAGAGATGGGTAACACTCAGAATAAAGGTATTTTAAGGAAAAGCCCCCTTGGTTGTATATTGACACACTGGAGGAACATTGTTGGAACTGGGGGTACAGAGAATAAGAAGACTCTCATAAAATATTGCAATCAATGGTGGCCGATTTATAAGCTGGAAGATGGAGTTAAGTGGCCACTTTATGGGTCAATCAATTATAACACCATCCTGCAATTAATGTTGTTTTTAAGGAGGGAAGGAGCAAAAGGAGGTGGAATTTCTGGTTGATACAGGGACGACGTATTCGGTTTTAAACCAAGCTCTGATGCCCCTGGGAAATGACTATATCATGGTAAAAGGGGCAACTGGCCAAAGTGAAAAGGCATATTTTTGTGAACTTCTGAGATATAAATTGGGAAAACAATGGGGTGTCCACAGATTCCTGTACATGCCCAACTCCCCGAAAGCACTTTTGGGGAGAGATTTATTGGAACAATTGGGTGCAATAATTAAATTTAAAAAGGGAGTGATTACTCTGGAGGTAAATGACCAGCAGTATATCCAAATAATGAGTTTATCCCTAGCTAGTGTTCCCACAGAAGGAAAAATCAGCGAAGAAATCATGAACCAGGTATACCCCGGGGTATGGACCACCGATGTGCCCGGGAAAGCAAAAAATGCTCCACCTGTTGAGGTCAAACTCAAGGAAGGACGACAGCCGCCAGCCAGAAAATAGTTGCATTTGAATGGGAAAATCCCAGAAGCGGACGTAAAACTCAGACGGTGTTACCACAAGGGTTCAAAAACATCCCTACTATATTTGGTAACCAACTCGCAAAAGATCTTGAGTCCTGGGAAGCCCTGCCTGAGGAGGTGAAACTGTTACAATATGTGGACAATATCCTGATTGCCACCAAGACAAAGGACGCTTGTATGGCCTGGACGGTGAGTCTGCTAAACTTTTTGGGGCTCCAGGGATACCGGGTATCCAAGAAGAAGGCCCAAGTAATGCAGCGTAAGGTGATTTATCTGGGCTATGAAATCAGTGCTGCACAAAGGACTTTGGGACAGGCCTGAAAAGAGAGAGTGAAAGAGTTACGAACTTTCCTGGGGATGACTGGGTGGTGCCGACTAAAACCCTGTAACGCCTTGAATGGACAGGCCTTTGGGTTGCAAAAAAGGCCCTGATGTCGCCCCCAGCCTTAGGACTCCCAGATGTGAGTAAACTGTTTTTTCTTTTTTCTCACGAGAAGCAGGGGATTGCCCTGGGAATACTAGCACAAGATCTGGGCCCGTATTGACGAGCAGTTGCCTACTTTTGGACGCAACTGCAAAGGGTTGGCCTGCATGCTTGCAAGCGGTCGCAGCTGTAGTACTAAACATCCAGGCAGCCCAAAAACTCACCCTGGGCCAGAAAATGACTGTGTTGGTGTCCCATACAGTATTAGAAGTGAAAGGCGGACGCTGGCTCTCCCCACAAAGATCCTTGAGATGTCAGGCTCACTAACATTGTCAATCCAGCCTCTTTCCTCAGTGGAAACACAGGAGAACCAGTGCATCACGACTGTCTGGAGGCCATCGAAGCAACATATTTGAGCCGTTCGGACCTGAGAGACAGTCCTATGGAAAACTGGTTCACGGATGAAAGCAGCTATGTCCTAAGCGGTAAAAGGCATGCCGGATATGCCATTACCACCAGTCAGGAAGTAACAGAGTCAGGGCCTTTGCCCATTAATACCTTGGCAGAGAAGGCAGAAATAATTGACAGACTCGAAATACGCCTTTGGAGTCATACATGCTCATGGAGCAATCTGGAAGGAGAGAGGATTATTGAACTCACAGGGCAAAAACATCAAGCATGCAGAGGAGATCCTGAAGCTGCTGGAGGTAGTCGAACTCCCTGAGAAAGTGGCAGTCATGCACATTAAGGCACACTGGAGCAAACTCGGAGTTGGAGAGAGGAAATGAGCTGGTGGACAGAGAGGCAAAACAGGTAGCCAAAGCAAAGGTAAAAACAGAAGGGGCTTTGATCCCTGACAGGCAAATTTCCCTAGAAGGTAAGCCAGAATATACCAAGGAAGATCAGAAGCTTATCACAGATCTAGAAGGATCATATAATGAGGAGGGATGGGCTCTCACCCCACAAGGGAAACTAATCATTCCCTCTTATCTAGTATGGTCTCTGATAAGGGAAGAACATAGAAAGAGGCATTGGGGGGCAGAGGCACTATATAAACAACTAATTAGAGAAATTGTAGCTAGAAATTTATACACCACTGTGAGACAAGTGACTCAGCAGTACGATCTTTGCCTCCAGACTAATCCCAAAAATACCCCTGGACCAGAAATGGGCTAAATTGGGAAGGGCAACGGGCCTGGGCAACAATGGCAGCAGAACTCCCAAGAAAAGGGGGGTATCGATATTTATTAGTATTAACTGATACCTTTTCAGGTTGGCCAGAACGGACATTGCTCGAATTTGGCAACAGTCAAGGGTACTACACCAAGTATCTCAAGATGATACTTCACTTGGTTTTTTCTGATCTTTGGAAAAAATTGACCTCGTGGCTGCCTGACTTTGCTTGGTTGAAACAGCTGTTTGTATTATTAATTACAATGATAGTCTTAGGGATTATGATTTGCACTTTACTTAGATGCTATATGTGCTGTGCAAAAGGAACCACAAGTGATTATGAGCTTTGGAAGAAGCATCAGCTTCGACAAAAAGTCGAGTCAGGAAAATATTTTAAGAAACGCTTAGAGAAAGAAAATATGCTGTAGGAATAAATAAAAGAATTTACTAATCTCTTAGAAAAGGGGGGATTGATAAGGGAGATAACACTCAAGGGTTAATGGCAGGGCCATTGCTTGGTTTAAGCTGTGTATCCATCGCCTTAAGCCATTGATAAGGCATTTAGGCAAAAGAAAGGATGTGTTGAAACCATAAAGTGGTCACATCGGCCTCGCTGGGAGATAAGGGAACATTTGGTATTCTCAGTTGTCCTGACAGAGTGATCATCTGGTTTCCCAACCCCGTGGCCTCGAGCAACACATTAACATTAAAAGCGAGAGGTACACAGCGAGGAAGACCTGGCCTTCATCCCCGAGACCCCGGCCCACGACCACCAGGAGACACTGCGCATGTGCAACGGGGAGGAGTTAAAGGCGGAGACCATGGAAATGATTTCTCGGAACTCATTGTAATAAAGACCGCCTTTTCGGGGAAAGGTTATGGATATGTATAGGCGCCCCTTGAATATGTAAGATCTGATTGTATAAATCCTAAGCTAACTGCCGCGGTGGGTGCGCACGATTGTGGTGGGGTGACCCCCCGTGCTGCCCGGTGCTGAATAAACATACCTACTTTACAACCCCACGGGTTGTGGAGTCTGCTTTCCGCACGTCAATAGTAGGGTTTCTTGATTAAGAAGTGCAAAGATGCTGTTTGGGGCATTTGGAATGGGGAAGGTACAGATTACCTCACCATATACTCAGACAAACGTGGGGATAAAAGGGGGGAGCGAGTATGAACTTTATGACTGATTAAAGAGGTGTTGAGAAGCATGCATTTTAGTGTCAGCAGGCTCTTAAGTTAGTCCCAAGATCTGTGTTATCCTCGAACTGAAATCCATTAGAAAAATAAGGTTGAAACAGAATGGAGATATTAACTAAGCTTAGGGGTTCCTACATAACTTGCACTGACTCACAGTGTGTTAACAACTTTTCTTCATAAAAATCTTTGCCTTCGCTTTTAAGAGAGCAAATACAAAATGTGGCAATAGTAGAACTTAATGTATTTTAATATCCTTTCCTGGAAAATGAGTGTGGCAGTGTGGGTTCTTCAACAATGTTCATTGCTTGCATTCTAGCTATCCCTATGTGATGAAACGGGAAAAAGGACTTCACTGAGAGTTTCAAATTAACAATTTATTTGGACTTCACTCACAGGTCCAATACGTCACTATTGCGAGTTCTATGTGTATAATGGCGATTACACTATTGCAATTTAAAAGCAATTCGCAGAATACACTATTGCAACCTACAAGTGATCCCGAAGAGTAACAACACAAACCACGAGCGCGCTAGATATTAATACCTTAAAAGAGTGCACAAATCACGATCTTAATAGCATGCCATATACCATACGTATGTTTCTTTATCACTTACCCTTTCTCTCAGGTAAGGTCGCTCAGTCCCTGGGAAGTTACCCTGTACAGCGTCCTGGACAAGGGGGGGGACGGGACGAATCTCCTACAGGCCAGCTGTATCGTTGGAAGATTACCCCCATTTTCCTCCTCAAACCTTGCGGTTTATATTTCCTGATTCTGTGGGGGTGCAGGATTATGCCTGAGTGGATTACACTCTCTGGGATGTTTACCTCTGGTGGTGTGATGGCTGTCTCTGTTGCCAATTTTGTGATGTCTAGCACTCAAAGTCATGGGACTAGTGGTGGGATGGGACTCAGGGCATTTTATTTGTTAAGGGAGTTAAGGCTCCAGTCGGTTTCGGTTCTTATTGTGATGCAATCTTGAGACAACCCTGGGCTGAGCCGTTTTTGCAGCTCCCCCCAAGTTATCTCTGCATAGACAAGGCAAGGCGGAGATGAAGCTGAGTTGGATGACAACTCCCTGCATCTCACCTATTGTGCTCTGAAACCGGTTTGGCTGGGTGCTCCCATACACCCTAGTGCGTATGTAGGAAAACTGTCTTATAAATATTTATGATTTTATTATAGGAATATAAATGTTGACTTTCAAACAGAACTCTTACTTCTGGAGGCTCAGCTGTTGGAAGCTGTTGTATGTTATAGGAATTCTGCCTATATTAAGCACTTAAGTTTCTGTGAGCTTTTGTCAACAAAGAGTAAAATTGGATTTTACATGCTGATCTCAGTGTTTGACTGAGGGTCTCTATTCTGTTGTGATGCTATTTAATTAAAATTCTAACTCCTTTAAGAAGATAACTAATTTAACTTCTAACCAGAACCCAAATCACTCGTTCAAAATTATTTGTCTCTGATACCTGTTATAAAAGCTTCATTGTGTTTTAACAAATAGACGTAAGGTCAAAGAACTCCTTAGGGGTCAACTATTTTGCTCTAGTCTTATCTGCCAGCACTAGCATAAACTGGTACTCATATCTGTAAGTGTGAAAACTTAACTACTCTGTGTGTCTGTGTACGTGTGTGTGTGTATATATACACACACATTGCTTATGGGTTCTTTTTAACATCTTCATCAATGATCTGGATGAGGGGATTGAGTGCACCCTCAGTAAGTTTGCAGATGACACCAAGTTGGGTGGGAGTGTTGACCTACTTGAGGGTAGAAAGGCTTTGCAGAGGGATCTGGACAGGCTGGATCGATGAGCCGAGGCCAATGGGATGAGGTTCAACAAGGCCAAGTGCCGGGTCCTGCACTTGGGTCACACCAACCCCATGCAGCGCTACAGGCTTGGGGCTGAGTGGCTGGAGAGCTGCCTGGCAGAAAAGGACTTGGGGGTGTTGGTTGACTGTCGGCTAAATATGAGCCAACCAGAGAGGAGAGGAAGAGACAAGGAGATTTACGAGTTTAGAATGAACTAAACTACTTTAATGAAGAATTAATATTAAAATCAAAAGGAAATAATGAAATAGATACAATATATACAAAACTGTATCAAGCTCCCAGGATGACGTCACCGGCAGGCACTGGGGAAGTCCCAGACTGGACTCAGCAATGGATGGGAACTAGGTTCCAGCTCTGGAGTTGGGAACCCACGGATTGGGATCAAAGGCAGATGAACAGACAGAGTCCTCTTTGGACGTCAGCCATTGAAGAAACAGAGCTGACCCTTTGATCCCTCAGCTTTTATACTGAGCATGGGGCAGATGGGATGGAATACCCCAGTTGGTCAGGTTTGGGTCACCTGTCCTGTCCACTCCTCCCCACCGATGTGACCCCTCTACGTTTTTTCAGTTTTTGACCCTCTAAAGGGGCAAATAACGAAATTGGCTGCCCTTGGTTGTTATAGCAATAAGGATAAGCAAGGGCCTCCCTGCACACCATCCCTTGGCATGGAGCACAAACATTGGGCTGATCATTCTGAGAACGAGCAGTTTTCTCCACAATATGCTGTTAATTTCAGAGAGTTAGAGGAGGCCGAGCTAGGGTGTAAAGTTACAGAACAGAAAATTGGTTCTGTTTTACCTCAAACTAGGACTTTGGCTTTGGATGCTGGTTGCAAACTAAAATTAGTTTGCTTACTGCTGCGGCCTTGACGGGTGTGTGTCCAGTTAACTAATAGCTTTCCAGAAAGATTCCGATGCATGTGAAGTGATTCTGACTCGGGAGGAAGTTCTGAACTGGCTGAGCAGGAAGGGTGTAGCATGTCCTCTAGTTTAATAGTCTGTCAGCTGGAGAGTTTAGCCCAGCTATCAGTGCCTCAAGGCTAGAATGACTGTTACTGAGAGTTTAATAGATATGTTTTGTGCAATTTGGGTCCATACTAAGTGATGCGCGGAAACAAACCCTACAACTCGAATAGAGTTATAAAGCAGGTATGTTTATTGCGGTGCTGGGTGCAAGGGGGATTTCTCCTCCTAACTTGCACACCGGCTCGTAAAACAAGCATCTATTTATGATGAAAAGCATACATATTCATTAATGTGGGCTGGGTTATTATAATTAATTCTAAGAAAAGGCGTTGCTATTCTAATTATTTCTAGGAACTCATTATCATAAGTCTCCTCCCCTTGCCGCATGCGTACTGTCACCCGGTGGTCGTGGGCCGGGGTCTTCTGGAGGAAGGCTCATAGTCTTCTTCACCGTGTACTTTTACCTTTGGCTTAGAATGCTGGGCTGGCCGGACCCCAAACCGCGAAACTGGTCCCGACCAGATGGACACTTCACCCAGACAATTGGGTTCCTCCTTAGCATGCAGGCTGTTCCTGCTATCTTATACACAAGGCCAGCTCCTTATCTTGGAATGCTGGGCTCCTGGGCTCCGAGCTCTGTTCTTTGCCAGGCTGTACTAAATCCACACTAACGACCTTTAACCATTCATTCTCCGAATCATAAGGGATATCCTGTGACTTGTTTTGCCTCTTGGCTCTGAGATTCTGAAATCCCTTTCCTTATAGTCTTGGTAGTACTGGTAAGTAACTTGTGTACTTTTGAAACAAAGAAGCTGGACTCAATAGCCAATGTGACTATCAAGCGGTATTCTTTATTGCAGCGCTGGGATCACACCGGGATTTTTCCTCAAGGTGCTCCCGCTCAGCCACGATTTCAACAGGCTTATATTTACAAAATCTTTGCGCAATCATAATTTTTCTGCGACATGATTAACATAAGTCTGCCTTTCTTAGAACTAATTACATATTCAGGAGGTGAGGGTTTTTTCCACTGTCTTTGCTGCCATTTATTGACCGTTTTCAGGAACCACACTCTCTCTGGTGGTCGTTTACTTCATCTGGTGGTCGTATCTTCCTCTTCATCAGTTGTCCCCTACATGAACTTGGGTTGTTTTGCTCCTTTTTCTTGCTGACTTGGTAGCCGGCCTTGCTTCAAGCCGGTTTTCTCCAGTCTTGTTGTCTGAGCTCCCTCTATCTTGTTTTCTAGTTCTTCTTATGATAAGTGAGACTAGTTACTCCATTGTCTAACAATAACGTGGTAACCTTAGAATGTTGACAGTCACACAACAGCTTACAACAGATAAGCAAATTATTAACTACTTCAGCAAGATTCACTAATAATCACAAGGCCCTTTATTTCACTTTGCAATAATACATATAAGAAAATCAGAAATGGATAATGAAGGATACAGCTGGAAAAATTGTGAAGGGTCCATTAGAAACATTTGGCATAGAATCTAGTTGGAGGTCCGTAACAAGTGGGGTCCCCCAGGGGTCAGTACTGGGTCCAGTTCTCTTCAATATATTCATCAATGACCTGGATGAAGGGATGGAATGTACCCTCAGCAAGTTTGCTGACAATATGATACTCTGCCCTGGTGAGGCTCAATCTGGAGTACTTTGTCCAGTTCTGGGCTCCTGTGTCAGGGATAATAGAGGATAGTCCCAGTGAGACACGATGGAAACTTACTAGTTAAAATAAGTCCAGTATACGTGCCTGT
The DNA here is from genome assembly GCF_964106895.1 of Numenius arquata. Classification (NCBI taxonomy): domain Eukaryota; kingdom Metazoa; phylum Chordata; class Aves; order Charadriiformes; family Scolopacidae; genus Numenius; species Numenius arquata. The sequence continues at coordinate 8,320,775 of NC_133615.1, forward strand.
GAGTTCGGTTAAAGTTCACTCACACAGCTAAGATTTACGTGCATCTGGAGCAACAGTGTGTGCCAGTAGCGACCTTGAGAGCAGGGGAGGATGAGAAACATAAGTTTCACATCCTGAAGCTCATCCTGACAAAAACAGAACACAGTCTGGGAACCGAAACTTGTCCTGGTAGCAGAGTACCTGTTATTGTGATAAGCTCAGTAGAAGGTAAAAAATATTTTTGTAAGTCCATGATTGGGTATTACGAGGGGAGTGGGTTTGTGTCTTAGCGTGTATAAGTTTCTCTGTGTAGGAATAAAGTGGATTCGCTTACTGCACGATCTGTGAGTCCGTGATTTCTTCATACGCCACAAATGGCGCCCGAACAGGGTTAAAGATTCAGAACGATGGTGATCAAGGACCGGTGGCGTACCCCCGTGAGCCGGACGGAAGACATTGATCACCAAGGAGCTCCTATATACTCATCGCTGCACGATATAAGGTTAGCACAGCGAGGGGCCGGGGAAGGTATTATTATAATGGGGCAGTTTGCGATGAAAGAGCAGCAGATACATAAAGCACTTTTAATGAAAATTGTTAAGGAACAAGGATTGAAGTTACAGCCTCTTAAGCTTGTACAGCTTTTAGTATGGATTCGGGATCATTGTCCGTGGTACCTTCCCAATGGGTCTTATGATCCTTCTGACTGGCAGAAAGTGGGAGAATGCTTGCAAGCGCGACTAATTATTGATCATGATGTTAACCCTGATAATATCGTAACGTGGCGTGTCATATATATGGCGTTAAGAACATTCCTCCCTACCGATAAAGTGGTTTCTAACTCAGATTTTCCGCCTCCACCGGCTGATTTATTAACTTTGGAGGATACAGCTCTGGCTAGTTCAGACCCTGACGCTGAGCCTGTCTGTGATTCAGCTCAGCAGCTGCAATTGCCATTAGCTGCTACAGTAGAAGCAGCCGATGACTTAGACTCACAGATACCTGAGGATCCTTTCGATCCAGGTCCTATTGACTCTGATCAAGAGCCTGATTTGTACCCGCCTTTAACTCCGGTTAAAGCTATGGTGGCTTCTGCACCAACCGCGGAACAGATCTTACAAAATGCTAAACGAATGACTGTTAGTCGTGCCTCCGTTACGCGTCCACCGCCTTATGCTCCTTCTCTAGACGTGCCTCCTAATGATTCTCACGATAAGGCAAGAAGGGAGTTCGTGGAAGCGTGTAGAAAAAGGGCTTTGCAAGAGGGTGATATTGAAATGCTTCAAGCTATGCCGGTCATCTATAGACCCCATCAGCTTCCTCACTATGAGACACTGACATATGAAGTTATCAAAGAGTTAAAAAAATCCATTAAGGAAAATGGTTTACAATCCTCCTTTACTATTAGTTTGCTGGAAGCGATATCGGAGTCGTATGTTATGGTTCCTGCAGATTGGAAAATGGTGTTAAAGTTGATGGAATATTGCCCTGCTGTTAACATCTGGTTAACAGAATATCGTGAGTTGGTCGCTGCCCAAGCATTAGAAAATTTGACAGCTGGGCATCCTATTGGGAATGATCACTTGATGGGAGAAGGGCAATATGCGACTTCAGCAGCGCAAGTTCAAATGAACAGATTAGCTTTCCAACAAGCATCTACGCTCGCCTTACGGGCTTTAAAACGAGTTCCCGATGGTAAACGTACAGAACTGTCATTTGTGAGTATCCGACAGGGAGCACAAGAGCCTTACATAGAATTCATAGACCGCTTGCAAACAGCTATTTCTCGAAAGATTGAACTTCCAGCAGCTGCTGAACTTTTATTAATGCAATTAGCAGTGGAAAATGCTAACACTGAATGCCGCAGGGCTTTAGACCATATACGTGGCAAGGCCACCACTTTGAATGAACTTATTAAAGCGTGTCAGCATGTAGGAACGGAAGAGCGCAGGTTTGAGATGTTAGTGACGGCATTGGCTCGACAACTAACCATGGCTCGTGCTGCTATTAAATGTTTTTCGTGTGGGCAGGACGGACACATGAGAAAGGATTGCCCAAAACGAAGGGGAGAAAGGGATAAGACTCCGAATGAATTATGTCCTCGGTGCCAGAAAGGATATCATTGGAGCAATCAATGTCACTCTAAATATGATAAAAATGGTAATCCCTTACCCTCTCCGTGGTTGGGAAACGCCAGGAGGGGCACGCGGTCCGGTGCCCCGTGCAATCCCAACAGGGCCCAAGGCCAGACGCTGCAATTAACACCACAGCAGGGGAATGGACAAGCAATGCAGGCATCATCCCCCGCCGTGCCACCCCCGGGAGTGCTGGGCTGGACGTGGCAACTGTTGCCACAACAAACGTAAATGATACTTCTGTGCACCTGATATCGACGGGACTGCAAGGGCCGCTGCCTTTTAACGGACATGCTTTGTTACTGGGCCGGTCTTCTACTACAAAGATGGGTTTGTTTGTTTTACCTGGGATTATTGATAGTGACTATCGGGGAGAAATTAAAATCATGGTATGGACTCCGAATCCTCCCTGTACCATACCAGCAGGTGAACGCATTGCTCAATTAATACCTCTCCCTAGTTTGTCTCCCTTAACAGATGACACTGCTGCATCGGCACCGATCCGTGGAGCTGGAGGTTTCAGGAGTACAGGATCCCCACAGATTTATTGGACTCGGCAGATCACGACTCAACAACCCTTTCTTACTTGTCGACTTAATGGTAAAGATTTTTCAGGGTTGGTAGATACTGGAGCGGACATTTCTATCATCCGTAAGTCTGACTGGCTGTCTGAATGGCCTGTTGTGGACACGGCTGCTTTAATTACTGGGGTGGGAGGAACTCAGCTTCCTCAACAATCGCTGCAATCCCTGCTGGTTGAAGGACCGGATGGGAAAATAGCTAAATTGAAACCATACATTCTACCAGTACCCTGTACATTATGGGGCCGTGACTTGATGTCACAATGGGGTTTGCTTTTAACAAAACATTTTTGACTGGGGTCGCTGATGTCCAACCACGGCTCAAACTTACGTGGTTAACCAATTCCCCTGTTTGGGTTGATCAGTGGCCCCTCAGAGGTGAGCGGTTGGAGTGAGCGCGAGAGCTGGTTGCAGAACAATTGCAGTTAGGACATATTGTCCCTTCTACAAGCCCATGGAATACTCCAATTTTTGTAATACCTAAGAAATCGGGCAAATGGCGATTATTGCAGGATCTATGGGCAGTTAATGCTGTTATAGCTCCAATGGGTGCACTGCAATCGGGACTGCCGAATCCTGCAATGATACCACAATCTTGGAATCTTCTTGTCATTGATTTAAAGGATTGTTTCTTTATAATTTTTCTGCATCCTGATGATTGTCCACATTTTGCCTTTTCTATACCTTCTATTAACAATGAAGGGCCTATGGAGAGATATCATTGGGTAGTGCTTCCTCAAGGCGTAAAAAATAGTCCAACTATTTGTCAATTTGTTGTTTATTCTGCTTTGAAACCAGTGAAAACACAATTTCCTACCCTGTTGTTTTATCATTACATGGATGATATTTTAATTGCTGCGCCTGATGAGTTTCAGTTACAATCTGCGTTTGCTGAGGTGAAATTGGCCATGGAACGCTACGGACTTCGGATTGCACCTGAGAAGGTACAGTCTATACCACCTTGGAAATATCTGGGTTGGCAAATCTTAGATAAAACCATTATTCCACAACCCATACGAATTGTCAATACAGTAACTACATTGAATGAGTTACAAAAATTATTGGGAACCCTTAATTGGCTACGACCTTTATTGGGGATTTCTACAGAATTATTATCTCCCCTGTTTGACCTTTTGAAAGGCGATTCTGATTTGTCATCCCCAAGATCGATTACCGGGGAAGCTTCAGAAGCATTGCAGATTGTGGCAGAAAGGGTTAATACAGCCTTTGCATCCAGGTATGATTTAAATTTACCTGTTCGTCTATTTTTAATCCCTAATTCTTTCCAGCCGTATGCGCTTATTGGCCAATGGGATGAAAAGGAACAACAGCTAGTTGTACTAGAAAGGATTTTCCTTCCTCATTCATTTTCAAAAACTGTAACTACTTTGCTTGAGATGTTTGTGAGATTAATTTCTACAGGTCGACTGCGATGCCAGCAACTTTGAGGAACTGATCCGGATTTCATTCATATGTACATCACGAAGGAAGATTTTACGGTAATGCTTCATGAGAGTTTATCTTTACAGGCAGCCTTTGCGGACTACCTTGGCAAAATACTTTATACTCTGCCGAAGCACCGTCTGCTTAACTCCCTAAAAGATGTTCCTCTGCAGCCTCTTTTTTTTACAGCAATCTTCGCCAATCCCTAATGCCGGAACGGCATTCATTGACGGCTCTGGAAGAACGGGCAAGGCTGCTGTTGTCTGGCAAGAGGCCACACGTGGGTGGCAACACTGTTGTTTTTCAGTCAGGTTCTACTCAATTGGTTGAGCTTGCAGCTGCTATCCATGCATTCAGTTTATTTGCTGCTGAACCCCTCAATGTTGTCACTGACTCTGCCTATGTATTTTTCTAATCTTCGTATAATACCAAATCCTTTTTAAAGGAAGTTGCAAATCAGGACTTGTTTGATCTCCTCTCCAGACTGTATATATTGATTTCACGGAGAGCTCACTTTTATTTTGTGTCTCATTTACGTTCTCACACTACATTGCCTGGGCCTATGGTTGAAGGTAATGCTGTTGCCAATTCCTTTACCATGACTGTTGTGGTACCTAAGAAACTTCAACAGGCTCAACTCTCCCATGAATTTTATCATCAGAACGCCAAGGCACTCTCCAAGGATTTCCATCTTACACTGCAGCAGGCACGAGAAATTGTCTCTGCCTGTCCAGATTGCCAGCGTCTCCTGCCGCTTCCTACACAGACTGGATCTAATCCTCGTGGATTGCAGCCCAATGAACTATGGCAAACTGATGTTACTCATATTTCTGCCTTTGGAGTTTTTCACTTTGTACATGTTACTGTTGACACCTTTTCTGGGTTTATTGTTGCTTCTGCACACAGGGGCGAAAAGGCTAAAGATGTCTGTCGCCATTGGCTTCGTGCAATTGCTGGTTTAGGTATTCCACAGAAAATTAAGACTGATAACGGGCCAGGCTATGTCGCCAGACAGACAAAAACCTTTTTAGCTGAGTGGGGTATCCTGCACGTTACAGGTATTCCCCATTCTCCAACTGGTCAAGCAATTATAGAGTGTTCCCACCTTACTCTGAAAAACATGCTTCATAAACAAAAAAGGGGGAATCCCCTGGGTATCACACCTCAGGAACAATTAGATAAAGCCACTTATGTTCTAAATTTTTTGAATCTTACACGTGCTGACAATTTGACTGCTAATCGATGGCGATATGGTTTGCCGGATCAGACAAATATGAAGCCTACTGTATTTTATAAAGACTTACAATCAGGACGATGGATGGGTCCAGTACCCCTGTTGTCATGGGGACGTGGTTATGGTTGTGTTTCTTTATCCACAGGACCATACTGGTTACCTGTGAAAAATATCAAGCCTGCCAACACTATACAGAAAGACGCAGAATCTGTTGAAGATGTCTCTCACGGTGAAGATAAAGAGGAAGATTCTAATCTTCCTCAGGTTTAATCATGTCACATGTGTCTCGCATTATCATATGTATGTTGTGTAGCTCAGTAACTAGAGCTTATGTCTATTGGGCGCATGTTTTAGACCTGCCTGTGTTTAGGCCTCTCACATGGTGGGACCCAGTGTCACCTTTAAGTAATAATGACACGAGATGGATGAGAGGAGTTTGACTACCACCATCTTGCGATGATGTTAACAATTCCTTTGAGACTAGCCAGATATTTTATAGTGACTTACCCCTGATGTGTGTCAGATGGGCCAATGTTACTAGGCCCGAGAATCAATCTACTACTCAGTTACATCTTATTGGATTAAAATTAAATGGCAAAACTAATTACACTATGGCCACTCTGCCAAGTCCAAGCAATACAGATGAGGAAGGTATTATCCCATATTCATCCTATTTTCCAGCATGCAACCTGCAAAAATTGCAAGATTTACAGTAATTGGCTCGGAGACCGTGTCTGAGGTTGTATCCTCAAAGACAAAATTTCTCATTTAGGTTTGTTATTGTCTGGGGTCTGCATGGCACCTTTTGGAATCAAAAATATAATTATTTGGCATTATCTTTTAGTGAGGATAATGCGAGCCTTATTTGGCATAATAGAAAAATGGCAGGACCTTTGATTCAATATGTTCATAATGACAATCATTCTAGCATTAAAATAGATCTATGGAGGTTAGTTTTGCCAGGTTTAACACAAACTGTATATCAGTTGTATATGCAGGAAAATACTGCCTTAATTAATCTAATGGTTTTGCATTATGCTAACATAACTGTGTGTACTACTCATGTATTTGCATTAGCTTGTAATCTTAATGCACCTTTAATGATAGTTTGTATTCATTAGAAGCACAATCCTTTTCTTTAAGAATTGTATTACACATGTTGATTTAGCATTAGGAAATTATATGACTATTATTCCTTTTAGAAGATGACCAGAAGTATGGATACCTGTTAATTTTACGCGTGAATGGGGCAAGATGGTATAGGTTATTTAGTTAGACTTCTTAAGGATGAAGTTGAAAATACCAAAAAGAGGGTTAAGTGCTTTCTTGAGTGATTAACTTTTGCTGTAGTACATGATTACAGGCCCTTGAAGCTGCTTTGCTCTTTTTGTTTAATTTTCTTTCTTTTTGGGTTCCTAGGTTCAGTTATTAATTAGACACGTGGTATTCAGTGCCAGGTTGTGATGACCCTCGCTTTGATTTCTATTCTAACTAATAAAGGAGGGGGAGATGTGGGTTCAGTTAAAGTTCACTCACACAGCTAAGATTTACGTGCATCTGGAGCAACAGTGTGTGCCAGTAGCGACCTTGAGAGCAGGGGAGGATGAGAAACACAAGTTTCACATCCTGAAGCTCATCCTGACAAAAACAGAACACAGTCTGGGAACCGAAACTTGTCCTGGTAGCAGAGTACCTGTTATTGTGATAAGCTCAGTAGAAGGTAAAAAATATTTTTGTAAGTCCATGATTGGGTATTACGAGGGGAGTGGGTTTGTGTCTTAGCGTGTATAAGTTTCTCTGTGTAGGAATAAAGTGGATTCGCTTACTGCACGATCTGCGAGTCCGTGATTTCTTCATACGCCACACATGCCGAGAAAAACAAGGGAACTCAGTACTGTTGTTGCAAAACTATGTGCGTACCCATGAGAACCTGACCTTCAAAGAAGGAAAAGAACAAGAAAGTGCAACAATGTGGTCGTGTATCAGGCAGCAGCTGTTAGCCAAGCTGGATCACGAGTCTGGTGAGGCTCGCTGCAGGCGCTGGCCACACATGCAGCAACCCTAGCTGGTACTTTCCCACTCACTCTGGTGCAGGATATAAGGGAGCTGTCTTGGTCGGAGGGGGAGAGATATATGAGTGCACTTTGAAGTTACAGGGGATACCATGAAGGCGCTGTGCCTACCTCCTCCCCCACTGTACCGATGTGGCTCTTCACTATCCTGCTGCTTGGCAGTGCTGCTACTAACTTTGGTTTGTTGGTAAGACTCCCCTGAGTAACTTTTGGGACATTTTGGGAATTGCTTATCAAGGCTTCACAATAAAGCTGAGTTAAAATTTTTGTTTTCATGTGAACTCTCATTTGTACATTGGAATCTCTCTAAAAGAACCAGTTACAGCTCCCCAGTTAAAGAAGGACAGGCAACTGCTGGAGAGGGTACAGCAGAGGGCTACAAAGATGATGAGGGGCCTGGAGCATCTCTCTTATGAGGAAAGGCTGAGGGACTTGGGTCTTTTTAGTCTGGAGAAGAGAAGACTGAAGGGGGATCTGATCAACACCTATAAATACTTAAAGGGAGGGTGTCAAGAGGAGGGGGCCCGTCTTTTCTCAGTGGCGCCCAGCGACAGGACAAGAGGAAATGGGCACAAACTTGAACATAGGAAGCTCCATCTAAACATGAGGAGGAACTACTTTACTTTGAGGGTGGCAGAGCCCTGGAACAGGCTGCCCAGGGAGGTGGTGGAGGCTCCATCTCTGGAGACGTTCAAAACTTGCCTGGATAGGTTCCTGTGCAACCTGCTCTAGGTGGACCTGCTCTGGCAGGGGGGTTGGACTAGATGATCTCCAGAGGTCCCTTCCAACCCCATATCATTCTGTGATTAGACATGAATATTAAGTCATATGTGGAAAAGCTTGTGAATTAACTCTGGGAGATGGTAATTTAAGAGATAGGCAAAGGTTTTGCTTCAGCCATGATGGATTTGCTTATGTCAATACCTTTTGGAACTGTAATTGTGTAAAGAACGTCAGAGGAATGTTCATAAGAATAAAAAGAGAGTGACCCAATCGGGGCATTTTAACTGTGGCATGAGCTTGGTAGGTAGGCATCGGGAAAGAATGTAAGTCCCTGAATAACCAACAAATGGGAAAGGGGACAGGGAATCAGGCAATTGGGAAAGGGTATAATTACTCTGAACACCAAGAGCAAAGTGTGCCTCTTCTTTGAGGGGCACCCGAACCAGCTGGGTCCTATATTTTTAATAAATGTTTATTATTTTTTTTTTATGTCTTTTCTTCGAAAACTTTGTCCTCTTTTACATTCTATTTGTGAGCTGGCGTTTCTCACAATTTGGGGGCTCCTCCGGGATTCAGCACTCCTGTTTCTGTGGTATGGGGCAGCGAGAGAGGAGGGGCGCGCCCTGCTGATTTCAGCAGTCTCCAACCTTCTGTCCTGTATCGTGAGGGGCAGCTCTCACACGGATGGAGGACCCTCGAAGCAAAGAGGGAAAGGAGAAGTTGATGAAACTGAACTACGCGCGGCAGCTGATAATTCCTGTGCATGGAACCCGGGTAAGAAAATTGACTAAGTAATACTTGGGCGGCTGGGATAGTGGGACTGAAAGTGTGTGAATGAGACGTGGAGTTGTCTGTGAAGTGAGTGCGGAGTCCTTCTAACCGCGGTTTCGTTTCTTCGCAAGGAAAACGGCCGGTGAAGGGACAAAGTGAGAGGTTTTTTTTGGTGAGAGGTGTCCCGCGGGAATTTCAAAGAAATGGGAAGTAAATCTAGTAAGAAGATTTTTAAGAAGAGAGCGGGATCTGAGGATCCCACTCTGAGCGTACCTCCTGACAGTCCTTTGGGGATGATGCTCAGGAACTGGGGGCGAGAGGAAATGTCTTGCACCCAGGGAAAAGAGAAAAAGAGGATGATACAGTATTGTATGTTTGAATGGACCAAAGAACCCATTAGATCCGATCAATTATACTGGCCGAGATATGGGTCATCAGAGAATTGGGTTTGCCAGGCTTTAAATTTTTATGTAAATAGTAAAGAACCTTTTAGTCAAGAAGAAAGTGATTATGCTTCCTGTTGGAAGGGATGTCTATCTCTCTTTATGTCCAAGGACTTGGGGGAGAGTCAAGGGGAGGAGGAGGAGGAGAAATGGAAAAGGTTGCCCAGGGAAGTTGTGGATGCCCCATCCCTGGAAGTGTTTAAGGCCAGGCTGGATGGGGCTTTGAGCAACCTGGTCTAGTGGGAGGTGTCCCTGCCCATGGCAGGGGGGTTGGAACTAGATGATCTTTAAGGTCCCTTCCAACTCTAACCATTCTGTGATTCTATGAAATGGGATCCTTTAGATCACCTACCCCCTCCATATAACCCGTATGCCAAATGCCCCGCCCTTAAGGGAAACGGATGGGGAGGAAGGGGATAGTGACCAAGAGGAAGAAAATACTGTGGCTGGGCCCCATACCCCCTTGATTCAAGAGGTACAAAGAGCCCAGACCACCAAACTCGAGCAGTTAAAGAAAGATGTCCAGAACTACCCACTTCCCTCGTCAAGAAAGACACCAAAATTTGTCACAGAGCGGGCTATGTTTCCGTTACGAGAGGTGCCTATGCAAGGGGCCCCTGGGAGGAGTAGGGTCTGTAAATGTACCTCTAACTAGTACAGAGGTCTGGGAATTTAGGAAAGAAATGAGAAAGATGTTAGAAGATCCTTTGGGCCTGTCAGAACAGCTTGACCAGTTTTTAGGACCCAATATTTATACTTGGGATGAAATGCAGTCCATTTTGGGGACTTTATTTACACCAGAGGAAAGACAGATGATACGGACTGCTGGAATAAGGATCTGGGAAAGGGACAATCCTCCAAATGCTCAAGGAGGAGTCCCGGGAGATCATAAGTTTCCCATAGTGAGACCAAATTGGGACCAGAACAATGTTGAAGGGAGGAATATGTCAAATTATAGGAAACTAGTCATTAGGGGAATCAAAGAAGCGGTGCCAAAAGGACGGAATTTTGAAAAAGCCTTTGAAAATAAACAGCATAAAGATGAATCACCTACTGCCTGGTTGCAGAGGCTTAGAAGAAGCATGCAGCAATACTCAGGAATTGATCCTGAAAGTGAGGCCGGTCAAGAATTATTAAAAGTAAATTTTGTTACCAAGGCCTGGCCCGATATAAAGAAAAAGATAGAAAAACTAGAAGATTGGCATGATAGGGGACTGAACGATTTGTTGCAGGAAGCCCGAAAGGTATATGTTAGAAGGGACGATGAGAAACAGAAAGCTAAGACCAAATTGATGGTGGCCACTGTGGAACAAATAGTAAAGCGACAGCCAGAAGAGAAAGGAAGAGGGAGGCCGGTAATTAGAGGAAGGGGAGCTGAACGTGGAAGAGGACGAGGTAACTTCGTGACCTCTCAACGAGGAGAGAGAGGTCCAGCTTCATGGCAAACTGGTCCCAAGAGGCGCTTTTATTGCGGAAAGGAAGGACACTTTAAAAGGGAGTGCCCAATAAGGCAGAGAGAAGTTAAAGTCTTTCAGATGATGGAGTCAGGGGACTATCTCTAAGATCAGGGGTGTCAGGGGCTCTACCTCCTGGGGTCTAAACATCATGAAGAGCCCTTGATAAATTTAAAACTAGGACCCCAGGAAGAAGAATATGTTTTTATGGTAGACTCCGGGGCTGAGAGATCAAGTATAATTAGAATTCCACAAGGATGTGAAGAAGGAATGCAAACTACTACAGTGATTGGAATCAGAGGGGAAGGGCTCCCGGTCCCCATCATTGAACAAGTAAAGGTCCAAGGAAACAACAGAGAGATTGTAGCCAATTTAGTAATGATACCAGAAGCCGGAACAAATTTATTGGGGAGAGACTTACAGATTCAGTTGGGAATTGGAGTAGTCCCGATAGAAGATTGTATGGTGGTGAGACTGTTTAAGTTGAAAGAAGAAGATGAAAAGGAGATAGACTCTATAGTATGGGTAGCGGATGGTAATAGAGGGGGGTTGGATATTTCCCCCCTAAGGGTAGAAATGAAGGAAGTCAGCCAGCCAATTTGCGTGAGGCAATATCCTATATCTTTGGAAGGAAGGGATCGCAATCAGTAATTGAAGGGCTTTTGAAGGATGGACTTCTAGAACCTTGTACGTCTCCCCATCCTACCAGTGAAGAAATCGGATGGGAGCTATAGGCTGGTACAAGACTTATGGGAACTAAATAAACTTGTCCAAGCGCGCCACCCAGTGGTACCTAACCCTTACACCTTACTAAGCAAAATTCCTCACGATCACAAATGGTTTAGTGTTATAGACCTCCAAGATGCTTTCTGGGCTTGCCCTTTGGCGAAAGACAGCCAAGATATGTTTGCATTTGAGTGAGAGGATCCCATAACAGGGAGAAAGCAGCGATTCCGTTGGACTTCCTTACCGCAAGGTTTTACGGAATCCCTGAACTTGTTTGGGCAGGTATTAGAACAAGTTCTTGAGGAATTTAAAGCATCCCCGGGAATTAAGTTGCTTCAGTATGTTGATGATTTACTAGTGTCTGGGAAAAAGGAGGAAGAAGTTAGGACAGCCTTGATCCAATTATTAAATTTCTTGGGGAAAAAGGGGCTGCGAGTCTCGAAGACTAAACTGCAATTCGTAGAAAAGGAAGTAAAATATCTTGGACATCTAATAAGTGAAGGGAGGAGAAGAATAAATCCGGAACGTATTTCTGGCATTGTTGCCACCCCACTCCCTAAGACCAAAAGAGAAGTAAGGAAGTTTTTAGGTTTACTTGGGTATTGTAGACTCTGGATTGAGAATTTTGCCCAACATGTAAAATTTTTATATATAAAATTACAAGAAGAGACAGAAAAGCCTGAGTGGACAGGGGAGGAAAAACAACAATTTGAAAACCTCAAGAAGAAATTAATCCAGGCACCAGTATTGGCACTTCCTTCTTTGGAAAAACCGTTCCATCTATATGTAAGTGTGGAAGATGGGATAGCTTATGGAGTACTAACTCAAATTTGGGGAGGCCAGAAGCAACCAATAGCATATTTGTCTAAAATATCGGATCCAGTTTCACAGGGATGGCCAACTTGTGTACAAGCAGTAGCTGCTACGGCCTGACTGGTGGAGGAGAGTAGAAAATTAACCTTTGGAGGGGCTTTGATAGTGTCCACTCCACATGCTGTTAGGACAATATTGAATCAAAAGTCCAGAAGATGGTTAACAGACTCAAGGATTTTGAAATATGAGGCTATTTTAATGGAAAAAGATGATTTGGTTTTAACTACCGATAGGAGTCTGAACCCTTCCCAGTTTTTGCATGGAGGAGCAGAGGTGAGAGCCCCTGAGCATGATTGCTTGGATATAATAGAATATCAAACCAGAGTCCGAGAAGACTTACTAGAGACTCCCCTGCCTGAGGGTAAAAGAGTTTTTATAGATGTATCGATGGGAAACGTCACAGTGGCTACTCAGTTGTGGATGGAGAGGGAAACAGTATAATGGAGAGAGGGAAATTACCTAGCAGTTGGTCATCCCAAATGGGTGAACTATACGCTTTAAAACGAGCTTTAGAACTACTTGAAGGGGAAAAAGGGACAATTTATACCGATTCTAAATATGCTTTTGGAGCGGTACATACCTTTGGAAAGATCTGGAAGGAGCCTGGACTTATTTCCTCCCAAGGAAAGGAATTGGCACGTGAGCAGCTGGTGCTGGAAGTGTTACAAGCTCTGGAATTGCCAGAGGAAATCGCAGTGGTCCATGTGACAGGGCACCAGAGAGGAGGTTCCCTGGAAGCCAGGGGAAATCGATTGGCCGATGAACAGGCCAAAGAAGCAGCCCTGGAAAAAGAGACTAAAATACTTGCCTTTATACCTGGAAGTATAGAGGCCAAATTGAAACTGCCAGTATTTACTGGGGAAGAGGAAGAACCCCTGCAAAGGCTGGAGCGTGTAAAAACTCAAGAAGGAAAATGGCTCCTACCAGACAGAAGACAAATGATAAATAAAGCAATTGCCAGAGAAATACTGCTTAAGTTACATCAGGAAACCCACTGGGGAACTCAAGTCCTGTGTGACCAGTTTCTGAGAACTTATGGTTGCGTAGTCAACATATACAGTAGCCAAACAAGTGACCGAGCGATGTTCAATTTGTCAAAAAGTGAACAGGAGAGTAATGAGAAAATTCCCTAGTGGAGGAAGAACCTTGGCCCCGAGACCTTTCCAGAGTATACAGGTAGACTATACTGACCTTCCAAAGGTGCAAAGATGGAAATATCTATTGGTAAATAATAGATCATCTCACTCATTGGGCGGAAGCCTTCCCCACTGCAACTGCCACAGCCTCTAATGTAGTTAAGATCCTGTTGGAAAAAAATTATTCCTAGATATGGGATAATAGAGAGAATAGACCCTGATAGGGGAACTCATTTTACTTTGAAAATTTTGCAGAACGTGTGTCAAGCTCTAGATATACAATGGGACTTTCACACACCATGGCACCCCCAGAGTTCTGGGAGAGTTGAGAGAACGAACGTGACTCTTAAGACACATATCACTAAACTGATGGTAGAAACTAAGCTACCATGGACTAAGTGTTTGCCCCTGGCGTTATTAAGAATCAGGACCGCCCCCAGGAAGGATTTGGGAATACCTCCTTATGAAATGATATTCAGGTTGCCTTATTTAGGAAGGGAAGAAGGATTACCAATTCCTGAAATAAATGACATATATCTTAAAAACTATCTGCAGGCAGTAACTCTTTCTCTTGCGGATTTGAGAAATAAGGGACTACTCCCTCAAACAGCACCCTTAGACTTTTATATACATCGGGTGAAACTGGGAGATTGGGTGCTGGTGAAATCCTGGAAAGATGATGCCTTGACACCAAAGTGGGAGGGTCCCTTCCAAGTGCTCCTGACGATGGAAGCGGCCATTAGGACGAAAGAAAGGGGGGTGGACACATGCAACTCGAATCAAAGGTCCGGTGGAATCACTTCCCGGAGGATGGACTGTAACACAGGGAAGTAACCCCTTAAAATTGACTTTTAAAAGATAGTGGGAGTGTTTTACATAGCTATTCCGGAGATTACAAAGGTGATCAAGGGCAAGACTGGATTGGCCTCTGTGTTTGCCACCAAGAAGCGCTCTTAACTCCGCTATTGGCTGCAACCCAATAGGTGTTGAGAGGTGGAGACACAAGCCATACCAGACCTTGACGTAAAAGGGTAATCTACAGGAAAAGCTTTGAAAGTGAATCCTATGGATTAGACCAAGCATAGACCGTTGTTATGGACAATTTTAGTGTTGGTTAACACAGCATGGACTGGACCCTGTAACATGTGTCGTACTACCCTACGAATTGGCGGACGATCTTATTATGGTTTCACCTACCACACTTACATTCATTCAAAACGTTATTCCCATAAACAAGAATGTACAGAAGCAGGGCAGAACTATTGGATAGCTCAGAATCTAGGAAGCCGAGCTGGAACCTATAGGGGATACGTGTCCTAGAGGAGAAAATTGGGTTTGCTTTAGTAAATTAGGTCAATGGGGAATGAGTGATGGAGGAGGAACTCAAGACCAGGCAAGAGAACAACAAGCAAAAGATAGAATTGAGCAATTACGGAATTTCTCCCAAACGAAGCCAGTAAAAAGTGGCAGCCAGTTATATAATGAAATCCGAGAGGAGTTACAGAAACAATTAGGACCCCCCTCCTTGGGAAAAAATTTGTTCATAGATCTAGCTGAAAGAATAGCAGGGGAATTAAATGTAACCGATTGTTGGGTGTGTGTGGGTCCCTTAATGAGTGAAGAATGGCCATGGAAAGGTACGAGTTTGAGCCCCCTCCAGATACTTAAATGGAACCACTCCATTGTTGCAGAAGAAAATAAGTGGCCCTTTGGGTGGATCTTGGCATCTGAGGTCATTGGAACAGAATGCCTGGGGCGTAAAGGAAATAAGTTCAACAAATGGGTAGGAGAAAGTCCTTGCAAAAGAATATACACATACAATGGCTCTCATTTTGAGTGGTGGCCCCAGGAACCTACGTGGTATTGGTCTAAAGAAGACACTGGTGATTGTACTAAAACCACCGAAGGTGAAATGTACAATTGCTCGGGAACCAATTCTGTCAAGGGATCACCGGGTATCTTACAGTTTTGGGAAAATCTAGAGAATACTTTCAAAAACTATTGGAAAGCTCCAGATGGATTATTTTGGATTTGCGGACGAAGGGCTTATTCTAAATTACCTGCTAGCTGGAAGGGGAGTTGTTGTACTCTAGGAATTATCCAGCCAGGGTTCTTCCTACTGCCATCAAAAGAAGGAGATGGACTAGGAATTCCAGTCTATGAAGATTTGAGGCGAGAAAAGAGATCTATACAAATTGGAGGAACACAAAGATGGAATGAAGATGAATGGCCACCAGAAAGGATCATAGAAACTTATGGGCCTGCAACTTGGGCCCAAGATGGCAGTTGGGGCTATCGGACACCGATATACAGGTTGAACAGAATAATTAGACTACAGGCTGTGGTAGAATTGTTATCTAACCAAACTGCCTCAGCCTTAGAATTATTAGCCAAACAACAAACCCAAATGAGAGGACCAATTTATCAGAACACATTGACCCTAGATTATTTGTTGGCCAAGGAAGGAGGAGTGTGTGGAAAATTTAATATATCAGATTGTTGTCTCAAAATTGATGATAACGGACAAGCTGTAATAAATATAGCCACCAACATTAGAAAAATTGCTCATGTCCCAGTACAAAAGTGGAAATCAACGTTAGATGCCAGTTGGTGGGATGGTTTGTTGGGTGTAGCCTGGTGGAAGAAAGTGGGCTGCTTCTTATTATGTGCTGTGGACAGACTGCTATTCATACCCTGTTTTATTCCCTGCTTTATGAGGTTAATTTCCAGTGTAGTGGAAGGGATGCAGATAGCCAGCATGCTGGTGAATCCGAAAATGGCTACCTCTGATCAAAACACAGGAATCCAGAAAATTATGGTCCTGAAAAAGAGAGATCGGAAAAAGGAGGAGCAAGAATAAAATTTACAACTGGTTCTACATAAACTAGAACAAAGCTATGGGCTTCAGCAAAAAGATAATAATTAGAAAGGGGGTGGATTGTAAGAGATAGGCAAAGGTTTTGCTTCAGCCATGATGGACTTGCTTGTGATGTCAATAACTTTTGGAACCATAATTGTGTAAAGAATGTCAGAGGAATGTCCATAAGAATAAGAAGAGAATGACCCAATCGGGGCATTGTAACCGCAGCATGAGCTCGGTAGGCAGTCGGAAAGAATGTAAGTCCCTGAATACCCAGCAAATGGGAAAGGGGACAGGGAATCGGGTGATCGGGGAAGGGTATAATTACTCTGAGCACCAAGAGCAGGGTGTGCCTCTTCTTTGAAACGCACCTGACTCAGCTGACTCATACATATTTTTTTTAGTAAACTTTTATATATATTTTTTTTTTATATCTTTGCTTCGAAGACTTTGTCCTCTTTTACATTCTATTTGTGAGCCGGAATTTCTCACATCCTCACCAGGTTGCTTTTGTTAATAGTTAATTCAGCCCCTTGGGCACTCACTGTGGGTTGTAGAGGTTCTTCTTCAAGTACCTCCAAGTTTCTCACAGTAATATAATGTTAAGTTTACACATATCTGTTTACATGTATTGAAAGAACTTAAATAGCATTGGTAATGCTTTATTTCTGTCTGTTACTTATGCAAATAGAGTATTTCCTTTTTTTGTGTTCATAACTGCATGTAACTGACACTGTGGGTGTCAAACCACTAACTTGATTATTTTGCTAGTAGACTACTGACCTAAAGTAGAAGGAGCATATCACAAACCTGTTTTCCTTAATTTAGGAGAGGAAATATTTTCCTTTATTTTAATTTTCCTATTTGCTAGAATGTGAGGAATTTAAGAGGGGAGGGTGCTGTTATTTACAGCATGTATTGAAGGTGTTATCTTTGCAAAGTAATAATTACCCTTTTTCTCTTTAGGAAATACACATAAAGGAACCAAAGACAATGAGTAAATCCTTGCTTGTCACCAGATAACTTGTATATTTAGAATTAATAATAAAAAATTAATCATGTAAACTATATTTAAATATGCTTATGTCTGTGCAGCAGACGCTCAAGTGACATCAATGTCCCAAGTAGTAAAATAGAGGTTTTGGTGTAATTACCCACACAGGTTGAAATGTTTTTAAATATCTCTATCTGCATGGATTGTTAAGGAGAAAAAAAAAAAAATTTGGTGGGTTTTTTTTTTGGTAGAGTACCATATTGATAAGATAGGGATAAGAGTGTCTCCACAAACAGGGAAGTTAAATGAAATTACTGGAGTGAGATAGCCAAAAGAATAGGAGAGTTAATTGAAGCTGCGGGACTGAGATAACCAAAAAAATAGGGGAATTAACTGAAAATGCAAAAGTTAGACAATTATAAAACTGCAAAAGTTAAACTTTTATGTAATAGGCAGATCGAGAAGTCTGTACCTTCCAAGTACCTCAGCCAATGGGGAAAGGAAGAGGGTTACATGAGGCCAGGGAATTTGGATAAAATGGAGGCTGCGTCCTCTGGAAAATCAAGAGACCCCACAGGGAATGCCCCAGTGGACTCTCCCTTTATTCGAATAAAGTCTTTGCAGGACTCCTCCGTCTCCTTTGTGAACATCGACCTCTGGCTACGGGATTTTCTGCACAAATGGGGGCTCGTCCGGGATCCTTCTACCTTCCAGGGACAGCAGGCGACGAACAGAGCTGACGGCATGCTTCACCAGAATTTCAGTGATCGGTTCCCTTTGACGGGTGCCGGCAATGACTGATTGGGTACCCAAGACTGTTCAGGAGACAGACAAGCAACGGACTGCAGGGGTCTGTGAAGAGGTCTGCAGGGAGAGACCATTGGAAACCTCACCGGTGAGTACTATGGGAAATTTGAGGAGTAAAAGAGGGAGGACACCCAGGGAGGGCAGTAAAAAGAGGCCGGCCAGGGAGGGCATTAAGGGAAAGTCGAGAATGGGTCTCGACAACCGGGATGACGGTCCTGAAATACCCCCGGAAAGTCCCTTGGGGAGAATGTTTAGATCTTGGGGTGATCTACACATTCACCCAGAAATAACTAAGGATACAATGGTAAAGTTTTGTTATTTTGTCTGGCCTGAATATAATTTGCAAAAAGGTTTTAGATGGCATCCTCTTGGGTCAGATGATGATAGTCTTTGCCAGTGTTTATGCTTATACTTGAATGACGCTGAGAAAGGACTTAGTGAAAAAGCATGTGGGGAAATATGGTTGAGTGCCGCCGACAGGAATTTATGTGGTCAGAGGGAGAAGAAATAAGGGAGAGTCAAAAAATGGGGGGGGGGGGGGAGGGGACAGAGAAGGAGACGTGGGATGTTCTTCAGTGTCTTCCCCCGCCTTATCGCCAAGCCCCTCCAGGTCCCCAGGGGACCCAGGAGTGGCTGCTGGGCCTTTATACCCCCAAATCCCAGATCAAGAAAATCAGGGAGAAACCATCCCTACAGCCCCTCTTAAAGAGGACAACAGTGGAGGGGAGGATGGGCAAGAGATTATGATGTCCCCATCTAGAACTAGAAGGGGGACACAATATGAAGCACCAAGGGTGCCTAAAACCCAGGAGGCAAGCATTCATCAGATGCCTCTTCGCCAGGTCCCTTTGGGCGGACAAAGGGGGGGATTTGGGTTTGTAATTTTACCCCTTACAACTCAGGACATAAGACGGTTGAAAAAGGAATTACCCCCCATATCTGGATGGCCCCATAGTGGTGGGGGAAAAGGTAGACGAATATCTAGGGAATGCAGATTATACCTGGAAGGACTGGGATTTTCTTCTGGGAATTTTATTTGGGCCACAGGAAAAACGAAAAAGCCCGTCAGTTGTAGAAAGATGAACACCCACAGGCAGCGGGGAACACAGGGCAGAATGCGCCCGTGGTTGACGATGCAATCCCCCAGGTGGACCCCAACTGGGATCCAAACAATCAGGCTAACCTAATCCGCCTTTGGGATTACAGAGCCTATTTGATTAGAGCAATTAAGACAGCGGTTCCCAGAACTAACAATATGACAAAAGCTACGTCCCTAGAACAGGAGAGAGACGAGAGTCCTTCTCACTGGTTGGAAAGGACCAGGAATGCCTTAAGAAAACAGGGGGGGTTGGACCCCGAGGGACCAGCCTTTGACACTCTGTTGAGGGTACAATTTGTCACCAAGTCCTGGCCTGACATAAGGAGAAGAATACAGAAAGACGAGGATTGGCAAAACAGGCCTTTGGACGAGTTGGTTAGAAAGGCGCAGCAGGTGTATGTAAGAAGGGATGAAGAGAGGGCAAAGACGAAGGCAAGAGTGATGGCACAGCTTTTACAGCTTCCAAAGGGAAAAATGCCAGGATCCCCAGGATCGAAGGGGAGGGGGAAACCGTCAGGATTTAACAGAAATGTGTCTTCCTCAGTGGGGAGGGGTCAGCCCAGGCCTCGTCTGGGAAGAAATCAGTGTGCTATTTGTAAGAAAGAAGGACATTGGAAGAGAGAGTGTCCGCGGAGGCAGGTGGATTCTAATGAGGAGGAAGTCCACCGGTTGATGGAAATGGATTGTTAGGGGTGTCAGGGGCTCTCACTGTTCCAGGGACCCACCACCTTGGAGCCCTTGATAACCTGTCGGGTGGGTCCAAATCGGGAGGAGGTACACTTTTTAGTGGATACTGGAGCCTCTCGATCTACTTTAAACTTTGTGCCTAAGGGGGGACAGTTGTCAAGAGAATCTATAATTATCCAAGGAGTAAGTGGAAAGGATGAGCGGGTGCGTTTCATCCAGCTGCTATTAATAGATATAGGAGATAAGTTTGAGATGCATGAATTTTTGTTCATCCCTAATTGTGATTGTAATCTATTGGGGAGGGATCTGATGGCTTTTTGGGGATGCCCACTTACAGAGGATAGTAAACAATATTTTGCCTTTGAGTGGGAACAAGAAGAAGCAGGGAAAATAGTGAAGCAACAATTGACGTGGATTAGGTTCTTGCCTATTTTTCTCAAATGTTGGATCTGGTGGCAAGGGGGTGGCCTCATTGTTTACAAAATTGTGAAGTCACGGCTGTAATGGTAATCGAGTCTTGAAAACTGACAGCGGAGGGAGCTCTCATTGTTAAAGCTCTGTTAACTGAAAGAGCTTCTAAATGGATGAAGCGGGGGAAGGGTTTAATCCGGCCTTCTGTTTAGCTGGTCCTGAGGGAGGAGATCTGGAGGAAATTCATGACTGTGTTCAAGTAATAGATCTTCAAACCCGGGCTGGGGAAGAACTAAGGGCCAAACTTTGGCCAGAACTTGGCCAAATGGGGAAAATGTGTTTATTGACAGGTCCTCAAGGGTAATAGAAGGAAAACGAGTTACAGGGTATGCTGTGGTAAAAGGAAGAGAACTGCAAAAAGGAGGGAAGCTACCCTCCACATGGGCAGCACAGACTGCAGAATTGTATGCATTAATAAGAGCCTGTGAATTGTATCAAGGAAAAGCAGTAAACATATTTACAGATTCAAAATATGCATATGGGGTGGCTCATGCATTTGGAAAATTATGGGAGGAAAGAGGGTTATTAACCTGTAGAGGAAAAGCATTAGCTCATGAAGGTTTGATTATTTGCCTATTGGAGGTGGTGAATTTACCAGAGAAAGTGGCTATAATACATGTCAAGGGACATCAGACAGGATACTCAGAAGAGGCAATAGGCAATCAACTGGCAGATGAAGAAGCTCAAAAAGCAGCACTTCTGCTGGAGGTATCTAGGATCCTCTCTTTGCTCCTAGTGACTCCACCACTGCCAGAGAAGATGTGTTTTCCACCTGAAGAGTTGGACATAATTAAAAATAGTGGAGCAGAAAAAGAAGAGAAAAATTGGTTTACAAAGAACGGTAAACAATGGGTACCGAAGGCCTTGGCCCTGCAAATATTAAAACAACTCCATGAGGGGAGTCATTGGGGTTCTCGAGGATTAGCAGAAGCCTTCCTCAAAATGTACGCTGCCTTGGGTCTTTTTGTTTTAGGAAAAAGAGCAACCGAGGGTTGTTTAATTTGTGCTAAGGTCAATAATCGGGTTACAAGGGAAGCCGCTAGAGGAGGGCGACCTTGGGCTGTACGCCCGTTCCAACGATGTCAGGTGGCTTTTACTGAAATGCCCCGAGCAGGAAGACTTAAGTATCTTTTGGTAATAGTATGCCAGCTAACCGGGTGGCCAGAAGCATTTCCAGTTGCTTCAGCAACTACAGGATCAGTTATTAAAGTACTTTTAGAACAAATAATTCCTAGATATGGAATAGTAGAGGCAATAGATTCAGATAGAGGAACTCATTTTACTGGAAAAATTCTTCAAGGGGTTATGGTGGCCTTAGGAATACAATGGGATTTACATACTCCGTGGCATCCTCAGAGTTCGGGGAAAGTAGAGAAGATGAATGGGGAGATTAAGAAGCATCTGTTAAAATTAGTTTTTGGAAACCAAAATGCCATGGATACGTTTTCTACCATTAGCTTTAGCTAGAATACGGGCTGTGGGAAAGTAACGGAAGATCGGCGAGGAGGACTGTAAACACGCTCAAGTGACTCATGTGGGGTGCTGGAAAACACATCTATCACACTAATTGTTGCTTAGTTTTGCGTGCTCAACAAGTAGGACATCTGCACCTAGATAACACAGGCCTGGGATGGACTCAGGGGCACCTTATCGAACACGCCTGAGATTCCTGCCCTGCTGTTGAGGAGATCAAAGCACAGTGGAAATCTCTGCCTGCCAGAATCCTTGAAATACAGGCCAGAACAGCAAGTGGGAGCTCTCTTGCTCTCTCACTCCCTTGCTAACAAGGACTCTCTTGCTAATAAGGACTCTCGCTCTGCGGTGCCTGCGTCCCCTGCTTGCCTGCCTCTGCCCGGGTGCTGCTTCAGAGGTTCCCCGATCCATGAGGTATTGAGATTAAATTTGTTCTTTGCCCTTAATCCATGGTTTTGTGGTTGTTCCTGTGTCCTGCCTGCATCGGCTCACACATTTGGTGTAGTTGGCAGCTCCAGGAACACCCATGCCATGGCTGATAAAAAAGTTGGGGACTGGGGAGGCCACTACGGTGACTCCCCTTATTCTGGGATGGCCCAGTACGGAGCACTGGACCCCCGTGGCTACTTTCTTGACTAAATTGGCTCCGCCAGAGGCATGGCCTGAAATAGATGATGGGGTGGTGATTACCCCCCAGAGCATTGAAACGGCTATGCATGGCTTGCCGTGGAAAGCGGCATCAGATTCTTCTCGCAAATTAGCGGGTAGATTGGGATGGCTGTTAGCTACCGGGCTAAGAGCTCTTGACCGTGAAGTTATTGCATTGCATGGTAAAGTGAGAGAATTGGAAAAGGAAAACAGGAGTTTACAAGATGCAAAGGTGATTGCACAAGAAGTAATTACAGTTCAAGCAGAGCGGTGCTATGAGATGCAAGATAATGTAGACCGGCCAGTAGCACGTATTGTTAATAAACAAAGGGACAAATATGGGAAAAGTAAGCTTTCGATTTCCCAAGTTCGTGCTCTCACTACAAAACGGTCATGGGATCCCGAGGAATGGGATAAAAATATTTGGAGTGAATCTTCAGACTCTGAGACTGAGTTTGAATTTGATCTGGGCTTAAAAAGCACTGAGGTGGTGGAAGCACGACCCCTCATACAAATGAGGGGGGAGCAGGAACGAGCAGACAGAGGAGTGCAGATCACTAGTACTTGCACTCTGAAAGAGTTAAGGGAATTTTTAGAGATCTATCAGCAAAAGAGTGGGGGAGACATACTGGCATGGATTTTGCAAGCATGGGATAGTGGAGCTGCTTCTATCCATTTACCAGTGAGTGAAAAAGATTTTCTAAGCCCTAGAGCCATTGATGATCAGACAGAACAAGGATATGCTCAGCTGCAAAATGTCAGAGGTCCTGACAGGCGAGACATTATTGCCCCGATGTCGTATCAGTGGTTGTGCGCAGCAGTTTTAGCAGCATATACAGAACCTGTTGAATTAGCGTCGTCCCTTGGAAACTGGTGTATAATGGAGGAAGGTATTAATTTGGTGCAGCAGATGAGGACAGCTCTTGTGTTGGTTACAGGATCCAATCCGGACAGTGTAGTAGTGACAAAAAGTATCAAAATGCAGTTTTTGAGAGGAGCGTCTGCCTCACTAAACCCTGTGATTATACCAGCAGTGACAAATGCTATGGGTAATGTAGGCGCCCTAGGAAATGCCTTGAGGGAAACTGGGGCTGTGATTTTGGGACCCTCTGTGAGGCTGGTGAGTAAAGGAGAGGCAGCAAAATGGAAAGGAGTTACAGCACGGGTGACAAGGAAACAAATGTGGAATGATTTTGTACAAGCCAGTATCCCAAAACCAGGGACAGATGGGATCACAACATCAGAAATGTTTCCCCGATGGCAAAAGTTAGCGTTTACGCAAAAAAGCCGACCACCCCCAACCCCATCACCAACTCCTCGCCCCCCCTCCACCCCGCCTGACACCTCAGTGCAGGATGTTGCCCGGCAACGAAAGCAAGTTGCCCGGCAACTTTACAAGTATTGCCTCAGGGATACAAACTCAGTCCCTCCATTTGCCACCTAATGATAGCAGCTGATTTAGCAGTGTGGTCGGGTACCTTTACTGTTTACCATCCTATTGATGATCTATTGATTATGGCAGAGTCACAACAAGAAAGTGAAGCAGCTGCTGAATTGCTAAAAGTTCATTTGCAGGATTGAGGTTGGGCAAATAATCCAAAGAAAATACAGGGCCCTAGTACTACTGTACAATTTTTGGGAATAGTTTGGCATGGACAGAATAGAAAAATACCAAATCAGGTACAGCAAACAAGGCAGCCATTTCCTGTACCAATCACAATAAAACAGTTACAGACCTTTGGAGGACTTTTAGGGTATTGGAGAACTTTTATGCCATGTTTGGTCATATTAATATGCCTTTGGCAGAAATTAACTAGGAAGAAATTTGTCTGGCAGGGAACCAAGCAACAACAAGAAGCCTTTGATGCCTGCAAAGATGCTTTGATTGAGCATGCACAATTATACACTCCTGAGCAAGGATATTCATTTGAATTAGTAACAATTCCAGATGATACAGTCTCAAGATTGTGGCAGATGACTGGGATGAAAAATCAGAAAGAACCTGTAGGGTTTTGGTCCAAGGCATTACCAGGTTCCACTATACATCATAACCCAACTTCTCCTCTTATTTTACATCCTTTGTTAATATCAGATTCTCGAGTTTTTGTATTTCAGGTGTCTTCGGCAAATACCTGTGCCTTATCTAGAGGAGATAGCATGGGAATGCTGTTATTGGTGTTGCAAACCCAACATGGAATTGAAGTTCAATCTGAAAAAGCACAAGCCATAGCTCTACAATCCGTGTGGGCAATTACCCCACATCAGGTTATCAAACCCAAAGTAATAGTAGCCGAAGGAGCTGGAGCAGCACGTATGTATCACTGGATGGAGATGTCACTGCTGTTTTCCTCCCCTGTCACAGGTTGGCTCATCATGCTTTGTAGTCTGGTACTACAAACACATGCCCTGGATACATCTCTGCAAAATCAACACGTGAACACTTAGATTTGGTTAGCCTCTACTGCAATTAACTCGTCTGCATTTTATACTAAGGGAAGATTAACAGCTGCAGATCCTTAGACAACTTGTTTCAGTGGTGCATCAACACCAGCAGCTGTATTATAGAATTCTACTGTGCTAAGTGACTTTGATATCAATGTCTCATTGCTGTCTTCTCTGAATAGGTAACGGCTATGTGCCAATGAACATTACAAATTGACTGACGGTAGACGATTTCCTCCCTGGACACCAGAAATGCTGCTTCGACTTTGAAAACAAGTTGCTTCAACGTAACTGATGAAACAGCCAGCATAGAGTACAACATTCAACATTCACCAGGACTGAAAGCATCAAACGGAACAACCTACTGGTGGTGCCTGGCTGGTTGAGGGGTTGAATTCCTGGATAGAAGGAACAGGACACCTGATTCAAAGCATTATTGTAGAGATATGTTTATTCCTTTTTCTATATATGTTTATTGCATGCCTCTGTAAGTGAGTCTGTACTACACCCTGCAAGCCTAAATGAACATCTCCAGCTTTGTCAATCCCAGCAGAAGCGGTCTCTTGAGCGAGGGGGTGGAATGTGGGAAAGTAACAGAAGATTGGCGAGGAGGACTGTAAACACGCTCAAGTGACTCATGTGGGGTGCTGGAAAACACATCTATCACACTAATTGTTGCTTAGTTTTGCGTGCTCAACAAGTAGGACATCTGCACTTAGATAACACAGGCCTGGGATGGACTCAGGGGCACCTTATCGAACACGCCTGAGATTCCTGCCCTGCTGTTGAAGAGATCAAAGCACAGTGGAAATCTCTGCCTGCCAGAATCCTTGAAATACAGGCCCAAACAGCAAGTGGGAGCTCTCTTGCTCTCTCACTCCCTTGCTAACAAGGACTCTCTTGCTAATAAGGACTCTCGCTCTGCGGTGCCTGCGTCCCCTGCTTGCCTGCCTCTGCCCGGGTGCTGCTTCAGAGGTTCCCCGATCCATGAGGTATTGAGATTAAATTTGTTCTTTGCCCTTAATCCATGGTTTTGTGGTTGTTCCTGCAGCCTGCCTGCGTCGGCTCACACACGGGCCAAACCCAGAGGAGGCATTCAATTATCCCCCCTTTAAATTAATGTTTGGAATCCCTTACCCTGCTAACTCTTGACCTAGTGGGGAGGTAGAAATAAGTGATGTATACTTGAAACAATATGTGGCCAGGATACTGTCTGTTGCGAAATCTCTTCGACAGGAAGCTCAGCTGGCACAGACCCTGCCTTTGGACTTTGCTGTCCACAGCATCCAACCGGGAGATTGGGTCCTAATTAAAGAGTGGAAAGAAGGACCACTGGTGGCAAAGTGGCGGGGACCGTCCCAAGTGTTATTAACCACCGAAACGGTTGGCGAGGCAGCGGCAGCACTGGCAACAAGAACTGAGGTAAGCCTGAGGTGGGGGTTGGATTGCACTGTACAGAGGGGTTTCTGCGCTCAGGGACCCCCCACTCACAGCCCGAGCCCCAGCGGGAACCAGGAACTAGCTCATGTGCCAGTTCAAACCTGGAAAGGATGGGAATTAGACATGTTCTCGTGGTTGCCTGGTGGACCATGCATTAAACGCATGTTGTTTTTCTCTCTTTGTGCAGTAGCGGCTCTGGTTTTTGTACCATGTATGATACCTTGTTTGATGCAGCTCATTCAGCATGTAGTCAGAAGGATGCAAGTAGTAGCTGTGCCCACTGACCCAGAATTAGCTACAAGGGGACAGAAGATGATGTCTCTGCAAATAGTTCCAAAACCAAAAATAAGTCAAGAAGAAAAGATCCAATTAATGGTGACTAAACTTTGTGAAGGCAAATATTAAAATAAAAAGAGGAGGGATTGATAAGATAGGGATAAGAGTGTCTTCACAAACAGGGAAGTTAAATGAAATTACTGGAGTGAGATAGCCAAAAGAATAGGAGAGTTAATTGAAGCTGCGGGACTGAGATAATTCCCCTATTTTTCAGTTATCTGAAAATGCAAAAGTTAGACAATTATAAAACTGCAAAAGTTAAACTTTTATGTAATAGGCAGATCGAGAAGTCTGTACCTTCCAAGTACCTCAGCCAATGGGGAAAGGAAGAGGGTTACATGCGGCCAGGGAATTTGGATAAAATGGAGGCTGCGTCCTCCGGCAAATGGAGAGACCCCACAGGGGAATGCCCCAGTGGACTCTCCCTTTATTCGAATAAAGTCTTTGCAGGACTCCTCCGTCTCCTTTGTCAGCATCGACCTCTGGCTACGGGATTTTCTGCACACTTCTTTAAAAGGAAAGAGAAAAGAAATGCAAGGCATACCGTACTGCTTGCCATAATTAATTGTATATCTGATATTAAGTAGCGCTTGCCATAGTTTGTTGTATACCTGTTGCTAATTAACACAATGCATACTTTACCACTTGCCATAATTTGTTGCCACTAATTATCGTGGACTTAGTTAAGACCTGGTTACTAACCTAATAAATGTTTGTATACGGACCTTGAGATTTGTCTCACCTTAGTCCACACTGCCGGGGATTTACGCATCTGAGTCACCCCCCGCTCCTTTTAGAGTGGGATGTGACAATACCAAAGTAGAACACCTTGATACAGATGGCCAACTCATCAGTGTGACATTCTGTATAAATATGGAAAGCTTAGATGTCATTTGTTGTATTTCAGCAAGAGCAGAAAGAGATTTATTTTATCTTCCAAAGATGACTTATAAACCAGACAGTTCTTGACTTACTGTCTATGCATGTGAAAATATTGATATGGTGTGCAGCTTCTCTCATTCCTCACTGCAGCCAAGGGGCCTCTCTTGCAGATGCATCAGTGTTGTTTGGAGATTCCTGGACCATGCCAGGGCCACCCTCTTACGCTGTTGGATTTATTTCTACTAAAAGTTATCAGCTGGGTTTCTCCACTAAGTTTTTAGTTCTAACTTCCATTTTAATTTGAGACTGGCAGTACTTTAGCTGCTAATCCCTTTTTCTCTCTCCTCCATGGGGAAATTATTGGAGTCCTGAAGTTTTAATCCTGGCTTCAGTGACGTAGCTTATCACTGTGAGCATCAGACTACCTCCAGCAGCTGCAGGAGGCAGATTTTTGAGAGGCCCAAAAGGTAGGCTGTGTTTTGTAGATAGTTCTGCAACTACCTGCATCAGCACAGGGAAGCACTCTGATGGTCATTTGCCACATGTTGCTGTTACTATACTAGCATGAGGCTTTGAGGCAGACAGGTATCAATGTCCTGGCTTAAAGTTATAGTTTAGCTAATGGTAGATGGATTCAAGAGAAAAGGAAAGCTGCTTCTGCTCTGTTCAAAGCTAACTTTTGAAACAATTTAGTACCATTAAAAAGAAAAATAATTATTCAAAAGTAAGTGGCCATCAGCACGACAGCAGTTCATATAATTGAACAAGCAAAGCAAGCACTCCTTTATGCTTTCTTTCCTTTTCCTCCCAGGTATAAAAAAGTATTTTGGGGAGCTTTTCTCATGCCAAATTTTTCAACACTATTTTTGTTACTCACTGGTGCTCTCCTAGTGCTGCTGGGGTAATCCTGGTTACACATACAAATTGGGGGATGAGAGGCTAAAGAACAGCCCCACAGAAAGAGATCTGGGAGTTTGGGTTGATGGCAAGTTGAACATGAGTCAACAGTGTGCCCTGGCAGCCAAAAGGGGCCAACTGTGTCCTGGGGTACATCAAGCACAGCATAGCTAGCCGATCGAGGGAGGCGATTGTCCTCCTCTACACTGCACTGGTGCAGCCCCACCTCGAGTATTGTCTGCAGTTTTGGGTGCCTCGATATAAGAAGGACATCAAACTATTAGAGTGTGTCCAGAGGAGGGTGACCAAGATGGTGAAAGGTCTTGAGGGCAAGACTTAGGAGGAGTGGCTGAGGTTCCCTGGCTTGTTCAGCTTGGAGACAAGAAGGCTGAGGAGTGACCTCATTGCAGTCTACAACTTCCTCAAGGGGGGCAGCAGAGGGGGAGGTGCTGATCTCTCTGGTGACCAGGGATAGGACTCGAGGAAATGGAATGAAGCTGCATCACGGGAAGTTCAGATTGAACATTGGGAAAAGGTTCTTTACTGAGAGGGTGGTCAGTCACTGGAAACAGGCTCCCCAGGGAGGTGGTCACAGCACCAAGCCTGTCAGAGTTCAAGGAGCATCTAGGTGACACTCTTAGTCATATGCCTTAGTTGTAGTTCTTCCTGCGAGGAGCAGGGAGTTGGACTCAATAATTCTTATGGGTCCTTCCCAACTTGAGATATTCTATGAGTCTATGTCTGGGCATACAGCAAAATGTACTCAGCTGCCAGATGACTCTGGAGTCAGTGAGGTTTTCTTCTAGCAAGTCCCCCATCCCCATTCTAGGATCCCTAGGAAAAAAGTCATATAACATTTCCAGCTATACTGTGTATTTCTGGTGCTGTTTTTTAGCTCTTTTTGGCTTCGTGAATGAAATCCCCAATTGCCTTTCTTCTTCCTCAATCTAGTTTTCCAGGAGGAAAGAAAAAAGCCACTAAAAGGCAAAAACATGAGCATGCTGTAGATGTAAAAGGCTGATTGTAAAATTATTGTTTTGCTGTGAGTTTTCAGATAGTTCTTGATTATTAGTCAGATTTTTGCTCTGTTTGAATCCACTGTGGTTGCTACAAATACTAGTATCCAAAAATTGAAGACACTATAGTTGTTGGGGCCACACGACCTGGCCAGGAGGAGGAGAGTGAGAAACCAGCCCCAGAGCCAGCCCAGCCTGTCCCCACCTGGGCAGGGACCCACTGGTGCCCCTGGGACCCCACGCATTGTTGGGGCCATGCAGAACATCTGGAAGATCGATTAAGACTGATTTTGGAGCCCTTCTGAGCATGTCGCAGAGCAAGCAAAACTTGATCAGAAATAAGACTATATTGCTTTAAGAATAAGATTGTTTCGAGCTGGCTGGACAGAGGAAAAAAAAAAGCCCATTGTGTGTGTCTGTGAAGGTCAGGCTGGAAAACCACCTGGAGGAGTGTGTGTAGAGAGATGTGGCTGAAGACAGTTGCATACTGTGAGAATGAGAGTGCTCACCCTGTTTGGCAAAACAGCTCAGAAACTAGCTCTATATATATATATAGCTTTGTGTATGTGAATAAAGTGTGGTGCTTGTGCTTGTGTGCTTGTGCTTCTGCTTTTGCTGCTGCTTCTGCTTCTGCGTCTGCTTATTGCATACAATTGCATCCTGATCAATCATTGCTATAATACTAGTGAGAAGCAATTATCTCAATTGTTATTACTATTAAAGGAACATTGCAATTGGTTTCCATCTGAGGGTACCTTTGATAGCTCACAATGGGAAAAAGTAGGAAAGCATTTACAAAATAGGAAAGAGCTGGGTTTTAATATCCCGGAATCGGCACTGGTAACCTGGCGTTTTTTATATTCGGCACTAGCTCAGTTAAAACCTAGTGAGGCTGTTGTAACTGAAGATACTGAAGGCAAAAATGTTTATAAGGATGTTGAGACTTCCTCAAACAATCAAATTTCCGATAATCCCTTCAACTCTGGTTCAGTCGACCCAGAAATGGAACCTAACTTATATCCACCATTACCCCCCCTCCCCAACAATTGAATATGCCGTTGTCAGAAAAGCGGCCTTTGCCAATCACCCCCACAGCACCTACAAACCCCTTTTTGGAAACAAAACCTGAAAAGCTTCCAGCAATGCAAAAGCACAAGGAAGAAGCTTTAAAAAATGGGGATTTTTCGTTTGCATTTCCAGTGATATATAAAGCTAATCACCCTCCCGCTCATGAAGGATTACCTTATCAAGCTTTCAAGGAACTTAAAAAATCTATAAACGAAAATGGGCTGCAGAGTTCATTTAGAGTAGGCATTTTAGAAGCAGTAGGAAATACTTATGTGATGTTATCATAGGATTGGAACGTACGGAATTACCAGTGTCTCTTCTAATACTTAATACACTTCATCAACCAGTTGGATTAATTGGACAGATTGGCGATAATGCTAAGGTTTTTTATCTTGAATGGCTTTTCTTACCTAATACCTTGAGAGAGACTGTTTCTACCTTTTTGGATCTCCTTATCTGGCTCATAATGAAGGGTAGAACACGTACCCAGGAACTAACAGGTTATGATCCTGTTGATCTTTACCTACCGGTTACAGCACAAGAATATACCTTCCTATCTCAAAATTCTCTGCCATTTCAAATAGTGTTGGCTAATTTTGTGGGCAATATTCGTTTTTGTCTACCTTCTTGTAAGTTACTACAGCAACTGCAGATGTTGACTCTTTGTCCCAAGAAAATTATATATTCCATGCCTGTTTCTGGGGCTCGCACTATATTTGTGGACGGGTCAGGGAAAACTGGAAAAGCTGCCGTTGCCTGGCAGACAGACATGCACTGGGAACATTCTGTAATGACTTTCTCTGGCTCAACACAGCTAGTGGAGCTTGGGGCAATACTGCACGCTTTACAAATTTTTCCAAAAGAACCTCTGAACATTGCTTGTGATTCTGAATATGTGGTAAACTTAGTGATGAGAATTCCCTTTTCCTTTATTAAGGAAGTGGATAATAAAGTTCTTTTTCAGATGTTTTTGGCACTAAAGCAAATATTGGAAGGTAGACAACATCCTTTGTTTATTACACATATTTGTTCGCATACCACCCTGCCGGGTCCTCTAACAGAGGGTAACGCAGTTGCCGATTCTCTCACTGCTGCAGTACTTAAATTGGACTTTGCCCGTGCATCGCATTCCTTTTTTCATCAGAATGCACAAGGCCTGAGTAAACAATTTCAAATTCCTTTAACACAGGCAAAAGACATAATCTGTGCCTGTCCCGAGTGCCAGCACCTCACACCCTTGCCTGCTCAAACAGGGGTTAATCCTCATGGCTTGCGATCTAATGATATATGGCAGTCGGATGTATCTCATTATTCTCCTTTTGGGCGCTTGCAGTATGTTCATGTTTCTGTTGATACCTTTTCAGGCGCACTATGTGCCTCTGCGCATACTGGGGAGAAAGGGCGTGATATTCGCAGGCGTTGGACTCGTTTTGCTATTTTGGGACTACCCAAGGTCATTAAGACTGATAACGGCCCCGGGTACACTTCTCAAACTATCCGTTCCTTTTTACAGCAATGGGGTATAGATCACAATTTTGGCATTCCACATAATCCCACAGGACAGGCTATTGTTGAACGTAGTCATGCTCTGTTAAAACGTATGCTTCAAAAACAAAAAAGGGGGAATATGTCACCCCAGGAACAACTGGATAATGCTGTTTTCACACTTAATTTTCTGAATATGTCGTCCTCTCCGGGGCGACTGACAAGTGCCATGGAAAGGCATTTTGCAATACCAGAAGGTTTCATAAAATGCCCAAAAGTTCTATATAGAGACCCTTTGTCTGCTATCTCCTGGCATGGGCCAGTGGAATTGATAACGTGGGGGAGAGGGTTTGTGTGTGTTCTTCTTCCAACAGGGCCACGTTGGCTTCCTGCTTGGCATGTCAAGCCCTATCATGAGCTGGACAACCGTCACAGAGAACCCTGTACCACAGATGGAAACGATGGATCTGAACATGTGGAGGAATAGCTGAGTGAAAAAGGGCACGACTTGATTACAGTGAGCAACCCAGTCTTTGATAGGGATGAAAGCCCGGAGGAGGCTGTGAACTCTCCTTGAGAAACTGAAGTATGAAGAAGTAGCTACATGATAAGTAAGTGATAAGCGGTACTGCCTCCAGGAGATAGAGAAACATCTGCTGCGCGTGGACAAGAGGTCTGCACTAATTGTGTGAGCGCTCTAGGCGCGTGAACAGAGACTGTAAGCCAATCGTATAGCTGTCGCTAGCGCGTGCTCTGCTTGTCTGTCTTTATATACTCTGTGAGAACTTGAATAAAGGGAGAACGACCATACTCATATTGAGACTCATCGTTACTCCGGGTCCGTCTCCCACTCCGACATCTGGTAGCAGAGGATGCCCAGAGATCCATAGCTCAGCGGGACTGAGTTCTCCGAGTCTGCGGTAAGCAGCTAGAGGAGGGGAGTGGGAAACCACGGCTGGGAGAAGTGCTGCTCGGGCGCAAAGGCGGGAGCAGACAACGGTGCGAGGTGGCCTCTCGCCTCCCAGGCGCAGTGATGCAAGTAGAAGCTGCGGCCACGCTACTCGCTGGAATCCTCTCTAAGAGAGGGAATGAAGTACCGGCGAAACTGTTGATAAGTTCCATGCTACTCGCTGGAATCCTCTCTAAGAGAGGGAATGAAGTACCGGCGAAACTGTTGATAAAGTTAATTAAATTAGGACAGCGATGGGGTCATTTTTCTGACACACCTATGCTGTTTTCTGTTTCGGAATGGCGAGATTTTGGAGGGACGATGTGGCAAAAAACAATCGAGGGGGATGAAAAAGAGGAGAAGGAGATAAAAGCCGTCCGTGGGTTGTGGCATACTGTGCTAGAGACTTTAGAAGCGATGAAAGCGGAGCGGGAAGTAGCCTGTGCAGCTGCTCAAATGTTAGGTCCAGGAGCGGCCGCCTTAAAACCTGAAAGTAAGCCTGGACCTATTGCGCGGTTCTTTGGGCTGCCCGCGGTAAAGGGAATGACCGGGACTGTGTGTAAAACTGTTGCTGAAATTCGAGCTAATGAGGACTCTGACCCTCCTGAGAAAAGTAAAGACTTGCCGCTGAACCCCTTGCAAAATTCGGGAAAAATGGAAGTGAGTGATGCGAAACCAGAACAGAAAAGTAATGCAAATGCGGAAGCGCCTCCTCAGAAAACTCCAGCAGGGGAGGGGCCTGAAACGTCTACTGATCTCATCGATTTGGGAGGAGCAGCGTGTTGCCCTCCGCCCACAGCACCGCCTCCAGCAACTCCGCCTGCCTTGTATCCACCGCTACCCCCCTCCAGTGACTCGTCTGGTCCGCCAACTCCACCTCCGGACAAGAGTCGTAAACTGTCCACAGACAAACTGCTACAGACAGTGTTAAGGCGGCTCGACGAGTTAGATTTACGTGTGGCGAGGAAGGATGATAACATGCCTCCATGGCTAGTGAATCCCTCAACACCTCCGAGAACTGCACGCTGGAATGGCATTATTAGAGACGCTATACTAGAAGGACAATGGGGAGCAGCCGCTAGTCTGGGCGGAACTCCACCTCTCGTGTGTCCCGTCGTACATGTAAACAATACTGGCAAATGGGAGCCACATGATTGGAAAATTTTACAACAAGCTCGCACCACCATCTCAACTTATGGAGTAAAATCTGAGGCTACCCGACAAATTGTCAGCTGGATTTTTTCTGCTGATCTGATGTGTCCATATGATTGTCGTAACCTGATGAGACTGTTGCTTACTCCAACACAATATTTGTTGTGGGAGTCCTCCTGGCAACAACGAACCATGAATGAAGCAGCTCGAAGACAAGGGGAGGGAGACCCCCTCCGTGGAGTCACGGCAGAGATGTTCGCAGGGCACGGAAAATTTAGTGACTTGCAAGTACAGTTGACGTTTCCAGCAAACCTATTACAGCGATCGGCGCAACTTGCCCTAGAGGCATTTCTCGGCCTCCCAGGATCTACTATTCTGTCATTTGGTACCATGATGCAAGGAACTACAGAAAAATATAGTAGCTTTGTTGACCGACTGTGGGAAGCAATCATGAATCACCCCGATTTAGATGACAGCGGCAAACAACAGATGTTCAAAGTATTGGCTTTTGACAATGCCAATAAGACCACCAAGCAAATTCTAGCCAGTCTACCAAAAGGAGCAGGCGTTGAAGAAATGTTATTGAGAGTAGAAAGGGCTGAAGCTCAAAAACAAAGCACCACGGTTGCTGCAGCAGTTCAAGGAGCTGTCCGAGAAGTCGTGCAGCCCTTGGCCGCAATTGTCCAACAGAAGCAAGTACGGCCGCCTGGACAACCCTTCCGTGGAAGTTGTTTCCGCTGTGGTGAGTCTGGCCATGTTAAAACCAACTGTCGCAGTGCTGTATGGTGCGACAAGTGTCAAAAGAATACTCATGCTACGAAAGTCTGTACGGGAAACTGGAAGCCGAGCGCGGGGAGAGGCCGCGTGCAGAAACAAATAAACCCTCAAAACAAGACAAAGGTTTTCTACAACAGCACCAACCAGCAACCCGAGGGAGCATGGGAATCGACGTGGAAACTACAATAGATGTTACCCTCATTGACTCCAACGTCCAGAAAATTCCTAGCAACGCTGTAGGGCCTTTATTTCATCAAAACAGTGCTATTGGAGGACTGTTACTAGGCCGGTCGTCAGCAGGAATCAAGGGACTGATTGTACTGCCTGGAGTGATTGACGCAGATTATACTGGTCGCGTCCACATTATGGCCTACACCGTTTGTCCGCCTTTATTTATTCCAAAAGGTAGCAGAATTGCACAAATAGTCGCTATTGACAATCCATTGGATTATCCACCAGAATCAGATGTCTATCGTGGTGATCGTGGCTTTGGGTCCACTGGGCCTGCGGTGTGTTTTACCACAAAAATGGACCAGCGCCCCACGATGAGTGTAATCATTTCACAGCATGGCATGTCTAAGCGAATTATGGCAATGCTAGATACCGGAGCCGATGTTACAATTATAAGCCGAGCTATATGGCCTGTAAGTTGGTCAGTAGAGCTACCAACGTCATCCATTGTAGGCGTTGGAGGACAGTCTACACCTTATATCAGTAAACAGCCAATACATTTGCAATTTCCAGAAGGCCAACAAGTAAGTCTCAAGGTATACGTGCTACCCTTACCTGGGACATTAGAAGCCTTAATCGGCCGTGATGTTCTAAGCCAAATTGGAGCAGTTTTAACTACAAGCCATTTTTAGTCATGGGCACTGGAGAGCAGTCGCCCAACCCGCCGTTAACTTGGACCTCCAATGAACCCGTGTGGGTTGACCAGTGGCCCATGACCGAAGAGCGACTGCAGATCGCTAGACAGCTAGTTGCCGAGCAACTTGCAACTGGCCATATAAAACCTTCTGTTAGCCCATGGAATATGCCCATCTTTGTAATCCCAAAAAAGAGTGGAAAATGGCGACTTCTACACGACCTACGAAAGGTTAATGCACAAATGCAATCTATGGGTGCATTACAACCTGGAATGCCTTCCCCTAATATGTTACCAGATGGATGGCATATATTGATAGTGGACTTGAAAGACTGTTTCTTTACCATTCCCTTACACCCTCAAGATACACAGCGATTTGCCTTTTCTATACCAGCAGTAAATAAAGCTTCACCTGCAGACCGCTATGAATGGGTTGTTTTACCACAAGGGATGAAAAATTCACCCACGCTATGCCAACTTTACGTAGCATGGGCACTACAACCACTTCGGAACCAATGGCCGAACACAATAATCTATCCTTATATGGATGATATTCTCTGTTGTCAAAAGGAGCCTTTCACTGAAGAGTCTTTGCGGCAATTAACCGACGTATTATCAAGAAAAGAGCTTGTTATCGCACCCGAAAAGGTGCAGCGCACAGCTCCCTGGAAATATCTCGGATGGTCCATCATAGACTCCAAAATTCGACCACAAAAAACCAAGCTCGCGACTCAATTGCGCACACTGACTGATGTCCAAACCCTGCTTGGAGACATTCAATGGGTGCGGAACTGTGTTGGCATCTCCAATACCGACATTGCACCCTTAACAGAATTATTGAGAAGCAATCATCCAGCCGACGGCGTTACTCTGACGGCGACGCAGCAAGCAGCACTACAACAAATTGCACAAAAACTGCAATCGACGTGGTCATCTCGATGCATTTTAATGTTGTCAGTGTCTCTGATAATATGTAATGGGAAAGATTCACCATATGCAGTCATTTGTCAGTGGCAAAACAAAAAGGGGGAACTTGCTACTCCCTTCTCCTTCTTTGGTGATGCCACTGACAAATGCGAAGGGAAGGTAACAAAAGAGAATGTGTTCAATGGCTTAGAATGGGTGTTCTTAAGTGTACAACCAAAAACGAGCATTCAAACGCGAACTGAAGCAGTAGGTGAATTGATACGAAAAGGAAGATCACGAATCATAGAAATCAGTGGTAAAGAACCAGAGGATATTAGCATACCTGTTAACGCTGTAGATTTAGAATGGTGGCTGCGCAATGACGCTGCCATGCAAAAAGCCTTGTTAGGCTACAGTGGGAGAGTGCATTCACAACAGCCACAAGGGAAATTGTGGCAAGTTCTAAAAAGAAATCAGTGGCTAGAAAGACCCAAGGTACAGAAAGACCCATTGTCAGATGGTATCACTGTGTATACAGATGCAGGCAAACGCTTGCGGCGTGCAGCCTGTGTTTGGCAGGAAAAAGGTCAATGGTGTCAGCATATCATAGAGGGACAACCTCGAGATTCCCTTCAAACATTGGAACTAACTGCAGTAGTATGGGCCTTGAACAATTGGCTAAGCACTCCCTTGAATGTAGTAACAGACTCATTATATGTGGCTGGAATAGTGCCACGCCTGGAAGATGCTCTCCTTAGAGAGACAGCTAATCCTAGGCTGGGGAGTTTATTTATTCGGTTGCGATCTGTACTTGACCAAAGAACAGCCGCCTGTTGTGTTATCCATATTCATAGTCATCAGCTAGACCTTGGATTAGGCCAGGGCAATCGACTTGCTGACAGCCTGGTTAGTCCAGCGTGTCATGTGCCCCCTATGGATAAATTTCAACAAGCTAGGCAGAGTCATGAGAATTTTCACCAAAATGCAAAAGGGCTAAAAAGACAATTTAATTTAACAGAAAATGAGGCTCGAGGCATTATCCAAGCCTGCCCGAAATGTGGGAGCCATGGCCCAGGAATAGGGTTAGGAGTGAACCCAGAAGGATTAAAGGCGTTAGAGTTATGGCAGATGGATGTCACACATATCCCAGAGTTTGGTCGCTTGAAGTATGTACATGTGACCATTGACACCTTTTCAAAAATGATCTGGGCAACCGCATTGCCCGGAGAAAAGGCACATCATGTATGTAAACGCTTGCTTGCTTTGCTGTATTAGGAGTGCCTGAGTGCATTAAAACTGATAATGGGCCTGCTTATGTTAGTCAAAAGGTTAGAAAGTTTTTGCTAAGATGGGGGGTCGATCACACGACAGGGATCCCACATTCGCCTACGGGACAAGGATTAGTGGAACGCACTCATCAAGTATTGAAGGACCATCTAGGTAAACAAAAGAGAGTAGAGACAGATGCCCAGCAAAGGCTACATCGTGTGCTCTTTACGTTGAACTTTCTCTGTCTCATGGGTGATCGAGAGGAACCGCCAGTGATGATTCACCATCAAAACCTTAAGTTCAATAGTACAACAATACTCCCGCAACTCAAAGTGATGTATAAAGATCCAGTCTCTGGAATTTGGATGGGGCCTGTTCCTGTTATATTTAATGGTCGAGGTTATATGTGTGTTTCCACAGATTGCGGTCCAGTGTGGGTGCCCAGTCGAGCTGTAAAACCTGCTCTGACTCGACATGATCCGCCTGACAACCAAGATGTTCAAGATCCTGACCCTGGGGATATTGATCCCGGCGGTAATGACCCTCCACAAGATTGAACCTAGGGAAAACATGTGGGTTACCTGGGCGAATAAGACAGGACAACAAGCTTTTTCTCTATCGCTTGCCTCTGCTACAGAGCCTTTTCGGACATATTTGAGGACATTGAGGAGTACCTGGTTTTAAGGTAGAAGACTTTAGCAAGTATAGTAAGCAGAACTGTACTAATTCCCAGAGCGTTAGTAATTGTAGTGCCACGCTCCTTAATAGCTTGAATGTTACGCTGCCTTGGGACCCTCAAGAGTTAGAACTGTTAGGATCAATGAGAATTGGAAATGTCTCCCAGAACTGGACTCAAACCTGCATATTTTTTGGAGGACCTGCCTTTACTGGCGTAAATTATTATCGATCATTTAATTGGATGGGGTGGACAAACGTCACTCCGAAAGCAAACTACTATGACTATAGATATAAAGGCGCATTTTGTGGCACAAATGACACATCAAAACAAGGACTGGGAGCCCTTGGGGTTGGAACGAAAGGGGAACAGCAAATTTGGAACAATGGCGCCCCAAAAGCCTTGCCGCCAGACGTGTTTTTGATATGTGGTGACAGGGCATAGCAGGGAATTCCGAAAAATGCGATAGGTGGTCCATGTTATCTTGGCAAATTAACGTTGTTGGCCCCAAATCAAAACTGGTGGAAAAATGTGACCAAGGGAGAAAACGCCGCACGTACAAAACGGGCGGTCACGGGTCTCCCACCAAATTGCAATGATGACGTTACCTTACTCAATCCCACTGAGAGAGTGTTTTTATCCCTGTTTGTACCTGGGGCAGCAGCAGGCAGAGCTTTGAAGGAGATAGGACGGTTAGCTTGTTGGGCTGAAAAACAAGCTAAAGTCACCACTGAGGTAATAGAAACTCTGTTAGGAGATCAAAATAGCTTACGCCACGCAATTTTGCAGAATAGAGCGGCAATTGACTTTTTGCTATTAGCTCAAGGTCATGGTTGCGAGGATTTTGAAGGCATGTGCTGTATGAATTTGTCCGATCACAGCGAATCAACTCATAAACAGTTGCAGTGGTTAAAAGAGCATGCAAACAAAATTCGTCAAAACCATGGGTTTTTAGATGGGTGGCTGACTAACTTGTTTGGGAATATGCCACAATGGTTAGTAGGCTTGCTTGTTGAAGGCTTGCGCATTATAATAACCCTTGTGATTATAGGTCTGTGCTTATGTTTAGTGCTCAGTTGTATTAAGAGAGCTATGTTAAAAGTAGTAAACCAAGCCTGGATTGCTCAAAAACAAGAAGGGGGAATTGTGGAGGAATGGCTGAGTGAAAAGGGGCACGACTTGATTACAGTGAGCAACCCAGTCTTTGATAGGGATGAAAGCCCGGAGGAGGCTGTGAACTCTCCTTGAGAAACTGAAGTATGAAGAAGTAGCTACATGATAAGTAAGTGATAAGCGGTACTGCCTCCGGGAGATAGAGAAACATCTGCTGCGCGTGGACAAGAGGTCTGCACTAATTGTGTGAGCGCTCTAGGTGCGTGAACAGAGACTGTAAGCCAATCGTATAGCTGTCGCTAGCGCGTGCTCTGCTTGTCTGTCTTTATAT
Organism: Numenius arquata; assembly: GCF_964106895.1. Lineage (NCBI taxonomy): Eukaryota > Metazoa > Chordata > Aves > Charadriiformes > Scolopacidae > Numenius > Numenius arquata. The sequence continues at coordinate 8,360,988 of NC_133615.1, forward strand.
ACTCTGTGAGAACTTGAATAAAGGGAGAACGACCATACTCATATTGAGACTCATCGTTACTCCGGGTCCGTCTCCCACTCCGACATGAACAAGGACAAGAGAACTTAGAAATGGAAAAGACTGTGTAGAGACGGCCCAATCACATGGGGAAAATTAAAACAACTACAACAACGTGCAAGTACCATGATGGCAACTGTGGGTGCACCCCCAACCCCAGTTAACACCTTTTTGGCCTACCTAGCCATCATTAGCAGCAACAGTACAGTAAGAGTTGTTTTGTTGTTGCACTTGATAAGCTGCATTGCGAATGTTCAACATCTTTATTAGGCACATGTTGTAGATCCCCCTTTGTTTAAACCCATAACGTGGTGGGATCCTGAAGTTCCGATATCTAATAATGACAGCAAATGGATAGGGGGAACATGGCTTCCACCAGCGGGTTTTTTAGAAAAAGGAAAGGATTGGTTTGATATTAATGAATTTAATAACACTGTCAGTCCTTTCTTTACCAAAATCTAGCGCATGGCTGCACCTTTTTTCACAAGGCATGTGGCTCATGGTGTATATAGTAAAAAAGGTTGTGTTTATAGTTTAGATTTAACTCACATTCACAATAACTCTGTTACGATTTGTACCTCTCACCCTTTTCAGGTAAACTTGAGTAAGCCTTACTGTTTTAGTTGTCTTTCTCATGAGAATATTTCTGTACATAATCTATCTGTGATATTACCAATGAGACATTGTGCTGAAGTATGACTCCCAGTAAATTTAACACGGGAATGGGAAGGAGAATCAGGATTGGGCCAATTAGCACGTGTCTTAAAGCAACAGTGGACTAGAAGCAAGAAATTTATAGCTTAGCTTATAGCTTTTATTATATATGCAATCATATTAACCACTGCAGCCGTAGCAACCACAGCATTGACTAAATCTGTACAGACTGCTCATGAAGTAGCTTCTGCATTAAGCAATGTAACACATGATCTTGCTATGCAGACAAGTATTGATCAGCAAATTTTGGCCTGTTTAGAAGCAGTGGTAATTTGGTTAGGGGATAGGCGGAGTGCTCTAACCACACGCACGTGATTGCATTGTGATTGGGAATATACAGAGAAGAATTTGTGTTACTCCCCTGCAGTGGAATCAAAGTATTTATGAGTGGCATCAAATTAAGCAACATATGCTAGGAACCTTCTCAACTAATGTTAACGGGATGGTTCAAGATCTAAACATAGCCTTACAAGGACAATTGATGGAATTACAAAATTGGCACAGAAAAATGTTTTAGATGAATTATCGGACAGTGTAAAATGGCTAAATCAAAAAAATTGGTGTACAGGCCTTAATCTGAGAGTATGGATTTTCGTGAGGTTGTGTTACACTTGTGCTGTTTTTATTCTTGCAGTTATCAGAGTCATCTGGGGAATGGTACACAGCCTCCGAAGAACCGAAGTCAAAGTACTCACCGCCCTCGCTATGAACTCTATCTTCATAAACAAAAAAGGGGGAAATGTTGGGGCCACACGACCTGGCCAGGAGGAGGAGAGTGAGAAACCAGCCCCAGAGCCAGCCCAGCCTGTCCCCACCTGGACAGGGACCCACTGGTGCCCCTGGGACCCCACGCATTGTTGGGGCTATGCAGAACATCTGGAAGATCGATTAAGACTGATTTTGGAGCCCTTCTGAGCATGTCGCAGAGCAAGCAAAACTTGATCAGAAATAAGACTATATTGCTTTAAGAACAAGATTGTTTCGAGCTGGCTGGACAGAAGAGAAAACCATTGTGTGTGTCTGTGAAGGTCAGGCTGGAAAAGCGCCTGGAGGAGTGTGTGTAGAGAGATGTGGCTGAAGACAGTTGCATACTGTGAGAATGAGAGTGCTCACCCTGTTTGGCAAAACAGCTCAGAAACTAGCTCTATATATATATATAGCTTTGTGTATGTGAATAAAGTGTGGTGCTTGTGATACCCAAGGCAGATTTTATGTAGTTTATAAATGGTTAAACTGTAGAGAATCTTCTTTTAGAGAAGAAATGTAGCTATTTTAGTAACCATCCCAAATGGTTTCAAGGACTTAGTAAGATAAGAAAGGATGTATGTGGCCCTGACAACACGGTGATCTGAGATAGGGATGCAATAAATACAGACATTGTCTGACAAACAGGTGGTAGCAGGGAGATCATTAGTTTTAATGAGAAATTAAGCAGTTAGAATGTTTTGCCAACATGAAAAGTGAGCCAAAGGACAGGAGAAGATGATGAAGATTGAGGAAGAAATGACCCTCACTCAAAATGAGGACCACCAGAAGGCACAACTACGCATGCCCAAAAGCTTATTATAATATGTAAATGAATTCTCAGAAATGTAATGAACATGCTAATGTTTTCTTGGAATTACATTGAATATGTATACCTGTTGTGTATAAATTTAATTTGACAACAGTATTTGGTGTGCACAATAGGAGGAGCTATCCCCTGTGCACCCGGTGCCGCAATAAAGAATGCCTTTAAGGAAGTTTTATCTGCCGGTTTGTGGTAACACTTGTGCGTGTGCTTGTGCTTCTGTTTTTGCTGCTGCTTCTGTGTCTGCTTATTGCGTACAATTGCGTCCTGATCAATCATTGCCGCATATAGTCACACACCCTTGTGTCTCATAGTTAGATATTGTATATCTTTGCTTAGTTATGTGCAGGTAGTCTTTTGCTTGGTGCTAAAAAAGGAGTTCTGACATATTTATAGATCATTAATCAACTCCTAAAAATGCAGTCAGTACTTATGAAAACATACTTATTCAACTGGACAGCAACATGTTTTTAAATAACTGGCTAGCTTCAGAGACTATGTTGTGTTTGATGCTCAAATACTTGTCAATCTGTATTATGCAGGTAACGTCCTAAGCATCCTTTGTCCCAGCAATTCAAATTATTTCTTTAATTTGAAGTAAGAATGTGGTCTGCAGTGTAGATTTCATTCAAAAATTCTTTACAAATCCCCTGTGAAGAGCTTTCTGTTTGAATAGCAGCTCTTTAGCATCAAATGTATTAATAAAGGTTTGCTTGGATAGTAAAGTGATAGCCAGTGAGATCTCTTAAAAAGCCATCACATAGAAATGATCTAGTGATAACATAATTTTATAATACTGAACATAAATGGTGTTGCACAGTTATAATCCAGTGCAGAATTAACCCAAAGAAAATCAATCCACATTTGGCTTGTTTTAACCCTAGGGGAAAATATTTACAGGACAATATTCTCAAGCTTTCTGCTTTGTAGTCAGCAGAGGCACCTGAGTACAAGTCATAACAGAAAAATAGGAGTGCTCTGTTGCTGAGTGAGCGAGCAGTCTGAGCTGGTTTTGTCTGGGATAAGCTTCTTTGTAGTATCTAGCGTGGGGCTATGTTTTGTGCTGAAAACAGTTTTCATAACACAGGGATGTTTTAGTTACTGCTGAGCAGTGCTTACAGAGTCAAGGCCTTTTCTGTTTCTCACTGAGTAGGCTGGGCGTGCACAAGAAGTTGGAAGGGGACGCAGCTGGGACAGCTGCCCCCAACTGACCAATGGGCTATTCCATACCATATGATGTCATGCTCAGTATATAAAGCTGGAGAAAGGAGGAGGACACACTTTCAGAGTAATGGCATTTGTCTTCCCAAGTAACCGTTATGTGTGATGGAGCCCTGCTTTCCTGGAAATGGCTGAACACCTGCCTGCTGATGGGAAGTAGTGAATAAATTCCTTGTTTTGCTTTGCTTGCACACGTGGCTTTTACTTTACCTATCGAATTGTCTTTATCTCAAAACCCACGAGTTCTCTCACTTTTACTCTTCTGATTCTCTCCCCTATTCCACCAGAGGGCAGTGAGTGAGCGGCTGTATGGTACTTAGTTGCCGGCTGGGGTTAAACCATGACACCAGGTTAATTACGTGCCTGTCATCTTGATCGTAATCCTCAGCAAAATATGAGTGACTCATTTAGGACTAAATTAATAAAGATTTGAGTATAATTACTACTCAGAAAAGACATTTCCAGAAAACAGATCTTGTAACGCTATTGTGGTATTTTGTCTTCATGCAAATGCTTGTTTCATAAAAGTTATGTTATATCCTTAAGCTGGTATAGCAAAACATTTAATTAAAAAACCTAGAAAGATAAAATAATCAGAATGTCACACAGGAAGTGGAATGTGAATAAATTGGCAAGCCTCAAAACACAGAAGAGGCACAATCGGCAAACACTTGTAAAAGTGATTCAGATCCTCTGGGATTTAGCCTTGATAAGTAGTTTTGAGGTTTTTGGCGTGCCACGCTCAAAAGGGCTTGTCGTGCTTTAGCCCCAGCCGGCAACAGAGCCATGCGGTCTTTCGAACGCAGACACAGACACACCCCAGCGGCGGGATAGGGGAGAATCGAAGAAAAAGGCAGAACTCGTGGGTTGAGACAAAGGCAGTTTAACGGAAAAGCAAAGGAAACAGGAAAACAACAGTAATACTGATGGAGGAATATTCCCTGGCCAGCTCCCCCAGCTATATACTGGGCATGGCGTCACATGGTATCGAATACCCGTTTGGGTCAGCCGACAGGGCTGTGTTCCATCCCAGTTCCTTGTGAAAATTAACCCCATCCCCGCCGGGACCAGGACAGGGTGAAGGTTTGAGAAGATCGACAGCAGAGCCGAGGGATTCCATTTACTCAGTTTAAAGTCAAAACTGTTAAGAGCTCCGTATGCTCACCTGAGCTTAGTCGATGAGTATATATATGAAGATATATTCTCGGGGCCTGCACTAGCAATCAGACATGGTCTTGTAGTTAAAAATTAAATCAAGCAGACTTAAGGTTGTAAATAAGGCACTTTTAAAGAAAAAAATATTAATTTAAGAGAGTGTACTACCCAGCCCCTGGGTTATGCCACGGCAGGCACCGGCCGGCCCTCCCCTCTGCCGGGAGTGTTGGATTAATCGTTCTCCACAGCCCCGGGTAATGGTTAGTAACAGCCAGCACCGCCCGCACTCCCTGAAGCCGAGGGGGCCGCGTCCCCATCTCCTACCCCGCGGAAGGCTCCTTCCGCCCGCGGCCCTTTCCGGTCGTTCCCCCCGCCTGCCACTGCCACATCTTCCGCTGATAGCAGCCCGCGCCGCCATATTGGAGGAGAAGCCACCTTCGCTAGCTTGGCTGCTGCAGGAGGGAACACTGGACCTCACCGTTACTACCTCCATCTCCCCTGCCGCGGCCGAGCCCTGCTCCCTATGACCCCCCCCGGCTGGCCGCTTCCCCGGTGCGGATAGGGCAGAGGCAAGAGCGGCTCTTATCCCTTCTCCCTCCCTTCCGAGCTTTCGCCAGGTCCCTCTCCTCGTGGCGGGCCTTTGCCCTCCTACCGTCTCCAGCCATGACTTCCCTGACCCAGCGCAACTCTGGCCTGGTGCAGCGCCGGACTGAGGCTTCCCGCAGCGCCGCCGCCGACAAGGAGCGGGGGGTGGGGGGCGGCCCGGAGGATGAAGGCCGTCGGGACGAGCCCGGCGACGACGAGAAAGGCGACTCCAAGGAAACACGGCTCACCCTCATGGAAGAAGTGCTGCTCCTGGGCCTCAAGGACCGTGAGGTGCGGCCGGGGCCGTGGCGGTGGGGCTGGGGCGGGCCGAGGTGAGGGGCGCTGGGTACGGGGTGGCTGAGGAGTATCCGTAGTGCTGGGAGGGCCTAGGGAGGTGGTCCCGGAGGGAACATCGGTTATTTGGGGGCTTATGGGGGTCGTTGATGGGGAAGGGGAGCCTAAGTGCCGCTAGGGTGCGGGTGGGATGGGGATAAGGACGCTGCTGGGTGAGTGTTGCTGGGGAAGGGGACTGTGATGCTGCTAGGGGTAGGGGTGCATGCCGTAACAGGCTCGGGATTTTGGAGGAGGTGGGGAAGGTGCTTGGATGTTCGGTGGAAGGGAACCTGGCGGAGATCTCGGATCGCCCTCTGAATGCATGGTTCGCAGAGGGGCTCTAATATTTGTAAAGTCTCAAGGAAGGCAGGGTCGTGCTTTGGGGAAGACCTGGAGCCTCTATAGCGTTGGTGGTTGACTTGGAGGCCATGGTTAGACCTGTATTTATACTCCTATACTTACCCGTAGCTTTAACGTGGGAGCCTTGTCTACTCCTGTGTATTTTGTCAGATGTAACTATATAGTACTTATGGGGTTCTCGGGTGCTTTAGGATGCTTAGAGGTCCTTCTTAATGAGATTTTCCATGCTAACGCATGTTAAAAATGTCTTAAACTTCGGGGAAGATACGTTTGACAAAAATGAGCCTTGAATAATGGGAAGTGTGTCAAAATGAGGAAATCGCATTATTGTGTAATTCTGTGTTTTTACTAAATTTATAGCTTGAGTGTCATGATACTGTGAATAACAGTCATTGAGGAAGGTATACTTCTACCAGGGTGCTGGATTTTTTGTTTCATCTGAAAGAGGTAATAAATTTAAAAAGCGCACACACACTACAGGAAGTCAGTCCTGTCAGTTTAGTTTCATGTGGTGTATGGTGAAGTATAATATGTCTTTTAGATATGAGTTATAATATAAATTTATTTAAGCAATCTACTTTTTTAGTGATAAGTAAACTAATGAAGTCAGTTCATTGATTTGGGCGGGAGTCTCTTTACTGCGCGTGTTCATGAGCACAGAATAATGAGGGGGAAGCTTCTAAGTTATATGTTCTTTTACTGTATGTTGCATCTAAAATAAATTTGCTGATTGATAACAGAAAGGTTAAAGAGTATTTTTCCTGGTTAACATTTGTTTTTTAATGTGTGTGGATATATCTGCATATATACCTGCCACAATAACATTTTATTTCTTTCTCAGATTGTGTATTTTGGGCCATATTCTTGTAATATCATTTTTTCAGATGGGCCTTGTTATGGCATCCTTATAAAGTCAGTAGATATTCACAGCGTTGTGTTCTTCCACCTGTTGAGTCTGAAGGCTTGCACATATGTGTGTTTCTCTCTCCACATACCTGAATAGTTGCAGGGAAGTAAGTTAGGTGTGACAAGACAGATATCTGGCAGGATTACCTAGGAGGTCTTGCCTTAGACTGGGTGATCTTTCAGCCCTTCTCCTCCCCCCCCGTGATTATGTGCTAAATCTTCTGAATTTGTGGGCTTTGGGCTGTAAAGGTTTCAAGGCAGGGAATGTTCTGTCTTCCTAGAAAGAATATATGGTGCAAGTATTCCTAGTATATCAAAAGTTAATAATTAACATTGGGCCTAAAAATCCAGCTTTGCGCCAGCGTGCATCAAAATTGTAAATCATTTAACTTTGCTAAGTGCAGCAGTGGCAAACGCTGTAGATAGTTCCTTTTTCCAAAGAAATATTGTATTAAGTGATTACAGTGGCACAGATATTCATGACTCCCTTGAGATCTTGCAGTTGAGATATCAGACCAAAAAGAATGATGTCATCTCTAGGGTAGGGGGCTTATGTGCACAAACTGCAGCATATGCTGTTTCTGAACTTTGTTAGATGTGAATCGCTAGGGTTTGTATTTTGGTTTTGTGTCTGCTTGTACCCTTCTCTCTTATGCTATGTAAACCACTTTGTCTCCAGGGTTTCTCCCCTTTTAAAACTGAAAATAAAACTATGGATTAATTTTCAAAGAAGATTTTTTTTTTTGTTGTTGTTGTTCTCTATTGTTCTAATGATAAGTAAGCAAAACTCAGGTACTTTATGCATCTGGAAATGCTATTTATAAAGTTTTTATTTCCAATAGAATTGATTTCCCATTACATTTGTGTGAGATTTTGTCATGACAGCAAGCAGAGAAAAGCAGTATAGGATCTATAAAGTATAATTGTGAAACTACACAAAGTGCAAGGGAAAGGCAAAGGCAGGTATGTGAACTATAAGCTCAATTGAAAGCCAGTGAATTTAAAGCTGATAACATCCTTCCTTTTCATTACAACAGGATAAAGTAATTTAGTGCCGAGTTTAAAATAAATAAATAAAATAAAAGTTTCTGAATTGGCCTAAGAATGTTTCTCTAAAAATAACTTATTTCTCAGAAAAGTCAGTGATAACTGCATTGATAACTTAGCTTTGAGGGTTATTTTGGGTAATTTTATTTCTAATATTAAGCACTGGTGAATATGGCTTAACACTATGTAAATTGTATATATATTTTAAAAAAAGCCTCACGTGTAAGGAGCTACCATTTATAATTTTTAAGTGTAGACGGCACCTGTACTCATAGGAGAGAGTTTTGCAGGAAGATTCAGACAGTGATGGATCGATGAGTTTAGTGTTTCCAGGAGATGGTTAGATATTTATGTAAATCCTGCTTTCAGGATAGCACAATGATTCTAACAACCATAGCAAAACTTTTGAGTTGTTATCTGGTTGATGCTGCAGTATGGGTTCAGTGATGGGAATGTCCAGCTGCCCTAAAACAAACACAGCACACCTCAATCCCATTCTTAATGCTTGAACACAATTAACTGCATTTGCACGTGCTTCCTGGACGTGTTTTTTGGTGGTGTTTTTTTGTTTTGGGGTGTGTGTTTTGTTTTTTTTTTTTTTTTTTTCTGTTTGGCCTAATTAAAATGTAGTTTATATATGTGGACTGGTTGCTCTTTTTTCCACCAGTGGTTCCTCTTCTATTTGTATTTTCTGTGCATACATAACTATTTCTGTATTCCAAGGTCAAGATAGGTTTTAAGGGGTATGTGTTAAAATATGAGCATGCTTGCATAACATGACAGATGTGTGGTGTCCTTGGAGGAGCAGGTAATACACTGGAACAAAAGGAGCATCACAAGAACACCTACAACTTATCCTTCAGAAACATGACTGGGAAGGGGAATCATGTTCATGTATTTAGAATAGAGCAATAGCCTGTTGCTATAGGAATAAAAAATACAGAGAAGTATTTTATTTCAGTAAGTATTAGGTTAAAAATAGTATTGTGGTAGGATAGGTCAAAGCCACAGCAAAAGGGAGGTTATTCTGTAGAACTACTGAAGCATCTAAGGTCATCACTCCCTAAAGAAGGGAGTGATAAATATTAACTTAGCTTATTTAAAAACAATAGCTAAGAGATGAGTACAGGCCGGTTTGTTCATTATAGCTCTTCCAGACATCTTGTAACTCAGTCCCATAGAAAACTGAGAGGTTGCTAGGTGGCTGTGCTCTATAACTGTTGCTCCATTTAAGTTTTTTGTAAGTGTAGGGGTTTTTATGTTTTGGGTTTTGGTGTTTGGTTTTTTTTTTTTTCCTTTTTGGAGTTCTCTCAGTACAAGTTGGGAATCTATTAAAATATAGCACTGCACACAGCTGCTCCTATCCTCTATACAGTGTGCCATAACTTAACAAATTGAAGCAGCTATAGAGACACAGCACCTACTTCTGTAGTTCAGATAATTATATTTAGTAAGATAAAATACTTATTTGATCTGTAACTAATTCCTTATTTGCTGAAAGAAAACTCACATAAAGTATGCCAAAATAATCGTTATGTACTGCAGTCTGCTGCAACAGTAAATATTTCTGGTTTTATTTATGCTTTCATTGGTGAAGACTAAAATGTCATTTGTGAGAGTGAAGGAACGTTAAATCATTTTGTTAGGTGCAGAAATTCTCTTGGATCTTTGCTACTCATGTTTGGCTTTCAGAAACTTCATTTATTGCTGAAGATTTAGTGTTACAGCATAGCTTTTTGTCCAAACAATTCACGTGAAGGTCTCCAGTTTATGATACTTTTCATTGTATTGAACTAAGTTATTAGGGAGCTAGTTTGCCTGCTTCAGATGTGCTGTTTTGTGATGATCAGATTAGTGCTAAAATGTAGTTTCTTTATTCCTCTTATGAGTAGCTGGATTTGTTACTGAATTTTATATTTTAATCCTAAAGAGATTTTTCTGAAAGATGAAATAGGAATTTTGAAAACATTCAAAATATGGGTGGCCTTTTCCCTGATCTTAAGATTTGACTTTGTGAAATTCATATTATGATGCAGAAGTCTGGGATTTTTTGCCTGTATAACAAATGATTGAGTTTTCAAAAGCCATCTTCATCACACACACACACGCCCCCACCCCCACCCCCCCCCCCAATCATTAAAAAAGTTTCAGCAACAGCCTGAATGTCAACTCAGAAGTTCCCAAGATGCGGTAAAGTGCCTCTTTACTGTGCTGCTGAGTAAATCCTGTGTTTTGGGCTCTTTGTAGGACAACGTGCTGATTTGGAAGCAGCACTTTGGATACAAGTTGACTTTGTGTTGAAATGGTGTTTATATTTCATGGTTCTGCATGCAGCTAGTGTGGCTATTATTTCAGGCGTTCTTTGATACTAAAGTAGTTCAAGTACTGCAGCATTTATCTCAGTTAGTTAAGCTACATGTAACAGGCCTTCTTTGCAATCCTACATTGACCAGGCTAAGTGTTACAGACAGTATATTCAAGAATGACGTTCCTACTCACAGAGCAAATAATTACTACAGCACTGGGGGAATCATAGAATGGTTTCAGTTGGAAGGGACCTCCAAAGATAATCTAGTCCAACCCCCCTGAACTGACCAGGGACATTTTCAATTAGATCAGATTGCTCAGAGTCCCATCCAACTCGACCTTAAAAGTTTCTGGGGATGGGGCATCTACAACCTCTCTGGGCGACCTGTTCCAGTGTTTTACCACCCTCATTGTAAAAAAAAAAAAAAAAAAAATTCTTCCTTATACCTAGTCTGAATTTACCCTTTTTTAGTTTAAAGCTATTACCCCTTGTCCTATCGCAACAGGCCCTGCTAAAAAGTTTGTCCTCATCTTTCCTGTAGGCCCCCTTTAAGTACTGGAAGGCTGCTATAAGGTCTCCCCGGAGCCTTCTCTTCTCCAGGCTGAACAACCCCAACTCTCTTAGCCTGTCCTCATAGCATAGGTGCTTCAGCCCTCTGATCATCTTTGTGGCTCTCCTTTGGACCTGCTCCAACCTTCCTGTGCTGAGGACTCCGGAGCTGAACACAATACTCCTGGTGGGGTCTCACCAGAGCAGAGTAGAGGGGCAGAATCACCTCCCTCGACCTGCTGGCCATGCTGCTTTTGGTGCAGCCCAGGATATGATTGGCTTTCTGGGCTGCGAGCACACATTGTTGGCTCATGTCCAGTTTTTCATCCACTAGAAGGATGGGAAGGGGAAGCTAGTCTGGAGTAAACGTGTGACTCAAACCAGGACACCTCTGCATAGACAACATTCTCAGTCTGTTTTCTCATAACTTTTAGTAAAGAAAGAAAAAAATAATAGAAATAATAGTTTTAACCACTTTTAACTGTGTTTTTTCCAGCTTGCAAACAGGTCTTGGATTTATTTCAGTAATTTATTGTCTTTCAGAAATATTAATAAAATGTTACTGGAGAATGATTTCACATATGCATTTCAGACATAAAAATTACAAGGTTGCACGTAAAATAATGCACCACTGTTCTCTTCCTCTAAGTGTGTTGTATGTAAGCCTGGATGAGTAGGAGCCACATAGGTTTGTGGTACTATGACTAAGCTGTTAGTCTCAGTGCAGACCACTATTATGCATGTCAAGTCTTCCCCACCTCTCCCAGTATATCTTATACCAAAATACTGCATTTCAATCCTTACTTTTTTTTTTTTTTCCCGTTTGTGATGGGCCATTAAGATAATAAAATAGTATGTCGTGTAAGCTAGATCTTTGTAAGTGAAGAGCTGCTAAACACTCATAGGTTTTTTACTATTTGTGAATGTTACAGGATTTAGTTGTCACACTGGGAAATTAGGCTATCAGGCTCTTTGCATATCTTTCTGCTGCTGATACTCTTTTAAGCACTTGTAAGCTACATATTGCTATACGCTTTCTAGTAATCTACCTTTATGGTCTTACTAGATAACATCGTGGCTGTATTAGTTAGAGAGTCCTTAACTGCCAGACTAGTTGTCTTTTGTACACGGGCTGTACCATGAGTTTTCTATTTAGCAAATAATTTTTGCACAGCATATTGTACTTCTATTTTTTACTTCAGTAGACACATAATTTTACCCTGGCACTTCCACGTTTGACAGTCTCTACCACGAGAGAAGCATTCCATACATATTATGTTGCTGTTTCAGTATGTATTCTGCATTGCACAGTGGAGAAGGCAGGTAGGTATAACGTTTATTGGATAGGTTGTGGTAAATGCCAGATGGATGTTTCATCTATACTAATCACTTAGGAAGTGCTAATTACAACTGTTTTGCCT